>NC_086321.1:182007507-182360507 GCF_036172605.1 Pelobates fuscus | reverse complement strand
GTGTCGAAGGATACGGGAAGGTACAGGTCACCGCGGACCGCGTTCGCCTGTTTTAAAATGGCCGCTGCCACGTGTTCGAATGTAATGGCGGCCACTTCGACTACTTCGGCGACTTCGGTACTTCGGCGGCTTCGGTACTTCGATTGTATCCGAAGTTCAGTATCGAAGTACCAAACAGTTAAAGGGCCCAGAACAGCATACCAGAATCCTTTGTGCCCGAAGGTAAGTCTTAAAAGGTAATATATTCCAGGGCCATAGTCACGAGGAAGGAGGCTGGCCATTAGGCTTCTCCACAATCCAGGGAAGCAGGGCCAGGTTCTATTTAAAAGGCCAGTTACAAATAACGATTTGTAACAACCACTTAGTTCTTGATCCAATTAATAATATTGATGGGTGGACACTGACATAGTCACTTAACATTTAACCCCTTAAGTCCGGCGGACGTATATTTACGTCCTTTTAAAAGCGGCTCTAAACGCCGCAGGACGTAAATATACGCCCGCCGTTTTTTTTTAACTTACCCGGTCGCCGGTGGTCCCACGCCGGCGATCGCGGTTGGGGGGACTCCCAGGGAGCCCCCCCGAGGCAGATCTGCCTCCTCCGGTCCCTCCCGGTCATGTGAGAGTGACTGTAATGACAGTTGGTCCCCCTGCTGGCTGAAAATAAAATAAAATAATGTTAAAATAAGTGTAAAAAAAAAAAATTATACTTAGATCATATATATATATATTATATATATATGATCTAAGTATATATATACACATATACATACACACACATACACCGTCTAGGTGTATTTTAATATTAATATATATATAATTATATATATATATTAATATCAAATTACACGTAGACTGATACTGATTAAATATATATATAATTATTGTTATATATATATTTATAAATAATATAAAAAAAAATATGTAAATACGTAAAAAAATAAAATAAAAAAAATAATTAAAAATAAAATATTAAAAAATATATAGATGTGTTTTATTTAGTTCTAACTGTATTGTGATATTAATATATATATATATATATATATTTATATCAAAATACACGTAGAATGAAATAATATATATATCTATATACATAAATATATACGTATATATCACTATATATATACCTATATATAAATAAAAATATTAAAAAAAAAAAATATATATATATATACGTATATATACACATATGTATATATATACATATATTAATTCTACACATATATTTATGTAATAATTTTACATAATTAGGTATCCTAATTAATTACAATTAGCGGGACCTGCCTGACCACCCATGCCGAAAGTATAGGGAATTTAATTTGCTAGCACTATATTTAAACCTATAACTTTCCAAGACTCCATAAAACCTGTACATGGGGGGTACTGTTTTACTCGGGAGACTTCGCTGAACACAAATATTAGTGTTTCAAAACAGTAAAATGTATTACAACCATGATATCGCCAGTAAAAGTGACGTTTTTTGCATTTTTCACGCACAAACAGCACTTACAGGGACGATATTATTGCTGCAATACTTTTTACTGTTTTGAAACACAAATATTTGTGTTCAGCGAAGTCTCCTGAGTACAACAGTACCCCTCATGTACAGGTTTTATGGTGTTTTCAAAAATTACAGCATCAAATATAAGGCTTGTGTTTAATATTTTTCACATTAAAATTCGCCAGATTGCTTACGTTGCCTTTATGACCCTATGGTAGCCCAAGAATGAAAATTACCCCTATGATGGCATACCATTTGCAATAGTAGACAACCAAAGGTATTGCAAATGGGGTATGTCCAGTCTTTTTTAGTAGCCACTTAGTCACAAACACTGGCCAAAATTGGCGTTTTTTGAATTTTTCACACACAAACAAATACGAACGCTAACTTTGGCCAGTGTTTGTGACCAAATGGCTACTAAAAAAGACTGGACATCGCTTATTTGCAATACCTTGGGTCGTCTACTATTGCAAATGGCATGCCATTATGGGTGTAAATTTATTTCCTGGGCTACTATACAGTCTCAAAGGCAACGTAACCAATCTGGCGAATTTCAATTTCAAATGTAACATGCTATATTTGACCCTGTAACTTCCCAAAACACCATAAAACCTGTACATAGGGGGTACTGTTTTACACGTGAGACTTTGCTGAATACAAATATGTGTATTTTATTGCAGTAAAATCAAACAGTATTATGACATTGACAGTTAAAATGTCATGTAGAACGAAAAAAATAAAAAAAAATCTTATTTTCTCCCATTTTTTTCATATTAAATTATGTTTCATAGCTAAATATTTGATATTAAATGAAAGCTCTGTTTCCCCTGAATAAAATGATATATAATAAGGGGGGGTACATTTAATATGAAAGAGGTGAATTACGGTTTGACAGACATATAGCGCAAATGCCAGGTTTTGTTTACATTTTGTTTCGTTCACAACTTGTACATTTGGCTGCGGTGTTAAGGGGTTAATCCAATTAATGATGTTTATTTGTTATTATCTGATATTCAATGATGATGTCATTTTGCCTTTAAAAGGGTCTGCATACCCGTTTTTTAACCAGATGCCATTAAATTTTCTGAAGTTATTTTTAACCTGAACTGCATGTGTCAGTGTGAACTTACTTCTGCGTATACGCAATTGAATCATTTTTTCAGATTTGGACAGGAATAGATAGACATTTAAACATATTTGTTTATTTCTAAATTGATCTACATCAATTTTCCAAGATGAGGTGCATGCAATGGATTTTTCTTAATCACAATTGCTTCTGTATTTCACCAGTAGATACAAGTATAATTAATGTTTCAGTGTTGCAATTGATAAAAGTATTAAATAGACACTGAAACATTGATTATATATGTATCTACTGGTGAAATAAAGAAGAAATTGTGATTCACACAATACCTCTGTGTGCGTCTCATTTTGGATTTTGTATATATTCAGTTCAAGTAGAGATTAATTAATTTAAGTAATTATTTAGTTTTTACTCCTCCCTTCTAGCACCATCTTCTGCACTGTTTGCTTGTTTTTTTCTCTCTCTCTCCCCCCTCACTCTGTGATTTTCACACGAGATATTTACGACCTTCTGCGAGAATGTGTTTATTTTCTATCAAACCTGTGTCTTATCTGCACTCATGTCACTTTAACCCCTGTATCACAACTCAACTTTGAATTCTATGTGTCGTCTTGCTCAGAAATGCTTTAGACTTGAGAAAGGGAGGTTCTCCCGAAAGCTTGTCATTAAAAAATTATGTTAGTCCAATAAAAAAAGATATTACAAGATCCAAATTTGATCTGTTTATTTACATCTATCTATATCTATATCTATATATATATTTATATATATATATATATAGAAGGCTTGGCCTGTAATTGTGGGAGGCACTTAAATTCCCTATTTAAACTCAGTGAGCCCCTGCTTACCTGTCTTCGACGATCTCGGAAGTGCTTCAGTGTACTTCCGGTTTACCGATCCGTGACGTCAGTTTCCCGCCCGCTGGCAGCCCGGTTCAAACGCCCTGCGGCTGTATTCGTGAGTATAACGCTTTTGCCTTACACGGACGGCATCGAAATCGTAAGTTTAGCCCTGTCGCTCACGGGCTCGGATTCACTCCGCTCCTGCATTTTCTCGGTCAGTGTAACACGTTCAGTTACACTTACACCTCGTAGTCTCGTTTAGCCGCACCGGGTTGCCATACGTTTTCGTTCAGTTGGTGCAATACCTTCACTCTGTTCCGTTTTCTGGATATTGTTCACATTTTTAAGCAATAAGTTAGTAGTTACGTTTTATATAAGGGGTTTAGGCGGTTTGTTGTATTGCCCAGTATTCTTAACTTCTGTATTTAAAGTGGTTTGTATGGTCCCTTTAAAGTCGTAAATAGCTAAGTAGAATAATAGAGGGTATGTTGTTCCATTGTTTTAAATGGCTGTTCATGTCCCTTTTTTTTTTTTTTGTTGTAGTCCTTACTAGTACTGACACTTCTCGCAAGTGGCCCTTCGCGGGTATACGTGTTCGCAGCTTTGTTAAAGAGGTAGGCCTCTGTGTCACCCAGTTCATTTGTGTGTATATTGTAGTTCAATAGTACGTTTCATAAATAGGTCACGTTTCTTTTCCTTTAGTTCCGTTGGTTCCCTTCAGGATAATTCTCCTTTATTAGGTCAAATTAAAGTTTTCCTTCCTCTGCAGGTATGTTATTGGTGTGTCCTGGGGGGGGGGGGGGGGTTCGAGGACTAGTCGTAATTCTCCCGCCAACTTAGGTATGTTCCCATGGGCCTCTTTGCCTATAAGTTTAGAGGTCCCGCAAGGCATAGGTCAGCCCTTACGTTCGGAGGTTCAGGCCAATCGTCCCAACGCATAGCTATAGCCTTGCCTCAAAACTTAGTTAGGGCCTCACCAGTCACGGCCAAACCCACCTCAGTGGCACCAAGGCCCCACGAGCCAAATCATAGTTAGTGCCTCTCATAGCCACTTGGCAAGTAGTTAGGGCCTCATCTGCCACCAACGAAAGCTAAGCTAATACAATTTCGCCTATGGGCACTAGCCTAGTAAGTGGGGTCCCTCCAGCTATTTATTTTTCAGTACTAAACTCACCCTCTCTGCCCCCCTTAGAATGTCTAACGCTTCGGTGTTAGAAGACAATCTGTCGGTTACCAGCACCCCTCTCAGGTCGGGCACGCAGAGAAGGCAACCAACCCCTCCAAGTCCAGCTTCCAGCTATCGCTCCTGGACTATCCCTAAGATTACCGCTGAACTTAAAAAGAGGAATATCCCTTATCCGGCTTCAGCTAGGAAGAATGAACTTTTTCGTTTATTAAACTCTACTGAGGATAACGAAAGGCCTGGCCCTAGTTCGCAGGTTAATGTACTTAATAGCCTGGCTGAATTACACGCCATGATGGCCTCCCTGGTGTCCTCAGTTGCCACTATCAATAACAGATTGGATAACCTGGAAGCTAATAATGTTCCTACAGTCCCCGAGATTCCCGGGCCGGTTGTCCAACCCACGCCCGCCCTAGGAGGTAACAGTAACCCTCCACCGGCTAGGAAAGTTACTAACGTTATTAATCCTATTCACCTAATACCGCAGTCTCTCAGACGTGACATCATAGAGGGTAAGGATGTTAACTTGGCCTCGCTACTGATAGCGGCTCAAGACGTGGTAGAAAACAGGGCGTACACGTTTGAGGATCTATCAGTAGTAATGAGGGCCAGGGACCCTAGGTTGAATAGGAAACTTAACATTCCTGAGTTTGTCTTGGCATTTGGCCTATACAGAGACGTTATCTGTTCTGCTTTTCCCCTCCGCAGAGAGGAGCTAGATTTGTACCTGCACAAGGTGATAGAGCTAGCTTATAAGTACGGGGGCTTTGCCTTTTACGACTATCACAAGTCATTCTCCTCTAGGTCAGCCGCTTCATTGTCTCAATATAATGCAGTCACGGACTGGGGTCAGCTAGACACAGAATTGTTTCTTATGCATTTTGCAGGTCTCAAAACCCCTTCCTGTGCCATATGCTCGTCTGCGGCTCACTCCATTAATTTCTGTCCTGAAAATGTAGCTATCCCCTCTACCAGTAACGCCAACTCCGATTTTCAGTCAACTTCCAACCAGAAGGAAATAAGAGACAAATTAGGCAGGCCAAAAGTGTTCTTGGGAAAAGCTCAGGTCTGCAATAATTTTAATGCTGGGGGTTGTAGTTACAGTGCTTGTAGACTGCTGCATGTGTGCTCGCTTTGTTTCAGGGCACATGCCAAGACAATGTGCCCTAACAAATTGTACCCTAAAAAGGCATCCACTCCAATAAACATACCGAGTTTGCAACGTTACCTGGCTAATCATCCTTCTTTACATCTGGTGGAATTTCTCACGTCAGGGTTCACTCACGGGTTTCACACAGGCTTTGTCTCTCTCCCCTCAGGCATCTTGGAGTGCCCCGACCTTCAGTCAGCTCTCACAGACCCCGACACCCTACAGGTACTCTTACAGAAGGAAGTAGATAACGGCTTCATGATAGGCCCTTTCACTACTCCTCCTTTCTCCTCATGGAGAACTAACCCTCTAGGTATCGCCACTGGGAAGTTTAACAACAAAAAGAGACTTATTATTGACTTTTCTGCACCACACGCCTCTCCCACACCTAGCCTGAATGCACTAATCCCGTCAGAAGATTTTTCTCTTCAGTACGCTAGAATCGATGATGCCATTCAAGCGATTATTAACTCAGGGAAGGCAGCCTGGTTAAGTAAGTCAGATATTACTAACGCCTTTAAGTTACTTCCCATTCATCAATCACTCTGGCATCTGCATGGAGTGAAGTGGCAAGACAACTACTATTTCGCTACCAGGCTTACTTTCGGCTCCAAAAGTAGCCCCAAGTTATTCGACCTGTTCGCCGAAACCTTAACATGGCTTCTCCTGAACTTCTGCAGATGCCCAGTTGTCATTCATTATTTAGATGACTTCCTCACCATTGAACCTCACCACTGCACTCCACGCAGCCTTAGTCACTTGCTCTCGCTCTTCAAAGATTTAGGTGTCCCCGTAGCCCAGGACAAAACTGAAGGTCCCAAAACCGAAATTACTTTTCTGGGGATTACACTCAATTCTGTCACCATGCACGCCAGCCTGCCCCAGGAGAAAGTAGACCGAATTCTGTCTTACATTAGCACCTGCATGTCACTAGGCACTTGCACCAGGAAACAGCTACAGTCACTTTTAGGCTCACTTAATTTCGCCATGAGAATAATTCCACAGGGTAGGTCTTTCATTTCCAGAATCCTTTCACTTTTGCACGGTCTCCCTGACGATGACTCCACTACACCCTTAGACGAGTCAGCTACAGCTGACCTGAGAATGTGGCAGCTGTTCCTTTCCTCGTGGAATGGCAGGTCACTGTTTGTTCCCCCCGTTTCCGACGATTCCCCAGTACTCTGGACTGACGCTTCAGGTACCTTAGGCTATGCAGCCATATTTGGAGACGAGTGGCTGTACGGCTCCTGGCCGGTCGAAACCACGTCACTCGAGAGTTTCAGTACCACCTCCTCTCTTTTTGAGATCTACCCTATCGTAGCAGCAGCTTACACTTGGGGGGTAGAGTGGAGGGGGCAGTCAGTCAGGTGTTTTTGTGACAACTTAGCTACCTGTAACATCATCAACAAGGGCCGCTCTCAGTCCCTCACGATCATGAACCTAGTCAGGAGACTCACTTGGCTAGCAGCTAATCTCCAGTTCTGCATATCCTGTGTTCACGTCCCAGGTATACAGAATACTGCCGCTGATGCTCTGTCACGCTTCAATTTGCAGGAGTTCTTCAGACTACATCCTACAGCTTCCCAGCAACCCAGGGTACCTCCAAAATTCGAAGACCTGGTAATGCGTTAAGCTCTCTCTTACAACTAAGCGGCACGCTTGCTCAGGCGGGTCTATCCCTTAACACGAGGAAAGCCTATTACAGAGCATATGAACTGTTTATGTGTTTCGTTCGTAATTACTGTGTAATAAATGTTTTTTCTGTTGAAACCATGGTTGCTTTCACAACTTTTTGCCACTTTTCTCTTAATCTAGCTTACAACACAATCAAACTCTACTTAACGGGAATCCAACACTACATGTTAACCTCCTTTCCCAACAAGTCTCCTTTCCTATCTTCCTACCCTCTTAAAAGTGTCCTCAAAGGCATTCATAACTTGTCAGTACACATACCCACTAAACGCCTTCCCATAGATAGTAAGTTGTTTAAGAATTTGTCCGATGTACTCGACACGTCCCCTTTCGAACATATCACAAACCTCGTTATCAAATCAGCGGCTTATCTAGCCTTTTATGGTTTCTTGAGACCCAAAGAATTCACTGTAGAGAGAGCTTCTGATTTCAGCTCGTGCCTCCAAAAGAAACACTTAATTAAAAATCTAGATCACTACACTTTGTCCGTTACCCGTACCAAAACAAGCCAAACAGGCCCACCAGTGGTAATTAACTTTTATCCCACGTCAACCAAATGGTGTCCCGTCCGTGTATTGGATAGGCTAGTAGCAGCCCAAGCTAGTTCCGCTCCTGATAGCCCACTTCTAGCTATACTAGGGAAACCCCTGACCACAAAAAACTTCATGCTTTACATACGCACCCTTTTACTCCGCTTGGGACAAAACCCACGTTCATTCTCGGGCCATTCTTTTCGCATTGGAGCAGCCACAGCTGCCTCAGGTAATCATGTACCGACACACATAATTAAAAACATGGGGAGGTGGAAATCATCCGCATACAACAGATACATTCCCAATCCAGAGAAAGAGATAAGGCTGGCTTTCTGTGATATGACTAAATGATGTACCGCTTAATAAACGCATTTTGTTTTAATGGTTATTATTTTTGCCCTCTTTTACAGGCCTAACCTTACGTCAGTTTCGGCACACCTCAACTGACTTGCTATTAAGGAACTACTTATTTTTAAACCCTGTTTTCCTTACGTCCTCGGAATGTGCCGTACACAAATAGAAGGCTTGGCCTGTAATTGTGGGAGGCACTTAAATTCCCTATTTAAACTCAGTGAGCCCCTGCTTACCTGTCTTCGACGATCTCGGAAGTGCCCCTCCCACCGCACCCTCAATTTTATCATATTCCTAGGTGGGCCCTCTTTTACAGGCCTAACCTTACGTCAGTTTCGGCACACCTCAACTGACTTGCTATTAAGGAACTACTTATTTTTAAACCCTGTTTTCCTTACGTCCTCGGAATGTGCCGTACACAAATATATATATATATATATATATATATATTTGTTCACGGAATTTTCTAATACGTAATGGAATGTAGGAGGGGAAGCAAGGTTGGTTGAGGTGTGCCGACACCAACATACGAGTAGGCCTGTAAAAAGAGGCCCTACAAAGGTGAATTGTAAATATGTATGGGCGTAGGTGGGTGGAGACAAACGGCTTGCAAGACAAAGGTAAGTAGAAGACATTAAATTGGGAGGGTGAAAGAGCGTCGGACACCAGGAACTGAGAGCTAGCTGCCAACCACGTCAGCCTGCAAATCAGCCTCATAATTGTTAGTGAAGAGGACCGACCTTTGTTAATGATGTCGCAGGCTGCGGAGTTGTCCGAGAGGCATCTAACTGCCTTGCGAGTCCAAAGATGACCCCACATGTGGGCGGCTGCTACGGTGGCGTAGATTTCAAATAAAGTAGATGTTTCTCTAAATGCCAGCAAGGCATCCGTCTCAGTGGGCCAGTCATTCCTAAACTAGTGGTTGCCGTAGATGGCTGCGAACCCTGTGTGTGCCGCTGCGTCTGTGTGAATCGAAGGTGGGTGCTCTGAAAGTGGGGGAATGAACAAAGAGATCCCATTCCAATCGGCCAAAAATCTACTCCACATGTGTAAATCCGCCCTAGCCGGATCGTCCAAAACGATTGGGAAGGAGTCGGGCACACCGTGGAGCAAGTTGAGAAGCCTGGAGACAAAAGATCTCCCCTGCGGAATGATACGCATAGCAAAGTTGAGGTACCCCAATAAGGACTGGAGGCCCTTCCTAGTGCACGTAAACACAGGAACAGGACAATCTCGTTCCTAATGTGGGACAGTTCATCTGGTGGTAGACTGGCTTGGAAGGTAGTGGTGTTGAGTACTATGAAAACTAGCGTACCCAAAAAAACGAGCATGGTGGAGGGACCGAGTGTTTTGCTTGGTGACAAAGGGACCCCGAGTGTCGTGAAAAAAGCTGTGGTGGAGTGTATACAGTAAGGGGATTGTGAAACTAGTTCTATCAACAGAAAATCATCTAGGTAGTGGATGACAGAGGGATATCTGATTATATTTAGGAGCAGCCAGCAGAGGGTTTCTGTGAAGATATCGAATAACTTGGGACTGCTCCTAGAGCCAAAAGTGAGCCGGTTGGCAAAAAAAAACCTGTTCCTCCATTTAACACTGTGTAAGTGACATAGTGAGGGGTGAATAGGTAGTAGTTTGAAGGCGTTAGTTATATCTGTTTTGCTCAACTAAGCCTCACTACCCGCTAATATGATGGCTTCCATGGCATCATCAATTTTAGTGTATTGCAGTGAAAACTCCATGGCAGGAATGAGTGAGTTAATACTGGGAGTGGAGGAAGAGTGAGGTGCGGAGAGGTCTATAATTAAACGTTTCTTGTTGGAGTATTTGTGAGTGTCTATACCAATGAGATTGGTACGCCAAGATGAAAAAGGTGAAGACAGAAAAGGGCCTATCATAAAGCCGGCTGTGATTTATGTGGACAGAAGGTGGTCCACCGTGAGTGGGTCAGTGGAAGCGGATAAAAGGGTAGGGCATTCGAGTGTACCTGTGGGGATGGCGATAAGGCTCGTGTTAAACCCCTGTGAAAAACCCGTCACCAGATAATCTACCAGGTGCCTAACTGGATGTGACTGGAGATAGTATTCCAGGATGTCTATGTTAACCTGGGTCAGGCGTTTCTTAGATGACAGATGGGCTGGGCAAGTGAACTTGGTGTGGGCTCTGAAGCATATGGAGCAGATGTGCAGTGCCCCGCATGCCGTGAGATTACATACCCCCGCATTAAAGTCAAAGTTTGGGAGGTCAGCGGTAGGGCCATCAAGTTAACGTCTTTACCCTCGAGGATTCCCTTTTTGATGGACTCTGGGACAGGGTGGGCCAGGGAAATGTATGGAGTGGGTATGGCCGAGACCGCCAGGGGAAGGTTTGCCAAGCCCAATGAGACATCTGGTGTGGCTATAGCAAATTCCACTTTTGCCAGCCTATGATTGATTGTTTGGAGGCTGGTGAGTATAGCTACCAGGGTGTCTCGTGTGGAATCCGAAGTGTAAGCTGGCAGGTTTTGTGAACTACAGCCTGGCCTGGGAACGTTGTCCTGAGTGGTCATGAGCCTGTATAGTTCGGCCTTCCTAGCAGTGGCAGGAAAGGGGATACCCCTGCATCTGAGCTCCGCTGAGATTTTTGGAATGGTCCAGTATCTCAGGGACCTGTGGGTAGAAGGGATGAGGGATTTCTCCGGAGACCCAGGCCTGACTGGCAAGCTGGGTATGTTGTCCGATGGTAGATCGATGATCGGTTCTTGTGACATCTGAAAAAGGAATAATGATTTGAATAAGTAGGGTGAAGCGGAGGTGAGGGTGAGACCTCCGGAGAACTGGCCTGCTAGCTAGTGCTGAGGCTAAGAGTTTACCTAGACCAAGTGACAGGTGAGGCCTGTTAGTGCCAAGTGGCAGAGAGAGGCTCTACCTATGATTTAGGCCAAGGGGATTTTGTATCCACGTGCACGTGGTGGCAGGGTGTAGGCCTCTCGGTGACCATAAAGAGAGGCAAAACGTGTGACCGTGACTTGGGAAGCCCTAGCAATAGCCCAAAAGAAGGGCGAGCGAGGTGGCTAACTATGATTTGGTCGTGGGCCGAACCTCCGTGCATGAGATGGGGTGTAGACCTCGTGGGAACGGGTATTACTTTGATAGCTAAGGCCAGAACCTAACCGTAGGAGCCAGTTCTCTAAATTAATGGGGCTTGTCTCTTGGAATGATATATTTGAACGTATGTAAATACTAACCTTGAGTATAAGTCCTGTTTGTTTGGACAAAGCACAGGGAGACTTTGATATGTCTCTATATTTGCTTCTACAGGAAACGTGCTTGATCCAGAAACCTAAGGGTAAAGGAGATGCTACTGGGCCTGAGACGTGCCACCGGTGTGCCAAGTGTAAAAAAGTGGGACGTATGGGTAAGTGTGTATCGGAGATACAGTAACCTAAGCATGTGTAAGCTGAGGGACCTGAACGTTGGTCCGTAATTAGAGACAAGCCCCTGGGTTCCCAGAGATGTGAATTTTTGAATGATACGAAGGTGAAGTGAGACCTTAAGGAGAACGTAAACGTAATGAGAAAGATAAAAAATACCTGGTACTGAATGCCGGGGACTGGGTAGCCTGTTTGTTGTTGATAAAGATTGTTGATGTCTTGGTGAGGTGTCTTAGACCTGGTGTGTTTGAAGTTTAGAACCCACTTTGGGAGGTGGGTTACGTAAGGCCGTGGAATGAGGCCTCAGGAGAAACTTAAAAATTGTTAAAACCTTTACCTATTACCGTGAAACTGGAAACTGGATACCACCTTCTGAAGATTTTCTTGAAGAAGAGTAGTAGGACCTAAAACATATGCATTCTAAGAATAAGGCCCCAGAGAATAGTGTTTATTTAAGGAGCAAAGATTTGCAATATGAATTACTGGTCTGAAATGAGCCTGGGAAACAGGGGTGGGTTAAGTTACTGCTGGGTAAAAAATTAGAGGGTTGACGATGGGTTAGCCTACTAATATAAAAGTGTAATAGGCCAACTGTTCCTTTAAAAGGATTCCCCTCGTGTGGAATCCGAAGAGTGCTGGGAATTAGTACATAATTAAATGTGACGGTGGGCTGTGAAATGGAGCCACACAGCCACACACACACAAGTCTCATCTTGGATTTTGTATGGGTATATGTATATACCCATACAAAATCCAAGATGAGATATATATATATATACAAAATCCAAGATGAGACACACATATATATTACAGCGAAAAGATCTGAGCAACTGTAAAAGGGCCAAATAGTGATAGATAGATGAGTGGGTCAGAGCATCTCCAAAACAGCAAGTCTTGTTGGATGGTCCTGGTGTGCAATGGTTAGTACCTACAAAAATACACACCGTGTATCACAGTTTGCTGCATATGGGGCTGCTTGCCTCAGACCAGTCAGAGTGCTTATGATGACCTTTGTCCACCACATAAAGCGCTTTCAATGGGGACATGAGTGTCAGAACTGGACCATGGAGCAATTAGAAGGTTGCCTGGTCTGGTGAATCACATTTTCTGCTAGATTAGTTGGATGGCTAGATGTGTGTTGGTTGCTAACCTGGGAAGGGAATGGCGTCAGGATGCACTATGGGAAGAAGGTAGGCCTGTGGAGGCACTGTTATGCTATAGGCAATGTTCTGCTGGGAAACCTTGGCTGCTGGCATTCATGTGGATGTTACTTTGATACTTTCTACCTGCCTAGAAAAGGTTGCAGTTATGTACACAAGTGTGCCAAGTGGTAGCAGACTACTGTCATAAAGTTACAGATTTAAACTATCAGATCCCACAGAGGAGAATAAACCTGGACCCGTGGGCATGCCTGCTATCTAGACCCACAGAAGGCTTGACTAAACATGAACAAAACTCCTAAATTTGATAAACCATTAGCACAAAAATGGTTGTGCCCCGAAAAATACCTCAAATCGCCTTAGTACTAGTAAAACCTAAGGACAATTACCTTATGGACAAGCCGAAAGCACAGGTCAGAAACTCAATAAATACTTTTAATAAGGTTTGGGTTCTCTGGGAGCAATATGACAGGTAAAATATCATTACATTCAAAGACGGGAGAGGGGGCTGGGGGGGCGAGGTAGGCAGGAGCTACACTCTGGCGACACAATGAGAGGCAGCATCCACATCTGCTATTCTAACCACTAAATTCTGGGAACTATCTCAACTCACACATATGCTTTAGATCCCCGGTGAGAGGCAGTGGCACCTCTTAATAGGGGGTTCTGATCAAAACAGTGGTACAGACTACAAGCTAAGAATAACTCACTACATAAGATACTTTCAGATTCTGGGTAGTGTCTTGCTTGAGATTGACTAGATTTCTCTTTTTAGATCTCACTTTCTATACTTTCTCACTCTACACTATACTCTTTTGTTTCTTGGTAAAATAAAAAATAGCAGATTGCCGAAAATGGCACCGGTGCATCTTGACATTCCTAAACACTTTCTCTGTAAGCAGGTTTTGCCAAGGGTACAATATGTCATCAAATGCTAAAGTATTGTAAAGCTACCATGTACTGTCTATTGTGCTACTATGTATTACCTAATGGATGTACAAAATGTCACACTTTGAACATCATTATTGCCATGAATCTGGCTAATTGTCATTCTATAAATAAAGAATAAAAAGAAAATCAGTAGTATAAAATCCTTCTTTATATTTTATTTTAAATTAATTTACTCCTTTAAGGGTTCTTCTCTTGTTATATTTGCATCCTGCACATTTATCACATGAATACAACTATTATTTTTATTATCGAAACATGTTTTGGCAACTCTTTTCTGGGATGAGTTTGCATTAAAATCCTTTTAAAATTAGGTGCTCCCTTGAAAGTAATAAAAGACCTGTCAGGCATTATTATTTTTGACTGTTCGTTTTTTTTTTCAAAAGGTTCCAATGCCAATTTATAATATATTTCTTTTCTCTAAAATCATTATTAAAATCAAATACCAAAGGTGTTCAGTTATTACATCTTTCCCTCTATGACAAGATCTTTCTGACCATACTTTTCAATTTCATTGTAGGCTTCCATCCCTTATTTTTTTTAGCATCTTTTTTGTTCACATTTCTCTGGATCTGGGTCCCTCAGTGTCAGGATTATATGGATCCAGCATGCAGAATAGTATCACACCCTAGAACTAAGGGTAACGTCTTACCGGACCTTAGAATGGCCGGACTTAACGTACCCGACAATAGTCAGAAAACTAGCAGGGACACAGAACGAGACACAGTGATAAGGAAAAGCCAAAAGTCAAGGGTACCAGAAATCAGGGAAGTCAAAACAAAGCAAAGTCAAAAACCAGAAAAACACCATAAGGAACACACTCTTGAATAACCATCTAAGGGAAACCACGACAGGGCAGTGAGCTAAGTAATACGTGAGTTTAAATAACCCTCTTGCAGATCCAATTGGCTGTACCTAGACCTTGACCCTAAAATGTGTGTGTACGTCTTTGCGTGACGTCACCCGCACATCGACGTTGTCTTTACCGTGGACGGACGTGGGGCTTTATAATTGTGTGGGTCCGCAGTGGCTGGCGTGCACTGACATGCTGCACAAGCCAGGCATCATGGCAGAAGAGGGCACTCCCCTCTATATTCAAAAGGCAATTATTTCCATTTTTTCCACATGGACACAAAGGATACGTGACACTCAGTAAAGCCAGTAGTTTATGGAAATATTTTCACACAGGACAAGTTTGTTGATTCACACTCATAGGAAATCCCCATAAATACATCAGGATAAAATCAAAGAGAAAGAATGCACATTTATTGTAGTCAAAAAGAAAATACATATGACAAGATACTAGAACAGCAAACATGTGAAAATTAAAAAAAAATATTTGGAGTGAACAAAGTATAAAAAGCCCAAAACCTGAGCATTAGACCACCCAAAGCTGCTGTACAGGGCAGAGACCACCAAAGAATCCGACCCTAAAGAAAGATTAGAAATGCCCTGGATACGTTTCGCACCACTCCAATGAACGATATTGAGAAAGCACCTGGAGTGGTGCGAAATGCGTCCAGGGCTTCCCTAATATTCTCTGGTTTTGGTCTTGTTATACTTTCCAATAGGAAATTGCAGTGAGAGCCAAGAGGGAGCGATGCTTCATCCTTGAATGTTATCATACCTCCCAACTCCAGCATCCTAAGAATCAGGACGCCGGTGTGAGGGTTCAAAGGGGTTGTGCCAGGTTGCGCTAAAATAGAAAGTCCAATAAAACATCAAATGCTTGGAGTATTCTTTACTTGTAGCCATCCAGACTTCACATGGTGGGAGTATATGTAGTAAAACAGAAAGATGGTGCTAAGTGCAGGACACACAACAAGAAAATGTATAATGTAGCACTCATTTTTGTCTATTTTGGGGAGGAAATAAATTACTGGAATTTTTGGATAGTGGACATTGAATTCTTGTCTATTTAAAATATTGAGTGACTTTCCTTTATTCAAGTAGTTGGTTAGTGTTTCTTTGATAATAGGTGTAGGGTCACATGTTAGTTTTTCGTACACTTTTCATCTCCTAGTCTTTTTTTACAATACATGTCTTTGAATAATATAACGATGCCGGTTTTATGACAACATCTTTGTCATTCTTTAGTTGTTTCAGGACTTATTTTCAGATCTTGTTAGATTATAATGGTCAGATTTATTTTTAATAGTCTCTAAGTATTTAAAAAACAGTTTAAAAAAAACTCTAGTGAAAGTTAGATAGTTACATAGCTGAAAAGAGACTCGAGTCCATCAAGTTCAGAGTTTCTCACATATGTTTTTGCTGTTGATCCAAAAGAAGGCAAAAAAACAGTCTGAAGCGCTTCCAATTTTGCAACAAACTAGGAAAAATTCCTTCTTGACCAAAAAATGGCAGTCACATATCTCCTTCGATAAAGAAGCTATGACCCCACCCATTAGAAATTATATCCCTGTATATTATGTTTTTTTGCAAGTATTTATCCAATTGCTGTTTAAACATCTGTATGGACCTGCACTGCACCTGCACTGTGAATGTTTACATGGTGTGTTCAATAAAAATATGGCAACATTTCATTCTTTGTGTGTTATTAGTTTAAGCAGACTGTGGTTGTCTATTGTTGTGACTTAGATGATGATCTGATCACATTTTATGACCAATTTGTGCAGAAATCCATATAACTTCAAAGGGTTCACATACATTTTATTGCAACTGTACATACTCCAGTAATATCAGCAAATAGTGGTATTATCCCCACTATTGGATAAAGGTGTACCACCAAAAAGTTATCCATCTACTGCAGTGGACTCCAGTACGTAGGGATGACCTCTAGTAAAAGTTAAGACTAGATGTCTGAAGACCCATATTGCAAAACATTGTCGTGACATAATCAAGGGCTTCCAAAACCACTCTCTATCTAAGCACTTTAGCAAACACACCAATGAGCCAAATATTTTTTTCAAAGTCATTAGAATTCAAAGATGTACATTTTAGAGGTGATATGAAAAAAGCTACTGGGAAAAGTGGAAATTATTTGAGTTTTTAATCTTAAAACCATAGAACTGATATAGATCCAATATCGATCTTTGTTTTATTCAGGGGAACCCAAATTGTTTCAAGTGCACTTGTAAAAGCATGAATTCAGACACCAGACGTGTGTTGGTTATCAAAATAAGCCTTCTGTTGTTTATTTTTCATTATGTTTTTATACATTAAAGGAGCAAGATCCCTATGCTGGCCCTGTCACTGGATGCCGAGAAGGCGTTTGACAGGGTCAGCTGGAGTTTTATGAGCCAGACTCTGGACAAATTTGGATTTGCTGGCTCTATTAAAACTGCAATAATGACTCTTTATTCAAGTCCAACGGCTAAAACCGTGGGCCCTGGCATCTCCGCAGATTGGTTTACAATTAATGGGACCAGGCTGGGATGTCCCCTGGCCCCGCTTTTATATATTTTGACTCTTGAACCACTCACAGTGAGCATAAGAAACAACTATCAAATTAAAGGAGTTATTCTGAACCACTCTGAATTTAAGATCAGCCTATATGCTGAGGACATAATATTAGCACTGTCTGATCCAGATATATCACTAGGGGCCTTGTTTCGGGAGTTGAAAGACTATGGTAGAGTTTGAAACTATAAATTAAATATTGGTAAATCCCAAGTTATGCCCATCAATTTAGATTTTACGACAATTAATAGATTATCAGTTAAATATCCCTTCACTTGGTCATCTCAAGGTTTTAAATATATTGGGATTCATTTCTCTTATAACTTAAAAGAAATGATTGATAAAAATGTGGATAATCTTATAAAAGATACCAGTGATAAATTACTCAAAGAGTGGAGAAACATAGGAATTTCCTGGCTGGGAAGAATAAATATAATCAAATCATATATTCTACCTCATTGGTCATACCTGTTCAGAATGATCCGTTTATCTATAACAATAACTAAACTTGGTCAGATTCATAAATTATTTCTGAATTACATATGGGATTATAAGAGGTCAAGGATCTCGATCTCACATGTAATGAAAAAGCCCAGTAAGGGTGGCCTGGTTGTCCCAAATCTTATTAAATATTACGAAGCCTCTAGGCTGTACCATCTGTGGAGATGGCAGGGGCCAACCTCATTAGAAGAGCCTTGGTATAAAATGTAATCCTTTCTGTGTAATTCAAAAGATCTTTCTAATATGTTATGGATTGACGTTGGGGCTAGTGCAAAATTCATCTCCAACATAGAAACTTCATACATAAAATATATCTATGCAATTTGGGTAAAATACAGGAAAAGAAATCACATTTTAAATAACATTTCTAAGTATAGTCCAATTAAGACAATGGAATATAATATTAGTGACCTAAATTGAGGTAATTGGATCAAATTTGGTTCAACTAAAATAGATGATTTATTAGAATTGAATAAAATAAGGTATTTTTTTTATATCTTCAGTTAAGTCTTGACCTTAATTCAAGAGAGTTATTCACATACCTAAGAATCAAAAATTATTTGGACAACAATCTGCTTTATGACAACACAAGGATAAATAAAAAATTAAATGATCTATTTAAAAATAATACTAATCGTAAATCGATATCTAGTTGGTATGAATTATTAAGAGAGGAAGAAAAAGAGTCTAAACCAAAAGCATGGAAAAACTGGGAACAAGAAAGTAGGTCTTCAATCGAGTTAGAGCAGTGGTATAGATCAAGTCAAGAAGTTAAACAATTGTTGCATTGTTTAAATATCACAGTGCTCCATTATAAAATTCTTCATCAATGGCATAGGGTACCAACAATTCTAAATAGAATCAACCCTGATAATTCCAAACTTTGTTGGAGGTGTACTTGTGCTGAAGGTAGCTCTAAACATATCTGGTGGGGATGTAAACTTTTAAGACCTATATGGAATAAAGCATTTAGAGTTATATCAGATTTAGTGGGAGAAGATTTGGATGATAACTTAATGGTTGCTCTTCCATTTTAATTTAAGAAGATTCTCAACTCAAAATAGATATCTAATAATCTGATATAACTATATACCTTGTTGCGTTCTCTGTTATGAATATCCTTATATATAAAGATCACTCTAGTTCTTCCCTATGGTACTGTATTCAGGAAAGTTATGAAGTAACCTAATTATTATAGTTTAGGCCTGCCTAATCCGCTCAGTCCTTTTCAATTGTGATATTTGTGTTTCTGTGTGTGAAGTTTAATTAACGGTTCATATATCCATCTATTGTAAATCAAAGTCTATATGTCTAATTCGGAACTGTTCTTGTCTGTGATGTTACATATGTAAAATTTGCAAAAAGAATAATAAAAAAAAAACAAAAAAACAGTAAGTGCTTAGGTGCAAATACTCATAGAACAGGATTAGGAAGGGAGTGAAAGGGTGAAAGGAGAACGGATAAGACATAGAGATGAAAGTCATGTACATATAACAGATAAGTTCAGAGAAAGGGAAAGAACAGACTGATTTAGGAGAGACAGCTCAGGTCGGGGCTATCTGCTCCTGGAACTAGACATACAGTCAGGTCCATAAATATTGGGACATCGACACAATTCTAATCTTTTTGGCTCTATACACCACCACAATGGATTTAAAATGAAATGAACAAGATGTGCTTTAAAGGACCACTCTAGGCACCCAGACCACTTCAGCTTAATGAAGTGGTCTGGGTGCCAGGTCCAGCTAGGGTTAACTAATTTTTTTATAAACATAGCAGTTTCAGAGAAACTGCTATGTTTATCAATTAGTTAAGCCTTCCCCCTAATCCTCTAGTGGCTGTCTCACTGACAGCCGCTAGAGGCGCTTGCGTGATTCTCACTGTGAAAATCACAGTGAGAGCACGCAAGCATCCATAGGAAAGCATTATGAATGCTTTCCTATGTGACCGGCTGAATGCGCGCGCAGCTCTTGCCGCGCGTGCGCATTCAGCCGACGGGGAGGAACGGAGGCGGATCGGAGGAGGAGAGCTCCCCGCCCAGCGCTGGAAAAAGGTAAGTTTTACCCCTTTTCCCCTTTCCAGAGCCGGGCGGGAGGGGGTCCCTGAGGGTGGGGGCACCCTCAGGGCACTCTAGTGCCAGGAAAACGAGTATGCTTTCCTGGCACTAGAGTGGTTCTTTAACTGCAGACTTTCAGCTTTACTTTGAGGGTATTTACATCCAAATCAGGTGAACGGTGTAGGCATTACAACAGTTTGTATATGTGCTTCCCACTTTTTAAGGGACCAAAAGTAATGGACTGGCAACTTCTCCCCTACGTGAAGGTGTTTCGGCCCTAGCTGGAGTGCTCCCGGAACTAGACATATATGGTCTTAAGTGTCGTTTTAAGCATTAAGCATTTCTTGAGTCCAAGTTAGACAATTTTAATATAGGCTATCTAAGAAGACACCTATAAGCTTGAACCTTGGAATCAAAGTAAATTCTTTCACTATCCCCTCTTTTGATCCCAGAGTCACCCAAATGTCCAAGGTATTTCCAAGCCTGCTAGCCAAAGCCTGTGGGACTTTCATTTATTTCTTCACCAGGGTTCCCTTGGACTGTGAGACCACCAGAATCAGCTGAGGAGAGTTCCTTCATTTGTTAGGTAAGGTAACATTGTAAAAACCTTCCGAAGTCGGAGCTAAGGTAAGGTACGACCAACAGTAGATTTGTTTTTACATAGAGAGGTTAGTAGACATGAGAAGAACTTGAAGGTTAGAAAAATGGCCATAATAACAAATACAGCTAATAGCAAAAAGTACAACATTTTCTTAATTAGCAAAGTCAACCATGTTCCTAGCCCAAATGTCCAATCCCAATCCCCAAAGAAGCCAGTATCTTATTTGATATCCTGTACTAAGTCATGGAAATCTTTTATATGTTTATTGATCATTTTGCCGTGGTCAGAAAAGTTAAAACAGCACATACCTTCAATAGCTTCACAGCCTAAGCTGTAAGTAAGTAGTAAGTAGTCATTAGTAAGTAGTCAATTGCTGCTCTATTCTCAAGGATTGCCTTCTTATTTGCCTGGGTGTCCATTAGTAGCTCTTCTAGGGCCTGGGAAGTGGCATTTAAACCCTTTGCAAAGGAACAGGCTACAGCATTTTTTTCAGGGTTACAATCTGAAGCAAGGTTGTATTTAACATCTCTCCTGTCTCTCTGCAGTTTGTGTAGCTGGGTGGTTTCAGGGATCAGGTCAGATTTGGAAAACATGGTCATGGTTAGGTGTGAGATTGCACAGGGACCTCCTGTAATATTACCTGGGACATAAGCATAAATAATATTTCCACAGGAGAAAGTCCATCCTTTAGGGAGATAGACATGGTGGTGGTAACTCATAACTTGGAGAGTTTTAGTACATTTCTTAGTGGTGCTCATGGCTCTACAATTCGTGGTATTTTTCCACCATGTGGGGCAAAACAGGGATTTAGTATTATGGTCTCTTGAACAATTACATGAAAAAGAGCAACATAGTTCAGCGGCTGTCACATTAATTGTCTTCAGGGCTAAGGGGGGCTTGCCTACCAGTGGGTTAAAAGCATAAGAATGTAGTTGTAGAGATGTATGGGGTCTATGGGTATGTAGGTACTTCCTAAAGAGTGAGATGGGAGTAGGGACAGCTATAAGACAAGATTGTATGGCGTTTTCAGTACTGAGGAGAGAATTGAGGCAAAAGGAGGGTAAATTAAAAGCTTTTGCTATCTGTATCCATGTATTTCCCTGCCATGCATTATTATCTTCTGGTTTAAGTCAGAGGAGCATATCTGAACAGAGCATACAATGGTAAAGGATAAGAACAGCTTCATGTCCGTGGATCAGTCGGAGTGACTGGTTTACAGTGACTGGCGTGTATGCACATGGCTTTTCCTTCTAGTTTCACTGAGGTAGCCGTAGAGATGGACACAGGTTTCTTCAGGAAGGAAGAGATTCTTTATTCGGTTCACCGATCGGGACTCAGAGGGACTAATGTCACCAAAATACAACAAGTTCTGAGCCCCGGACAATAGTGCAGGCTCCTTATATAGGCATATAACTCCTCCCATATTAAGCTCCACCCGCACATTCTCTTAACCAAGTCTTTTGCCTGATATATCGTCAAAGGAAATGGGCATAATGAACAGTGACCGCTGTAAATCACGTCTGAAGTAAATGTAACTCTTATCAATCTCAGGCAGTCTTGTCCTTATAGGTCCAGATACTAAACTGAGATTTATGAATTCAGTGTCTGCGTGGCTTGTATTGATACCGGAGAAACTGACGGAAGCCAAGCACAGAGAGATGGACACAGGTTTCTTCAGGAAGGAAGAGATTCTTTATTCGGTTCACCGATCGGGACTCAGAGGGACTAATGTCACCAAAATACAACAAGTTCTGAGCCCTGGACAATAGTGCAGGCTCCTTATATAGGCACATAACTCCTCCCATATTAAGCTCCACCCGCACATTCTCTTAACCAATCAAAACAAATAAGAATTAACTTCCTGCTTGACCGCATGGCTTGTCCAGCACAATGGAGGAGGGGAATACTACATCCGGTATTCTTGCACATGCTCCGTACACTACTGATCATATCTTTGCCACGTGCAACCAACCGACCGATACGTCAGTATATGCACGTACGCATGCCACGTGTTAATCTCGGCCTACTAAATTTATTTTTACCGAGATTCCACCACAGTATCACATATAAATTTAAATTAGAACCTCATGTTACATACTACGTTCAACATGCTACAACTCAGACACTGCCAACTACAGGTCGGCAAATACCTACTTACGGAGATCTTACAAACACCATCTCCTGAACTCTACAGGTCAAAACAAACATAATTAAAGTTTAACATGGTTGTGCCAAATTGTATATATTTATTTTAACGGTTTCATCTATTTAGTTACAGGTACTACTGTTACCTATACGGATTGTCAGATTTCAAATAACTATACTTACAGGTACGTACACCTGCTTACAGTATATCCATAGATCAGTTTCTCCGGTATCATTTGGTGCATTGGCCGGGAAGCTCATCGTTCAACGGTAGCTGAGAAGCAGAGGCGTGAGACGGTCTATCTTTGCCCACGTTCTCTACGGCTGCACCCCTGAACTTCTGCGTGGACCTCCCTTCGTCTCGGCGCCACTGGTCTGTTGTCCAGGAGATCATCGGCCTCTACGTAGTAAGTGCTGGGGTGTCCCCGTCGATGAGTGTGAACTCAGGTTCAGGAACGAGGAGGTAAGACGACCGCTGTTTTAGACGGCGGACCCACTAGGGGTATACCGATTGTGCGGTAGGCCCATAAGGGGTTATTTGTGTACGGAATCTGCCCCCTCTGTCGGAGGGAAGGAGCGAAGGCGCACCGCTCAATTGAACGCTCTTTAGTAAGACCGTTTAATTTGGTTTGGAGTCAGGCGGGGTTCTGTGTTAATAGCCCTAGCCGGACACCGGTGTCTTGTCTAGACTAGCGTTCTAGGGTGTACAATTTGTTCGCTAGGTCGGAGGGACCGGGAGACTAAGCGGCGTCTGTGTAAATTCGGTCCGCTAGCTCTCAACCTATCTTGGCTAAGTGGGAAGGCGTGTAAATTTGGAACCCACTAGACTTTTGATAGAGTAGATAGACTAAAAGGGTTCTGTTGTAAATTCCGCCCTCTAGTTCGCTATATGTGGTGCTTGGGCAGTGTGGCTAACCAAAACGGATGTAGATAGTTTTAGGTAGTCCATCAAGGTACTGGCCAATAGATTAGTTGGGATTGTATATGTGTTAAAGATTGTTTAGTAGTGTGTATATCTTGCTAGATAGCGTGAGCTCTGCCGTCTAGCGAGAGTGTTAATAGTGTGTAGCTGTATTATAGTGCACGGTACCATAACCCTGTATATTTACTGACACTGTATATGAATACTAATAATTGTCGTCTATTGCATGTCTAACACCATAACCACTATTAATTGTACTGTGACCTTAAATTGTACTTGACCTATGCTAACCGTACTGTAACTACTGTTTGTAAAGACAATGTTACTGGGGTATGTTATAGACCGGTAATTCATATATAGGAATTATAGCGTGGGTGACGGTATAGTTTCGCCAAAGGGCATAGTATCTATTATTTAGTGACTGGTGTAACAGCTGTGTGTGTACGGAAATTCCCTGAGTGTTTTTTTATTGTGTACGTTTCACTTAGTAACTGTACCACGTGGTGCTGTTGCCGAGGGAACGGGTGTGACCGTTGAATAGAGTGCGTGTGTAGTATTCGTTGGAAACGACGTTCCATTGATAAGTATGGGCGCGTCGGACTCGACGATTTTGGATCCCTTAGGTAGTATGATAAAGAATTTTAAAAAGGGATTTACAGTATGTGATTTTGGGGTTAAAATGTCTCCTGCACGTTTGATCACTTTGTGCACTAGGGAATGGCCTACTTTGGTTGCCGCATGGCCGCCACGTGGTAGTTTAGATCCTAATCTGGTACAGCGTGTACACGTGGCTGTATCAGGTAGGCCTGAACTTTACGGACAGTTTCCATACATTGATTGTTGGAGGCAGGCCGTAAACGACTCGCCAAGATGGATCCGAGTATGCCACGAGGAGCAATGTCGCCTCATGGTGGCCAGGACTCGGTTGTCCACTAGGGCCATGGTTACGCCCATTTTGGACACGCCCCCTGAGTCCGAGATCCCTATGCCGCCCCCTTACTTCTCCTCAAGGGGAAGTGATACAGGAAGTTCTACATCCCTTCCCCCGTTGTCCCCATCCGCTTCCTCCTCTAGCTCAGAGTCCATCCCCCCCGTTACTAAACCTCCCCTTCCGGTACCAACCCCCGTTAAAACCACATATCCTGATTTGGCGCCATTGCAAGCTTCCGGTCAGGCTTCCTCTAGCCCAGCTCGGAATATTCTATTCACCAACCTTCCCCACAATAAAGCTTCTACATCCCCATGCCTTACTACCCCTCGACCGGAACCCCTAACTGACGCCCCTCAACGAAGCCCTGTACTAACCCGACAACTGACCGGTACCCAAAAACCTAAAAATTATCAGATGCCACTCCGTTTGACTCCTGGGTCAGCATACCTTAATGATTTAGGTCAAATGGTGTATGCTGACTCAATCTTCGTATATGTCCCATTCACAACTACCGATCTCTTGAATTGGAAAACCCATAATTCCTCGTATACTGACAAACCACAAGCCATGACCGACCTGTTCACCTCGATAGTCCAGACGCATAATCCTACTTGGGCTGATTGCCAGCAATTACTAATGACACTGTTTAACAACGAGGAGAGGACTAGGATAAACCAAGCGGCCATTAAAGCGCTGGAAGAAGAAGCTCGTACATTAAATCAAGCTAATCCAGCAGCATGGGCTGCAACTCATTATCCTAATGCTGATCCCGAATGGGATGTTAATGGCGCAGACATGGTTCATTTAAGAGCCTATAGAGACGCTATAATTGCTGGCATGAAAGCCGGAGGGAAGAAAGCCATAAATATGTCTAAGACGGCTGAGGTGATTCAGAAAAGTGATGAAGCGCCTAGTGTCTTTTATGACCGATTATTGGAGGCATACCGCTTGTATACCCCCTTTTATCCGGAAGCCCCTGAGAATTCCCGAATGATAAACTCTGCCTTTGTCAGACAAGCCTACGGAGATATTAAGCGCAAGCTAAAAAAGTTAGAAGGGTTCATAGGAATGTCCATCACCCAACTAATGGAGGTAGCTAATAAGGGTTACATGAATAGGGAATCAGAGAGTAAGAAAGAGGAAGAGCGCAAGATGCGTAAAAAGGCGGATATGCTAGCGGTAGCGATCGCAGGCGTAGATAGACGGGGCCCGGATAGAGGCGATAGCAAGTGGAATAGGGAACCCCTGAGTAGGAATCAGTGCGCTTACTGTAGAGAAGAAGGGCATTGGAGAACCGAGTGTCCAAAAAGAGAGCAGTACGAGAGAGACCCACCCAGGGCAGGATATGGAAACTTTAGAGGTAGAGCGCGAGGTAGAGGAGGTCCCAGAGGGAGTAATGGTAATGACAGAGGTAGTGTTAGGGAAGACAGATATTACCCCGCAGCGCAAAGGTCCCGCGATAGAGAAGATAGGGACTTTGTAGGATTGGCTGACACGGTCATGGATGACTATTGATACCGACCGGGCTCCATCCCCCTTGGCCGAGCGGAGCCTATGGTCGAAGTATCAATAGGGGGAAAAAGGAGTGCATTCATGATTGATACTGGTGCTGAACACTCGGTGGTGACTGATCTGGTTGCTCCTCCATCTGGAAGAACTATCACCGTAATAGGAGCAACTGGAAGAAGTGCTGCAAAACCGGTTCTTAAAAGTCGACAATGTGCATTGGGAGGCCACGTAGTGAAACATCAATTCCTTTATATGCCTGAATGTCCTGTCCAATTGCTGGGACGTGATTTGCTATCCAAACTACAAGCGCAGATAACATCTTTAAAGTTTAATGGACCTTCAGGTATTATGACATTATCTGTACCAAAGGAAGAAGAGTGGCGACTTTATACAGCGTTGACTAGCCAAAACCCTAAGAGTGATGGATCCTTATTCAACATACCAGGAGTTTGGGCAGAGAACAACCCACCAGGACTGTCCCGCAATATTCCACCCATTCGAATTGAACTAAAACTTGGGGTTTATCCAGTGAGCCTACGGCAATATCACATCCCGCAGAAGGCTAAGAAAAATATTCAATCTTATCTGGATAAGTTCATACGGTATGGTATCCTAAAATTCTGTACTTCCCCCTGGAACACCCCATTGCTGCCTGTTCAAAAGCCCGGTACAGATGAGTATCGTCCTGTGCAGGACTTGAGAGCAGTCAATGATGCGGTTGTAAGTATACACCCAGTTGTGCCCAATCCGTATAACCTGCTTGCTTTAATTCCGGGCGGGGCTACCTATTTTACAGTCTTAGACCTCAAAGATGCCTTCTTTTGCCTCCGAATTGCTGCAGAAAGCCAATGTATCTTCGCTTTCCAATGGGAAAATGCTGTAACGGGCTCGAAACGCCAGATGACTTGGACAAGACTGCCCCAAGGGTTTCAAAATTCACCTACCCTATTTGGTTCAGCTTTAAGTCAAGACTTACTGGATTTCAAGTCCATCCCAGGAGAGTGTGTATTATTACAATATGTAGATGACTTGTTGATAGCCGCAGTCACAAGAGAAATATGTCAGCAAGCAACACACGATCTACTACACATTCTCTGGAAGGCAGGATACAAGGTGTCTAGGAAGAAGGCTCAGTTGTGTCTGCCAACTGTCAAATATCTGGGATTCCATATCTCTGAAGGTCAAAGAATAATGGGGCCAGAGAGAAAAGAAGCTGTGTGCCAAATACCAATACCCAAGAATAGAAGACAAGTGCGAGAATTCTTGGGGGCAGCAGGCTTCTGTAGGATATGGATTCCCAGTTATGCGATATTGGCGAAACCACTGTATGCATCTATCAAGGGTACAGAACACGACCCCTTCCTATGGACTCAAGAACAGCAAAAGGCATTTGAAGATGTGAAGAAGGCTTTGATGAGTGCCCCAGCATTAGGTCTACCTGATCACACACGGCCATTCTACCTGTATGTACACGAGCAAAGAAGAATGGCTGTGGGAGTATTGACACAGTACTTGGGATCATGGCAAAGACCTGTTGCCTACATGTCTAAGCAACTGGATGCAGTGGCCAGTGGTCTTCCACCTTGTCTAAGAGCCGTAGCTGCAGCCGCCCTGCTAGTAGCTGAAGCCGATAAACTCACTCTGGGTCAAGAACTTTATGTACGAGTCCCACACGCAGTACAGACGTTGTTGGATTACTAAGGAAATCATTGGTTCAGTAACAGCCGTATGACCAAGTATCAAGCAATGTTGTGTGAAAACCCAAGAGTGCATTTAGAGACTGTCAATACCTTAAATCCAGCTACCCTTTTGCCACAACCTACTGAAAGTCAACACGATTGTTTGGAGGTGATGGATGAAGTATTTTCAAGTAGACCAGATCTTCGTGACTTTCCCATCCAGAACCCTGATGTCCAATATTATACAGACGGCAGTAGTTATGTGAAAGAAGGGATTCGCTATGCAGGATATGCAGTAACAACAACAGACAAGGTGATAGAAGCTCGGCCACTGTCGAAAGGAACATCAGCACAGAAGGCAGAATTGATAGCACTAACACGAGCGTTACAATTGGCTGAAGGTTTAAGAGTGAACATCTACACGGACTCCAAGTATGCGTTTTTAACCACTCATGCCCACGGAGCTTTGTATAAAGAAAGAGGACTATTGAATTCAGAGGGTAAAGAAATCAAGTACGCAGCTGAAATACTACAACTATTGGAAGCAGTATGGGAACCGAAAAAAGTTGGTATTATACATTGTCGAGCGCATCTGAGAGGCGATGGTGATGTAACCAAAGGAAATCGGATGGCAGATAATGCAGCTAAGCGTGCCGCTGAATCAGGAAGACAGGAATATGTGGAACATATAGCTGCTCTTATACCGACTCCACTGTCTCAATGGACTCCAGTTTATACGGCTTAAGAAGAAGAGTGGTTGAAGACTGAACCTGGAAAATACCTGGAGAACAAATGGTATCAGTTAGAAGATGGGAGAATAGTTATTCCAGCATCACTAGCGGTGGAAATTGTCCAAAATTATCACAACGGGACACATTCTGGAAGAGATAGTACAGAAGAATCTCTCAGAAAACATTTCTACATACCAAGATTGTCCAACTTAACTCAAGCCATTGTACGAAGATGTGTAACGTGTGCTAAAAATAATGCAAGGCAAGGACCAGTGAAGCCACCAGGAGTTCAGTATATGGGGGGACTCCCTATATCCGATCTACAAATTGACTATACAGTTATGCCTAAATCTGGTGGACACCGCTACCTACTAGTAGTTGTGTGCACCTATTCAGGCTGGGTAGAAGCATGTCCTACTCGTACAGAGAAAGCAGGAGAAGTTGTGAGATTCCTGCTACGAGAAATAATACCCCGATATGGGTACCCTGCTCTACCCTGCTCTATAGGATCGGACAATGGTCCAGCTTTTGTTCATCAGTGCCTACAACAACTGACTCATATGCTTGGTATAAAGTGGAGACTTCATACGGCATATAGACCTCAGAGTTCTGGTAAAGTAGAGAGAATGAATAGAACTATTAAGAATCAGTTGGCAAAGATGTGTCAGGAAACCCAACTTAAGTGGAACGTTCTTTTGCCTATAGCTCTGTTGCGAATTCGCAGTACACCTACCAGAAGGATGGGTCTCTCTCCTTTTGAAATCATGTATGTCATGATTACCCGTATATGTTTAATTTAGGTTGCAGTAGGTTATGTTCTATCATTATGGGGAGGAATGTATGTAATGGGTAGTTTGTAGTATGTATGATTCCCCATTTTCATATGGTATTCATGTGTAATATCTGCTACTTGCTATGAATTATATATGTATCCGTATATGTTAGCCATATTTTTGTTGTCAGGTGTTTGTATGTAGGGTTCTGTGTTTGTAAAACCCCCCTGGTGAAAATATATGATTATATTATGTAGATTATGTATAGAGATTAGTGGAAAGTAATGTGATATCTTAGTAATGTGATATCTTAGTAATAGCAATAGCCTTGCTGACCTGTAGTTGGCAGTGTGGCACCTGTTAACCTGTGTAACAAAATATGTCTAATTAACATATGAAGTTAGAACATAATTAACCATGCCACACTCGTACAGAGTGTTTTATTAGGTTAAAGATTTTTGCCTGATGTATGTAAAATGGTATAATCCTGAGTTTGAAATTAGTGTGTGATGGTCAACTTACTGTTTGAAAGTCACTAGGACGTGATCTGCGGCGATGAAAAAAGCAAGACGCTGGTCGGACAGAAAAGCCTGCAGTAGGATTCCTGGACACAGCTCAGCATGGAAGACCTCGTGAGAAACGGAAGTACTCCAAAATGGCGACTGGATGAACCGGAAGTGCATTCAGAAGCTGACCTTGATCGTTAAGGAGTCAGGTAAGGGGTGTATCTTATAAAGGGGAGTGGGTTAACTTAAGCCCCTCCCACAATTACAGGCCAAACGGCCTTAATACATATGTACTTCACAAGTACATATGTATATATATATATATATATATATATATATATATACACACACATATATACACACCCCAGCCAAGCCAAGACTTGCTTTTCCCACAGAAATCTCACTTTAACAGTGCTCTCAATACTGCAAGGGATTCTGGGTAGACATATGCAAATGAGCTCAATAAGAAAACCTAATTTTTGCCTCATAGTTCCACCTTATACATGGATTCCTTGGAGTATGTGTCTGCTGTATACAACAGCTTTGAAACGCAACTCAGGAAGAGGAGCAAAGCCAGTGAACCACTCATGGACAACCATTTCATTGTTCATGCAACTAATCAGCATGAGGTTGGTTACTGGCTTGCTATGGAGGCTGGCCATGCAAGACCTGGGATCTTTTCAGCTTTCAGGATTTGTGTACAGATCCTTGCAACCTTGGGGACATGCATTATCATGCTGCAACATGAGGTGATTGTCGTGGATGAATGACACAACAATGGGCCTCAGGATCTTGTCACGGTATCTATCAATTCCATCAATATCCATCAATTGCCATCAATAAAATGCACCTGTGTTCATTGTCCATAACATACGCCTGCCCATACCATAACCCCAACGCCACCATAGGTCACTCGATTCACAACGTTGACATCAGCAAACCGCTCACCCACATGACGCCATACATGCTGTCTGTCATCTGCCTTGTACAGTGAAAACCTGGGATTCATCCATGAAGAGAACACCTTTTCAAAGTGTTAGACGCCATCAAATGTGAGCATTTGCCCACTCAAGTCGGTTATGATGATGAACTGCAGTCAGATCGAGACCCCGATGAGGACGACGAGCGTGCAGATGAGCTTCCCTAAAACGGTTTCTGACAGTTTGTGCAGAAATCCTTTGGTTATGCAAACCGATTGTTGCAGCAGCTGTCCAGGTGGCTGGTCTCAGACGATCTTGGAGGTGAAGATGCTGGATGTGGAGGTCCTGGGCTGGTGTGATAACACGTGGTCTGCGGTTGTGAGGCCGATTGGATGTACTGCCAAATTCCCTGAAATGTCTTTGGAGACGGCTTATGGTAGAGAAATTAACATTCAATTAATGGGCAACAGCTCTGGTGGACATTCCTACAGTCAGCATGCCAATTGCATGCTCCCTCAAAACTGTGGCCAAAACTGTGTGCTGTGTGATAAAACTGCACATTTTAGAAAGACCTTTTATTGTGGCCAGCCTAAGGCACACCTGTGCAATAATCATGCTGTCTAATCAGCATCTTGATATGCCACGCCTGTGAGATGGAAGGATTATCTCGGCAAAGGAGAAGTCCTCACTAACACAGAGTTAAACAGATTTGTGAACAATATTTGAGAGAAATAGACCTTTTGTCTACATAAAAAAGTCTTAGATCTTTGAGTTCAGCACATGAAAAATGGGCGCAAAAAAAAGTGTTGTGTTTATAATTTTTTTCACTGTATATATATATATATATATACACACACACATACATATACACACATACATATACACACACATATACACACACACACATACACACACACACATACATACATACACATATACATACATGCATACACACATACATACATATACACACACACACACAAACACAATATGCCAGCACTCCTTGGAAATTTATACAAATGCGCCAGGCAGCAAATCCATATGTCCACTAAATGACGGCACTCCAAGGACTTTGTTTGAAAAAATAAAATGAAAAAAATAAATGTTTCTACCATCCTCATGAAAGCTCCTTAAGTTTTATTTTTTTTTTCAAACAAAGTCCTTGGAGTGTATATATATATATATATATATATATATATATATATATATATATATATATATATATATATATATATTTTTTTTTTTTTAACAGGTTTTGGATTGATTGCCCCTCTTCTTAAGGGTGATGAGAAGGATAGGTAGGTTTCTTTATTTTTTATTAGGCGGTGTCTAGCAGTTTGGCTCTAGCCACCCAGGGGAGAATTGTGAGACATACCACTGTTAGGGTGGTGGAAGATTGCATGCACAACCCCCAACTGTATAATTAATTAGGGGCTCACCCACCACCCATGTAAGGGGCTGGGAGTGGACTTTAGATCCTCCCCCTGAATCTTTTAATAGCCCCCACATAACCATGTGTGTGGGTGGGGAGACATAAGGACTGTTATTATATTTCCCCACGAGCCCCTTTGGAGGTGACCACAGCAGAGCATGCATTGAGGAAAATCTCTGGAAGCAGTTTAAAGGGAGCTTACTGTAGTTGTTCTGATGAGTATAATAATTGTCTTCAAGCATTTTTATGAAAAAACACTGCCTTTTCAGAGAAAAAGCAGTGTTCACTTAGCCCCTAGGGACACCTAGTCGCACAGTAGGCAGCATTGCCATTCAGCATCTCCACACTCTGCATGGGGACGCTGAATTTTCCTCAAAGAGATGCATTGATTCAATGCATCTCAATGAGGAGGTGCTGATTGGCAAAAACTGTGTTTGGCCCCGCCAACCTGGCCGAGAGTAGATAAAAATCTGCAATGTTCATGATGATGTCACCAAGGGGGCGGAGCCAGAACTGGCAGACCCACGGGGCGCTGGAAATAAGTGAGTTTGAATTCCTTTTAAGGGGGCTGAGGGGGGCAAGCCACCTAAATGGTTGGTTTAACACTATAGGGTCAGGATTACATGTTTTGTGTTCCTGGCCCTTTAGTGTTCCTTTAAGCAGTAAGTATTACCATTGTCATGTTTATCTCTTATGTTACAATAAGTGTAGGACCCAATGATAAAAGGGTACTGTAACATAATGATGGGCTTAACATGAGATAGTGTAACTCAATTTTACCACATGACAGGAGGCTTCATATTTGCATATCTTTCTTTACTGAAAACTCCAGCAGCATAGAAACAGTAACAACCAATCAGAGAAAAGATATGGTGCCCATAAAAGGCCCGGTCTATGACATCACGTCCTCTTTCTTTACTGCTCCAGCCAACATCAGGTCAGAGTATTTTGCCTCTCTGGCAATTCTTATTGTAATTAGTTTGGTGTTTCTATATTTTGATTTACATTTCTCCTACCTTGGCTCCCTATCACCCTGTCCCTTCTGTGCACTTTCTGCCCCCCTTTTAAAAGTATATATCTTTTCTGCCTTTCGGCCGGTACCCGCGAGCGCAACGACTATCAGCGTCGAGCCCGCCTCACGGGCCTGCCCCTCTCCTTCTGGTTTTCGAGGGGGCTTGTAGGGTACGGGTAGAGGGAGACTGGGGTTAATTTGGTTTTCTTTTGCTTAATTTCTGTTGTTTTTTCTCGCTGCGCGACCACGGACCGCGGAACTCCTTTCACACGCGGGCGGCGGCCATCTTGGATCTCGCGGCTCGCGAGATACCGGGCGGCCGCCTTCCCCGCTCGCTCGGCGGATCGGTAACTCACCCGACCACCGGGCTACACATGTACATACCCTCCCTACATGTAGTATAGGGAGAGGACGAAGACAAAGTTTTTCTCAGGATCACTATATCCCTGGTTGTGAATGCCTCAGTGCCTGCCAACACAGGACCTTTATGTATATTCTGCCTTGAATTCATAATACATGCATGCATTTAAAGAGACATATATTTTACAACAGTCATGTCTCCAGACCCACAAAACAATACATGCATGCATTTAAAGAGACAAACAATTTTTTTTCAACACAATGCAATGTCTGGCTTAATTAACCATTCACCTACCACTGATTAAAGCTAATACAACGAAATCTGTTAAATCAGAGATTACAACTTCCCCCTCTACATGTCATACATTTGCCTCTCTTTGTATATCATGCTAGTGACATGCAGTATTTTGACATCTATATGATTGAGTTTGATATTTTACTATGAAATGTTACCCACATGACCAGTGTGCTATGGGAGTAGACATGCAGGACATGACATATTGTATGGTGGCTCAGTGGTTACAGGCTTGCGCTGACAATCTAAAGCAGGCAATTCAAGCCACTTTACCTGGGTGATCCCCAGTGCTACCAGGAGTCTAGCACCCCTACGTGCGGACCCTCAATCTCTACTCCCACTGACTACAACTTCCTCCCAACAGGACGAGAACAGGTCATAAAGAACACTCTCAACCCCTAGGACTTCTGGGCATTGATAAACGACGCAGTAGCGGCCTCAGTGGAGAAGGCTTTTCTTGTTATGAGCTCTGCCCCAAACTGCTTGCTGGAGACCTCAGCAGCAAGGTAGCGTGGCTGAGCTGTCTAAGGCGCTGGTTTTAGGCTACAGTCTCTCTGGAGGTGTGGGTTCGATTCCCAGCCCCACGAGCCTTCATGTAAAAATGGCAAGAGAAGGGCTCCAACCTCCCCACCCCCCTGCCACTAAGGTCTAAGGCAAGTCGCCCATTGAACAGACCAAGTAGACGGAACACCGGGAATTTGCGACCCGGTCCACCACAATCTTCCGCCAAAGAAGACTACTATCCACCACGCACGTTGGACAATAATAGATCACTCACACGAAGACAACTCGCCTTCTGAGGAAGTGGAACGTAAGAATGACTAATATTCGGCCCAGAAGCACAAGACTAACTTTAGTCCAAACCTCGCTGAAGCAAATCCTCCACACCCCTTTGGGGAAAGGTGTTTTTTGGGAAGACTGGTTGGTAGCGGAACCAAACCACCAACCGCTTCATCTACTAGTGAGCCATCCTATCATCAAGGGAACTCCTACGTGGTATACAAGCGCTTCAGGATAGAGAAAATCAACCTTCTACTAGATCTCCTGAACGATAACGACTGGTTTACACATCTGGACCCCGAGGACACATACTTGTCAATATCCACTACCCTACACTACCTAATTTTCCTCCGATCCCAGTGATGAGGACTAACACAGCAGTTTACGACTCCGTGGTACCCACAAAGCTACTGAAGCCGGTGAGGGCTCACATCCATGAATTTGGACGTGCGATGTCTCGGGTACCTGGAAGACTTGCTGACCCTCTGCGAATCCAGGCTACGTTTGCAGTCAAAGTGACGTCCACGTTCTGGACTCCACGGCTTTTTGGTAGTACGCAGACAAATCGCTCCCCCATCTGTGTCGGGTCAAATTCCATGTTTCGACATCGGCTTGGAGAACTACGTTCCGCGTCGGTCCCCGACAAGATCACCCCTATACGGATGGATGTCGGACACGCTCTAAGGTTGGATACGATTCCTCTCAGAATACTCACCGGATGGTGGGATCCCTCTCCTCCTCTCCTCCTCCATACAATCGATATTCCCTGGCCCACTACACTACGGGGCCATGTAACGACTGCTGGCTAGATACATATACGCTGGTCACTCATGCGACCACTGGATCCAACTCTTCCTCCGGATACGTAGTGGCGGATGAACCCATGCAAACGGACCCAACCGCTCTCCACAATGGCAAGGGTGCTTCGATACACACACACACACTGGATATCGCTCATGCTCATGACACCCCTCGGACAATGCCAACCGTGATTTCCCAGATCGCCTGGGGACGTCTTGCGAAGACCCTCTACCACTCCCTACCTTCCCTCTGCTTTTGACGGGACCTCAGGGGAAGCCCACTCCTTCGTCAGGGAAGGACGACTGGCACTAGTGGACTGGACGATTTCAGGGCCTCCCGAAATGTCCACGACCTATTGCATCAACTAAGACCTCTGATGGGACTCAGGTCCCCGGCACCAGGAAATGCTATTTTTCTGCTTGACCGGCCTGGAGTGTTTGTAGGGTGGAAAGGGATTCCGATCCCTTTACCGCACCTGCCCCACCGATCCTTAACTATCTGTCACACCTGGTCTCGTTGGGGCGGTCATATCGATCCCTCAACGTGATCGGGTCCGCCATATCGGTGGCACACGTTCGGTACAGGGCGGACCAGTAGGTCAAGATCCACGGGGTTGTCGACTACTACGGGGTACCGAATTATCGAGACTCGGCACCCAAGTGTTCACACCTCTGGCTGGTGGATGTGGTGCTGTGATTCCTTGAGGGAATAGCAGGACAATCCTTGTTTGTCACGGAAACAACTTTCAGCCAAACTAGCCCTCTTGTTATTCCTCGTCTTATTTAGACGGGTGACGGACGTTAGGGCTTTCGATATGAATGGTTTTTCTCTTTTACACCAGATGGGATTACCTTTACCATATCGAGACGAACTAAGTCCAGTTCATCTTCGGTGTCATACCCATACTTTGTGTCAGACACCAGGTGTGGTTGGAACGCTAATGGAGTATACCGAAATCATTCCCCCTTCATATTCATGCGACGGGTCTACTCCTGACTTCTTACATGGAACCTCATGGAGAGATGCATACCGCTACACTGGCCAGATGGAGCCGCTGGCTATTGCATCTGGCGGGCGTCGAACCTTGTTTCGGAGCCCACTCGGTCAAGGGAGCGGTGGCCCCACAAGTCTTTTTCGGCCGACGCCTCCCTAACCGACACTACATGATGCGCAGTTTGAGCGCGAGAGGGTACGTTTAGAACGCTCTATTTCGGCAAACGTCTCATACTTCCTTCACACTGGTCAATTCTAAGCTTTAAAAATGCAAATATGAAGCCTCCTGTCATGTGGTAAAATTGAAGATTATACTAGCTTTAGTGTACTAATAATCTTAATTTTAGTAATGACAGGAGGCGAATATTTCCCACCCTATAGGATCCCTCCCATGTTTTCTCGTGTTGGACAGAATATACACTTTATGTTCAGGAAGGTAAGTACGTTATGGTTGTATGTTTGCTACTTAGATATGTGGCTTGAGAGACTTGTATAGGTTGAATAATTAGACATGTACCTTGAATTATGTTGTGTTGATAGATTCTTAAATTTCATTGCTTTAGAATTAAAATATATTGATATGTTACTCATTCTAGTATCCATTGGTATATCAGATTCTTAATGTTTATTGTATGCGGACAAGTTATCACGCCAGAGTCCTTTCACCTTTTTCTTTTTCTTACAGCGTGAACGTCTTCTCCTCAAAACAAAGACTCACCTCCCATAACTCTACATCACGGAACTACTGGAGTTGATTATTCTAATATGTTGTTGAACTGTTGAAGTAATATGATTATGTTTATTGTTGCTATTTATTGTTTCGCTTCAAAGAAAGAGGAAGTGATGTCATAGACAGGGCCTTTTATGGGCACCATATCTTTTCTCTGATTGGTTGTTACTGTTTCTATGCTGCTGGAGTTTTCAGTAAAGAAAGATATGCAAATATTCGCCTCCTGTCATTACTAAAATTAAGATTATTAGTACACTAAAGCTAGTATAAAAGATGAGTGCCCTACATCATTAATACATAACTTTTAATAATATGTTAAAAGTTGGCGAACCCACCAACATAAATAAATACCAATAGAACCTGTTATAGTTCCGATACAATACAGTGTCAAAAATGATAATGTGTCTTAAATATAGTGATCTTGACAGACTATAACAGATATTCCAGCGTGAGAGGGGTTAAAACCCAATCTTGTAGACCCCCACCACGTCGGAAATACAAACTGCTTCTTAGATAGGATAAAAAGAGAGGACCTGTACAGAGGTAGCCAATGTCCCCACGGATATGCAGCTGTGTGCTAGGAGGGAGATGGTGTCAGGGCCGGTGCAAGAATTTTTAGGTACACAGGCGGAGATGCATTTTGCCGCCCCATCACTCCCTTGATGTATACAGAGGCGCCACTTACAAACACAAAGATTATTGCTTTGGACTGGGTATTCCTCATTTACCTTGATCCTGGGCATTAACATTCACAGTATTGTGTGTTGTGTATGAGTTAATCCCAGAGATCCACAGCAAAAAAAACTAAAATGTATTTTTTGAGTGTATCACAAATCGGAGCTCCACACCTATAAAAATGAATGTGCATTTTGTATAACACTATCACAGAGCTCCACTATAATAAACCTCATAATAATGTAATGTAATGTGTGATGGCTGTGTTTGGTTTGTGTGTGATATGTTTTATGTGTTGGCTGTGTGTAGTGGGTGTTTAATTCATATAATAAAAATATGTTTTACCTCTACTCCTGTTTACTTTTTTTTGTATTGAGGGAACTAAATTCCCTGGTGGCCTGGTGGTAAAACGCATGTCCTGTACTTATGACTGGTGCACTGCAGACCCCTCCTTCTAGTCTGGTGCTTGTTATGAGTCAAAGTTCAGGCTAGGAATCCCAGTGTGAGTGCATTGACTCTATAACTGGGCACCAAAACCATGAGACAGTAATTATAATAGTCTGCACCAGACACAGGTGCATACCATGCACTCCACCTACGGCTCACAAGGAATTAAATTTTTATTTATTAAATTGTTGATCTTGTAATATATTGAAAAAAAAATGTAAACAAAGGGAACAAAATGCTAGAGAGACGGGACATTACAATGACACAAGGGAGAGTAACAAAGTTACTGGGACAGAGTAACTCAAAGTTGGGGGACAGAGAGTAACAGGGAATTATGGGGCAAAGTGATAGCAGGGTTGGGGATTAGGGGGACAGAGTGACAGGGCTAGGCGGACAAGGGATTAGGGAGACAGAGTGACACACGACTAGGGGGCAGGGTATTAGGGGGACAGATTAGCACAGGGCTATGCGGACAGGGGATCAGGGGGACAGAGTGACACAGGGCTAGGGGGACAAAGTGATACATGTCTAGGGAAGCAGTGTATTAGGAGGATAGAGTGACACAGGGTTTATTGGGCAGGAGATTAGGAGAAAGAGTGACACAGGGCTAGGGGGCAGGGAGACAGTGACCCATGGCTAGGGCAGGGAATTATGGCTACAATGACACAGGGCTAGGGTGACAGAGTGACACAGGGCTACGGGGCAGGGGATTATGGGGGTAGGGATTGGGGGACAGAGTGAAATAGTAATATGGGGCAGGGATTAGGGGGACAGAGTGACACAGGACTAGGGGGTAGGGGGACAGAGTGACACAGGGTTAGGGGATTAGTGGGCCAGTGACACAGGTCTAGGGGGCTGGGGGATATAGTGACAAAGGGCTAGAGTGCAGGGGTTTAGTGGGGCAGTTACACAGACCTAGAGGGCAAGGGGACATAGTAACATAGGGCTAGGAGGCAGGGGTTTAGTGGGGAGGTCAAAGGCCTAGGGTGCAGGGGGATATAGTGACACAGGGCTAGGGGGACAGTGTGACACAGTGACACAGGCCTAGGGGGCAGGGAGGACACAGGGCTAGGGGTGACACAGGGCTAAAGGGCAGGGGTACAGAGTGACACAGAGCTAGGGGGCATGGGATTAGTGGGGCAGTGACACAGGCCTAGGGGGCAGGGGGACAGTGACACAGGGCCAGGGAGAAGGGGGGCATAGTGATACAGGGCTAGGGGGACAGTGACACAGGGCTAGGTGGCAGGGGATTAGTGGGACAGTGACACAGGCCTAGGGGCAGGGGATTAGTCGGCAGTGACACAGGCCTAGGGGGCAGGGGGGCATAGTGACACAGGGCTAGGGGGACAGAGTGATACAGGGCTAGGGGGACAGAGACACAGGCCTAGGGGCAGGGGATTAGTGGGCAGTGACACAGGTCTAGGGGGCAGGGGGACATAGTGACACAGGGCTAGGGGGACAGAGTGATACAGGGCTAGGGGGACAGAGACACAGGCCTAGGGGGCAGGGGATTAGTGGGGCAGTGGGGCATAGTTACACAGGACTGGGGGGGCAGAGTGACACATGGCAGGGGATTAGTGGGGCTGTGACACAGTGCTAAGGGGATTAGGGGTACAGTGACACAGGGCTAGTGGTCAGGGAATTATTGGGACAGACTGAAACAGGGCTTAGGCAAACAATGACAGGGAATTAAAGACTCTAACCTCACTCTGTCTCACATTTCCCCCTAATCCCCTGTCAGAGCTATAGGGGATCAAAGTGACACACAGCTAGAGGAATGGGGTAATGAGGGTGTTAATTTAAAAAATTTACATGCTGCTCTCCTTACCTGCTCACTGGTGATGCTGCCAGGCCCATCAACAGCTCTGTGTGTGTCCTGTCCAGGTGCAGCAGTGACTCAATGCAGGGAAGCTGCACACTGGGCCTGAGTTCCGTTCAGCTGAGACCGCCGGGGAGTTGGAATGCGGGGAGTTGGAATGCAGGGAGGAGGAAGCCCCGCCCATCATACTACTCTGACATATCAGAGCAGCACTGGGAACCGGGCAGCAAATCAGGAGCAGGAAATATTTTTAAAATGTGAGTCACAGGCAAAGGGCCCAGGATTCGGATTTTGCGCCCCCCCTCGTGTTGCGCCCTAAGGCAGCCGCCTGTGCCGCCTTATGGATGCGCCGGCCCTGGATGGTGTCACAATCATCAGATATAAGTGAGCTCCCCCATGTCTACAGGCATACCAACGTATAAGGGAAACCTCCATATATAGATCCCTAAGGCCGTAAGTGGTACTTAAATAATGTTCTGATACCATCAACCCTGAGTCTATACACTGATTTGATCAAACCTGAATCTTACGAGAGGTCCTGTTCTAAAGTTTTCAGTGTCCTCTCATAGATAGCTATGTGCAAAAGAGCAGTAATTTTGCACGTACAATATGAAATACTGAGACCTCTAGGGTATAAGGTGTCAGATAAATCACTTCAACATATAAGGTCCTGTTCTAAAGTTTTCAGTGTCCTCTCATAGATAGCTATGTGCAAAAGAGCAGTAATTTTGCACGTACAATATGAAATACTGAGACCTCTAGGGTATAAGGTGTCAGATAAATCACTTCAACATATACTGTAGGCATATATAGGTAATGAGCTATATACATAGATAATGGGTGTAAAGTGTATGGGCGATCATAGGAGTTGGGATCTCCTGAGTAAAGATCACTGACACACCCACTATATATAGTACAGCCTTAATGCATGGTATAACATAAATGCTGATAAGGTATATACCCCTATGTCTCGTAGGATACCCTATAACGCCTAATACATATATGCACGGGTACCGCAATCAAACAGTGTACCCTAAATCAATACTCCATAATAAGTCAGTAAAAGACTTCAAACTCAACCCGGGGGGATAGGGTGAAACACGGCCAACATAATAGTTAATGATGTAGAGGTATACACTGCTGAAACATGGCAGTGAGACCGTAGCCGCTCATCCTAGTTTCTCCTAGTGGGAGTTGAAGTCAGCTCGAGACCCATAGTATCACTGGTGCCATGATAGGAAAGAAGTGGTGATGTACTAGCAAAACCATTAACAGATTTATTTAACCAATCATTGATAACAGGAGTAGTCCCAGAAGATTGGAAGTTAGCGAATGTTGTGCCCATTCACAAGAAAGGTAATAGGGAGGAGTCGGGCAACTATAGGCCAGTAAGCCTAACTTCAGTAGTGGGGAAAGTGATGGAAACCATGTTAAAGGATAGGATTGTTGAACATCTAAAAACACACGGATTTCAAGATCAGAGACAACATGGGTTTACTTCAGGGAGATCATGCCAAACTAATCTTATTGATTTTTTTGATTGGGTAACTAAAATTATAGATCAGGGTGGTGCAGTAGACATTGCTTACCTCGATTTCAGTAAGGCTTTTGACACTGTTGCACATAGAAGGCTTATCAACAAACTACAATCTTTGAGTTTGGATTCCAATATTGTTGAATGGGTAAGGCAGTGGCTGAGTGACAGGAAACAGAGGGTTGTAGTCAATGGAGTATATTCAAAGCTTGGGCTTGTCACCAGTGGGGTACCTCAGGGATCTGTACTTGGACCCATTCTCTTTAATATTTTTATTAGTGATATTGCAGAAGGTCTTGATGGTAAGGTGTGTCTTTTTGCGGATGATACTAAGATATGTAACAGGGTTGATGTTCCAGGAGGGATAAGCCAAATGGAAAATGATTTAGGTAGACTAGAAAAATGGTCAGAGTTGTGGCAACTGACATTTAATGTGGATAAGTGCAAGATAATGCATCTTGGACGTAAAAAACCAAGGGCAGAGTACAGAATATTTGATAGAGTCCTAACCTCAACATCTGAGGAAAGGGATTTAGGGGTGATTATTTCTGATGACTTAAAGGTAGGCAGACAATGTAATAGAGCAGCAGGAAATGCTAGCAGAATGCTTGGTTGTATAGGGAGAGGTATTAGCAGTAGAAAGAGGGAAGTGCTCATGCCATTGTACAGAACACTGGTGAGACCTCACTTGGAGTACTGTACACAGTACTGGAGACCCTATCTTCAGAAGGATATTGATACCTTAGAGAGAGTTCAAAGAAGGGCTACTAAACTGGTTCATGGATTGCAGGATAAAACTTACCAAGAAAGGTTAAAGGATCTTAACATGTATAGCATGGAGGAAAGACGAGACAGGGGGGATATGATAGAAACATTTAAATACATAAAGGGAATCAACACAGTAAAGGAGGAGACTATATTTAAAAGAAGAAAAACTACCACAACAAGAGGACATAGTCTTAAATTAGAGGGACAAAGGTTTAAAAATAATATCAGGAAGTATTACTTTACTGAGAGGGTAGTGGATGCATGGAATAGCCTTCCAGCTGAAGTGGTAGAGGTTAACACAGTAAAGGAGTTTAAGCATGCGTGGGATAGGCATAAGGCTATCCTAACTATAAGATAAGGCCAGGGACTAATGAAAGTATTTAGAAAACTGGGCAGACTAGATGGGCCGAATGGTTCTTATCTGCCGTCACATTCTATGTTTCTATGTTCTATATGTTTCTATGTAGCTGGATCGTCGAGAGGCCCCTGACGCGCGCGTTTCGCCCGCAGCTCATCAGAGGGGAGCCGATGTGCGGGAACTGAGCCGGTATTTAAAGGTAAGTAATGCGTTTTCATTGGAGGGAAGCTAGAGACATGTCAGCCGTTGACGGCCTATCCTCATCAGGTAAGGATGTGATGTCACTGCGTGGTATTGACGTCAAATGAGTTAACCCCTTCAGGGGTCCAATAATGGAAACCAAATACGGGAAGGGAAGATCCAGAGCACTTATGTCCTCCCGATGGGGGGATTATTAGAGTGGCCATGGCAAAGTATAAATAGTGCAACCGATAGGTGTTAATAAAAATGTATCGGAATATGACGAGTTGTACTTGGCATAAGCAAGCAAATGGTGAGATATCACCACTGACAGGGAGATCGCACCTGTCAGTGTGAGTTCTGAGTAGGAGGTAGAACGCTGACCATCGTATTTTAGTGATGAATTGTCCACAAATCATGATATTGGTGGGTCTGATATCATTTGGGTTAGGTAGTGAATACGACATGAATTAACTCAGGATTAGGAGATACACGCTAGGAAGGGTAACCCCAAGGTTATTGTGGATAGTTCCCGGTACTAAATTAATGGTGATGAATAGTTTTCAAAAATGCCATACTGATGGTTCAAATGACAATGATTGTAAAGATTAATAAATAGATATTATTATGTATGGTTCATAACACTAAGATAATGATAACAGTAAGTGACTGGGGAGAACAGATGGTATACTGGAAATGATGATAATTGTGAAAATAAATCATAAATGTTAGTTGATCCGTCCCCATAGATGTCCGATAGAATAGGCCGCCCTGGGGACAGCTGATAGCATGCATCGGGGAGACTGTCACCTTACACAGTGCTTGTGACATCACCGGGAAATGCCAGTACCTATAGCACTGATAGATCCCAACAGTAGGGAAGGACAAATCACAGACAAGAGGACTAGCGGGCTTACATAATAATATCTATTTAATAATCTTTACAATCATTGTCATTTGAACCATCAGTATGGCATTTTTGAAAACTATTCATCACCATTAATTTAGTACCGGGAACTATCCACAATAACCTTGGGGTTACCCTTCCTGGCGTGTATCTCCTAATCCTGAGTTAATTCATGTCGTGTTCACTACCTAACCCAAATGATATCAAACCCACCAATATCATGATTTGTGGACAATTCATCACTAAAATACGATGGTCAGCGTTCTACCTCCTACTCAGAACTCACACTGACAGGTGCGATCTCCCTGTCAGTGGTGATATCTCACCATTTGCTTGCTTATGCCAAGTACAACTCGTCATATTCCGATACATTTTTATTAACACCTATCGGTTGCACTATTTATACTTTGCCATGGCCACTCTAATAATCCCCCCATCGGGAGGACATAAGTGCTCTGGATCTTCCCTTCCCGTATTTGGTTTCCATTATTGGACCCCTGAAGGGGTTAACTCATTTGACGTCAATACCACGCAGTGACATCACATCCTTACCTGATGAGGATAGGCCGTCAACGGCTGACATGTCTCTAGCTTTCCTCCAATGAAAACGCATTACTTACCTTTAAATACCGGCTCAGTTCCCGCACATCGGCTCCCCTCTGATGAGCTGCGGGCGAAACGCGCGCGTCAGGGGCCTCTCGACGATCCAGCTACATCACCACTTTTTTCCTATCATGGCACCAGTGATACTATGGGTCTCGAGCTGACTTCAACTCCCACTAGGAGAAACTAGGATGAGCGGCTACGGTCTCACTGCCATGTTTCAGCAGTGTATACCTCTACATCATTAACTATTATGTTGGCCGTGTTTCACCCTATCCCCCCGGGTTGAGTTTGAAGTCTTTTACTGACTTATTATGGAGTATTGATTTAGGGTACACTGTTTGATTGCGGTACCCGTGCATATATGTATTAGGCGTTATAGGGTATCCTACGACACATAGGGGTATATACCTTATCAGCATTTATGTTATACCATGCATTAAGGCTGTACTATATATAGTGGGTGTGTCAGTGATCTTTACTCAGGAGATCCCAACTCCTATGATCGCCCATACACTTTACACCCATTATCTATGTATATAGCTCATTACCTATATATGCCTACAGTATATGTTGAAGTGATTTATCTGACACCTTATACCCTAGAGGTCTCAGTATTTCATATTGTACGTGCAAAATTACTGCTTTTTTGCACATAGCTATCTATGAGAGGACACTGAAAACTTTAGAACAGGACCTCTCGTAAGATTCAGGTTTGATCAAATCAGTGTATAGACTCAGGGTTGATGGTATCAGAACATTATTTAAGTACCACTTACGGCCTTAGGGATCTATATATGGAGGTTTCCCTTATACGTTGGTATGCCTGTAGACATGGGGGAGCTCACTTATATCTGATGATTGTGACACCATCTCCCTCCTAGCACACAGCTGCATATCCGTGGGGACATTGGCTACCTCTGTACAGGTCCTCTCTTTTTATCCTATCTAAGAAGCAGTTTGTATTTCCGACGTGGTGGGGGTCTACAAGATTGGGTTTTAACCCCTCTCACGCTGGAATATCTGTTATAGTCTGTCAAGATCACTATATTTAAGACACATTATCATTTTTGACACTGTATTGTATCGGAACTATAACAGGTTCTATTGGTATTTATTTATGTTGGTGGGTTCGCCAACTTTTAACATATTATTAAAAGTTATGTATTAATGATGTAGGGCACTCATCTTTTTCTGTTTTGCTTGTTACTACCCTGGTAGTTTTTTGAGGGTTATCCCCTGACCACTGAGTGCTCGTTCAAGGCTTCCTTTCCTCCTTTTTGTTCGCTTTAAAGCTAGTATAATCTTCAATTGTTTTGCTTGCTAAGATGATTAGATGAAAATGTAATTTTAGGTAGCTTTGTAAAATTTCAAACTCTATATTTTTGTATGTGCGATGTCCCTTAATCTGTATTTTGGTTGGAGTAACCCTTTAAAATAAAAGCATTTGCTAATCTCATATACACATTTTAGCAGAATCTTCTGCATGCGATCTTCATAATTTAGGCCTGACCCAAACTTTAAGACACAAGAATAAAATTCAAAGTTTTTGCGGCAAAGATATTCCCACTTGAAAATCTCAATTAGCACATTTTGGCTAGAGAAATTAGTAGCATTTAATAGACTGCATTAACCTGCTGGATTTCTAGTAACAACATTATGTATCAACACTGCCACAAAATTTCCTTTACAGCCAAATAGTGTGGTTGGGAATCTCAGGCATAAGTGTCAACATTCCTGAATTTGCCAGGACAATCACAAACTGTGGGTTACAGTCCAAGCAAAAATAGATCTCGGGGACTTGTCCCAATTTTTTAAATCTGCAAGCAGATTTCAGGTAGCAGAAGGGGATTGGGAATTAGGATAATGCATGGAGCGCTTCAGCATAGTTATGTTTAACTACATTCCTTGGATCAATTGTGAAGGGGGTGCATGACTACTTTACTGGAGATGGAGAATGCATTGTGTGACGAAGTGCCCTTCGCCACTGGTGCCTGGAGAGGACTACTTGCCGGCCTCTTGCCATGTGATTATGGTCCCTGGGAGGTTTGGCCCTTTAAATACAGTATTTAGACATAATGGATTTTTATTGTGCTGCTGCTGGCCCTTTAAGAACCATCTGTGGACATACTGTAACTTTTGGGAACAATGCCCCTTTAAGACGGTGTCCCCAGTGCCCCCAAACCTTTAATATACTATGTTCCTGGCTTTCTCCCACTTGGTTCAGTAAATGGGACTTACTGAACCAAGTATTATACAGGCGGACAACCCAGGAGTGGAAGTGTGCCATCAATATACCTCCCAGGCTGGGAGCCTGCTGTAGGTAAATTGCCGACTGCTGGGTGGCGCAGTTCATGCAAACGAACACGTGGCGGCGGCCATCTTTTTTTATTCTAACGAGGTCAGTGGTATGTGTAGCCAAATCCATGGAATTGAAATCGGCTACACATTTCAACAAACACCGCTGACCCTTACCTTCTCCTACACTGAGTTTTCAGCCACAGAGACTAAGTCCCGTTCGGCTGTTTGAACTCACTGTTATACTGAGCCAAATGCACGAACAGCCCCGTTCGTACATTCGAATGGGACTTAGTCATTTTTCAGTGTGAAATTGACCGATAGCAAAACCCAAATCTATGGAACTGTTTTGGGCATGAAAATGTGCTGAACTGTGTTGAACTGTGTCGGTCATAAAGGACTTCCGATTTACTTTTTAACCCCTGAATGGAATCACCTGAATTTTGGATATGTTTATATTTGAAGTGTGCTGAATAATAATATGTATTTCTCTGCCTGTGATAATTACATTAACCCATTGCAGGGAGGATTTGGTGTGTAATTGCTGGGAGTGTCTGAGTGTATTGTACGTATTGATTGGTTGTTCTGCTCTGTGGGCAGTCCTATGTGTGGAAATGGGCATAAAAGCAGAGTGTTTGATTAAAATCCTCAGTTCTTCTTCATCCTCAATCTGAGTCCTGTCTCTTATTGTGGGAATCTGCCACAAGGGATTGCTCTGCTTGTCATACTCTCTTGCTATAATCACTGAGCTCTTGTAAGAGCTGTTCTGTTCCTGTTATGCTCTCTGGGGAAAGAGAGGTTCACCCACTGGAAGCTGGATCCTGGCCTTGGGCTCAGGGTGGGTGGAGACGGCGAGACGCCGGCGCAGCTGCATCGCTGGAAGTGGAGTCTGCAGTGCTGATTGTGTCGGTTAGAGTGCTTGGAGTCCTCAGCGAGCACTATGAGCATCGATCGGCAAAGGTACTCGGTCGGAGTTCCAGCGGTCCGTCACACATTGTTAGGTGTTTTTCTACTGGCCGAAGTTTTTAATATCTTTTAAAGGATTTGTCATCACTGGGGTGAAGGGAAAGGCAGCGGGACCTCGACGTCAACTCGTGGAACTAATAACTGCCAGAGTTGTTGCCCGAATCCCCGCTCTCTGGTTGGATGTCGTCGCCGTTCGAGATACGAATTTAGCCCGCCGTGAGGGGGCACTTAACCTGCGGTTAACCGCAACATTCCACATTCTAATTGAGGCCACACGCCAGATTGAAGGTGGTCCCCGTTCGTGCCTCTTTCGGTAGTTTAACCATCGGTAGATAAGGCACGAACGGATATATACTAGGGCCGTCAATTAGCCTGCGGTTAACCGCAAACCGCAACCCCCTGGGTGATCAATTGGTGGCACATGCTCTCAGCCGGGTGGTCGACCGTTCGGTAGTTTGAGAGGTGACCGGGACTAAGTGGCGGCACACGCCAGGAGCCGGGTGGTCGGTTGTTCGTTTGACGAACTGGGGTATATATATTCCATTCGGGAGAGGGTGCAGCATTCAAGTACCGAAGTCATAAGATACAAAATAGTCAATATAATCCTGGTTGGTAACAGTTTTGTAACAACTTTGAATTTTCATTTTACTGAATAACCCTGAAAATTAACAGAGCAGGGAAGATTGGCATGCATGCCCCCCAAAGAAGGTTAGTTAATATACAGGTATCTGAATAACAGAAACTATTAGTCTGGTTTTCTGCATCCTAGCACCACCTCATCCTCCCTGTATACCAATTTAAGAGCATTACATTACCTCTCTGATTGAGAGGGATATTTTCATCAGCTTACAAGAATCCTAGGTGATGCTAGTCTAGACTAACATCAGCACAGTCAAAATTTGCATCTTATTTTAATGTATTAGATATATTAGCTGTCTGAAATTGACTTGGGCTCTAGGTCTTCTAAATGGGGATTAAATATTTTCATTCAGAGTGTATTTGATACATCCACTTAGAATTACTTGTTTGTGCTATAAATATGCTATAGAAATGCCCATCTGTTTACAAAAAAACATATTTCCATAAGTCCTTAGTCACCATAATGATAAACAAGCAATTAATCCTAAAATAAAAGTGTGTGTTCAGACTCCTCAAGGAATTCTCCCATTCCCTCTCATGTTTTTATAAATAAGAAGAGACACACTTTCTGGAGATATTGTGAGCCAAAGTTTGGAGATGAAATAGAGAATCTCAGTGTAAAGAAGAAGAAGCAATGTAAGAGCTACATAAACTATATTTACTCTTCATAAATGTGGATGCAGTGGTGCAATTAGGGCAGTGCAGACCACTAGGAGAGGGAACGTCGCCTAGTGCATCACCTGCGGGGTTAAGCCAGAAATCTCTTTTGTCTCATAGGCAGTTAGATTGCAGAACCACTGCTCTCTAGTCTTCTCCGTGAATTGACAGTCAGAAATTTTGCACTCTGAGCTGGCTGAGAGGCTGAAGAGATTTGCTCACTTTTGGTCAGCACGGTTTAACAAAGAAACAAGAATAAATTCTACATGATTTGTTATCCCCACGCCTCTATCACCAGGTGAATAGAGATTCATGCAGGAGAACAGGACAGCATGAAAATAGTGAGTGGGGCACATTCCCTTAACACCGGCATCAGTACCAGTATCCTTTTTTGTAGTGTGTGACTGTGCATGTGTTTATGTCTGCAATAATGTCGAACTGGAAACATTTTCTATGTCAGAGATACTTCCAGTTCAGTTACTTTGGCCTAAAATCTGATGTTTACTTTTAATTCTCACTTTAGTAAATATCCCAGCCAGTGTGCCTATATTTGTATGTGTGTGTATTGCGGTGTCATTTCATGACTGTGTGTGTGTTTGTGGGTATCTGTCAGCAGCATTTGTAGGGAGGTGGGGGGTGGGGGGGTTGACATAAGAACTGCAGCTTTTGCAAACTGTTGTAAGATATACCCCCAATGAATACAGGCATGCAAATACATGCATGTATTCATTGGGGGTATATTGGGGGTATATCTACTACTAAACAGTGATTTCTAGTTTTCTAATTTGGGCAATGGAGTGTTCATAAGAATACATTTTTCTTACTTTACCTGTCATTTATTAGGGGGGGGGGTTGCTGTAGAAATCTGTGTCTACAGCCATTTGACATTTAAATACAGGCCTGGAGTTACTACATCAGGTAACACCAGCTATTGTAATGCAACTGTGTGGATTTATTTTATTTTAAGCTGCAGGCTGATATGTTTTAGTTATTTAGCAAGTATTTTACCAGGAACAAATGATTGAGATTTCTCATGTTAAAAAACTGCGTCAAGTCTCTTAACCCCTTCCCGACCTCGGACATACTAGGTACGTCCGACAAAAACGGTCCTTAAGGAGCTCGGACGTACCTAGTACGTCCGCGGTATTCCTATTCACTTATCCGATCTTATCCGATCTACCCCCGCCGGCAATCGGTGTTCCACCTCGGCAAATTAGGACCCCACGGGCCATGTGATTGCTCTGAAAGAGCGTTCACATGGCCGCAATAGGCATCCATAGTGCTGCCTGCAGAGGGACTGCCTGAACTGACAGGCAGTCTCCCTGCATTAGTTAAATATATATATATATATATATATATATATCTCCCCGAAGAAAGGCACACGCTGGTTTTTTTTAAGAAAATTATTCATCTTCATTCATAACACACGTGTTACAGCAGAACGACGATCCTGATGATCCTGATGGAAGTCCTATGATGGACTGAAACGTCGATTTGCTGTAACCCGTGTGTTATGAAAGACAAATAATTTTTCTTCAAAAAGCCCAGCGTGTGCCTTTCTTCATGGAGATTTATGTTGATTTGGCTGAAAGAGCACCGTGGCACTAATACTACAAATGTGAGTGCAGGATCATGGATAATATATAACGAAAAAAAATCAGCACTCAGTATTTTCACTCAAACTTCTTTACTTGAAAGAGTGTCAAACAATCATCAACGTTTCAGTTCCGACTAGGAACTTTCATCAGGACAAACACTATTAAATAAGGAAAGTAATCATTAACTTACAGTTCAGCTGTTCAGTGGGCTGGCATTCCTGCTCCCCGGGCGCATGAGTGGATGCTGCAATCAGTTGAATCTCTATTCATTATCATAACGCTCAACATGTGGCAGAGATTATCACCATGGAGATCAGGACGTGGATCACACAATCTACGCTTATGTCCTGTTAACTGCTCAGCATACTTTGCATCAGAAAGCGTTCCCCGTCTCCCTAAAAATCAAAAAATGTAAAATCAAAAAAATTTCAAAACAATTATATATATATATTGTGGTGAACAGAACCTCAACACTGTTTTTTGGAGGGGCCTGCTCGCCAGCCTCTTGCCCCAGGACTATGGCCCCTGCAATAGACCTGGATAAAATACATTAAAAAGACTGTTCCAAAGACCACCCTGGAGCTTGTTAACATCTATTAACAACTTGGAACGTTTCTCACCACAGTGTTCTAATTGTTCGTCTGGATGGTCGCAATTCCTATGGACAACCACGAGGTGGTGGCCATCTTGTTCACATGAACGCAGGCAGCAGTTTTTGGGCATGAATCTCATGGAACTAAAATCGGACAAAGAAACTCCTGAACAACTGTGGTTTAGGAGGCACAGTCCTTAACTGATTTAAATCTTTCCTCACTGGTAGATCACAGAGAGTAACATCAGTATCAAGCTCATTGGCACCAACAGAACTGGCCTGCAGAGTTCCACAAGGATCGATCCTCTCTCCCATGCTATTCACAATTTACTTGCTACCAATTGGGGACATCATTAGGCGACATGGCCTAAGGTATGATTGGCTGATGACACACAACTCTACTTCTCCTTTGCTCCAGATACCACAGACCCAACATGCCGCATCAAAAGTTGCTTACCAGACCTCATAGAATGGATGAATGCTAGTTGGATTAAAGTGAACCCAGACAAAACAGAGATACTCTTGGTGAGGGGACCCCAGGCAACAAAAATATCCCATGATCATAGAAACATAGACGCATAGAATGTGACGGCTGATAAGAAGCATTCAGCCCATTTAGTCTGCTCAATACTTTTAATTAGTCCCTGGCCTTATCTTAAGTCTAGGATAGCCTTATGCCTATCCCACGCATGCCTAAACTCCCTCACTGTGTTAACCTCTACCACTTCAGCTGTAAGTAATTCCATGCATCCATTACCCTCTCAGTAAAGTAATACTTCCTGATATTATTTTTAAACCTTTGCCCCTCTAATTTAAGACTATACTCTCTTGTTGTGGTAGTTTTTCTTCTTTTAAATGTAGTCTCCTCCTATACTGTGTTTATTCCTTTTATATATTTAAATGTTTCTATCATATCCCCCATCTCATCTTTCCTCCAAGCTATACATGTTAAGATCATTTAATCTTTCCTGGTAAGTTTTATCCTGCAATTCATGAACCAGCTAAGTACCCTTCTCTGAACTCTTTCTAGAGTGCCAATATCCTTCTGGAGATACGGTCTCCAGTACTGCGTACAGTACTCCAAGTGAGGTCTCACCAGTGTTCTGTACAATGGCATGAGCACTTCCCTCTTTCTACTGCTAATACCTCTCCCTATACAACCAAGCATTCTGCTAGCATTTCCAGCTGCTCTATTACATTGTCTGCCTACCTTTAAGTCATCAGAAATAATCACCCCTAAATCCCTTTCCTCAGATGTTGAGGTTAGTAGAGTATCAAATATCCTATATTCTGCCTTGAGGTTTTACATCCAATGTGCATTATATTGCACTTATCCATATTAAATGTCAGTTGCCACAGCTCTGACCATTTTTCTATTTTACCTAAATAATTTACCATTTGGCTTATCCCTCCAGGAAGATCAACCCTGTTACATATCCTAGTATCATCAGCAAAAATACATACCTTACCATCAAGACCTTCTGCAATATCACTAATAAAAATATTAAAGAGAATGGGTCCAAGTACAGATCCCTGAGCTACCCCACTGTTAACTAGACCTTGCTTTGAATATACAACAACCCTCTGTTGCCTGTCATTTAGCCACTGCCTAACCCATTCAACAATATTGGAATCCAAATTTAAAGATTGCAGTTTATTGATGAGCCTTTTATGTGGAACAGTGTCAAAAGCCTTACTAAAATCTAGGTAGGCAATGTCTACCGCACCACCCTGATCTATTATTTTAGTTACCCAATTAAAAAAAATCAAGATTAGTTTGGCATGATCTCTGTGAGGTAAATCCATGTTGTCTCTGATCTTGAAATCCATGTGATTTTAGATGTTCAACAATCCTATCCTTTAACATGATTTCCATCACTTTCCCCACTACTGAAGTAAGACTTACTGGCCTATAGTTGCCCAACTCCTCCCTACCACCTTTCTTGTAATTGGGTACATTATTTGCTAATTTCCAATCTTCTGGAACTACTACTGTTAACAATGATTGTTTAAGTAAATCAGTTAATGGTTTTGCTAGTACACCACTCAGTTCTTTTAATAACTTTGGGTATATTGCATCAGGCCCCATCGACTTATATGTCTTTACTTTTGACAGTTGAAATAGAACCTCTTCTTCTGTAAACTCACATGTAACAAATTACTCATCTGTCCTTTTTCCTAACTGAGGCCCATTTCCTTCATTTTCATCTGTAAATAATAAACAAAAATATTCATTGAGGCAATCAGCTAGATCTTTATCCTCTTCTACATACCTTCCTTCTTTTGTTTTTATTCTAAGTAATCCTTGTTTTACTTTCCTTTTCTCATTTATGTATCTAAAAAATGTTTTATCCCCCTTTTTTACTGACTGTGCATGCTTTGGAAGTTCTTATAACTTGCTTAGCCTCTTTCTGCCTAATCTTATAGATCTGTCTGTCTTCCTCACTCTGTTTTTTTTTTATAATTACTAAATGCTAACTTAGTTTTTTACTATTTTGGCCACATCTGCGGAGTACCACAGTGGTTTCTTATTTTTTTTTGCTTTTATTGACAAGCCAATTGCAATTTTCTGTTGCCTTCAGCAGTGCAACTTTTAAATAATCCCATTTTTCCTGGACTCCATTTAAACTGATCCAGTCTGACAAGGACTCCTTTACACATATTCTAATTTCAGAAAAGCTTGTTTTTCTAAAGTCTAAAACTTTTGTTTTTGTGTGGTGTGACTCAGTCACTGTTCTTCTATTAAACCACACTGACTGATGATCACTGGGTCCTAATCTTTCACCTACAGTAATATCTGATACCAAATCACCATTTGTTAACACTAAATCTAGTATGTCCTGGAGCTTGGAGGCTCTGAACTCATTAGTTCATCAGAGGTACAAAACCTCTGAGTGCTGATTGACTCTGGACTATCATTTAAACAGCAGATTTCCTCAGTAATAAAATCTGCCTATTTTAATCTGAAAACATAGCCAGGCTACAACACTTAATTCCACTGGATGATATGCCAACATTAATCCATGCATTTTTATCCTCTAGATAAAATTAAATTGCTGCATGGTACTTTACTTGGGCCTCCCAGAAAAATAACTCCATCGCCTTCAGACTATACAAAATGCAGCAGCCAGACTACTGACTAATTAAACTCGCTCCTGCCACATAACACCTGTTCTCCACTCCCTGCATTGGCTTCCAATTAAATGGTGAACATATTTTAAAACTGGCCTGCTAACCTTCAAAGCTTTAAACAATCAAGGCCCACAGTACCTGAAAGATCCCCTGACACCCTACATTCCATTACATTCACTTCAGTCAGCCAGCAAATCCCTCCTGTCAGTGAAAAGAATAAATACAGACTCCGGTTCCAGGGCATTCAGCCACGCTGCCCCTACCTTCTGGAACTCTTTACCGTGCACAGAGAGGCACCATAATTACAGACTTAAAAAAAAAAAGCTAAAGACCCACATCTTCCATTACGCATTCAGTCCGCTCATCTGACCTTCAGAAACTCCTAACTTTTATGTCTTTATGTTTGTCTGTTTGAAAAGTGCTTTGATTCTCACAGGGAGAAAAGCGCTATAAAAATCACACATTTTTATTATATTATTATCAATATACATGTAGACTTCAAATATATAAATATGTATATATATTTAAATTCTACGTGCATATTTATGTAATATTTTTACATAATAAAGTCATTTTATTGATTGCAATTTGAGGGACCTACCTGACAATCCAGGCCAAAAGTCCAGAGAATTTAATTTGCTAGGCCGTGTATTTAACCCTGTAACTTTCTATGATTTCCTAAAACCTGTACATGGGGGTACTGTTTTACTCGGGAGACTTCGCTGAACACACATATTAGTGTTTCAAAACAGTAAAACATATCACAGTGATAATGTTGTGAGTGAAATTTATGTTTTTTGCATTTTTCACACACAAATGGTACTTTTACTGATGATATCATTGTTGTAATACTATTTGCAAAAGAAGACAACCCAAGGTATTGCAAATGGGGTATGTTCAGTCTTTTTTAGTAGCCACTTAGTCATACACACTGGCTAAAGTTAGCATTCAAAATGGTTTTTTGCATTTTTAACAAACAAACAAATATAAATGCTAACTTTGGCCAGTGGCTACTAAAAAAGACTGGACATACCCCATATTGAATACCCTGAGTTGTCTACTTTAAAAAAAAAATATGTATATGTGATGTGTGATTTAGCGATTTATGATAGATAACAGTGTTAGTGTCACGAATATGGAGTGACCCAACACACAAAATATTAAACCTCCGATAGGTAAAAGGACAATTACCTAAACCGGAATTTAGAATGGCCGGACTAAAGGTAAGAATAAAGAGAATAGTCAAAACAGGCCAAAGGGAACCAGAAAACAGCAAATACGAAATATCAGATCCAAGTCAAGGGAACCAGAAATTAGGCTAGTAAGGGAAGAAGCCTAGTCAAAACCAGATAAACACTAAACCAGATACAAATGCACTATTGGGACACTTGCAAGTTAGGAATCACAACAGGGCACTGAAACATTGGTTAAGAGAGCTTTTATATGTTTGGCGACGTGATTTATGTAGTCACGCCCCCAAAACATAAGAGGGCATTTGTAAATCCCGCCCATAGTACTGCCCTTACTGACGTCAGTACGTGTGCACCGCATCATAAAAAGGGGCATGCGTCTGGCGCCCGGGATCACTATCTTTTAGAAAAGAAACCACAAGGATGAAGATGTTGGTCTGGAGACTTTCTTTGAGTCAAAAATTTCAACCTCCAAAAGAAATGGAAGAGAAGGGTCAGCATGAATTAGAATGGGGGCTAAAGCAAATGTTTCCTTGAGGGAATCAAAGGAAGACAATGCTTTCGAGGGCCATACTAGATTAGCCTTTCTTTTCTTAGTCATGTTAGTAATGGGGAAATGGATAGAAGAAAATCCCTCGATAAATTTTGTATAATATTTGGAGAATCCTATAAATCTCTGGATAGCCTTTAACCCATAAGGAATAGGTCCATCTTTAATGGTCTTCAATTTCTGTGGATCCATTTGGAACCCTGATTCTGATATAACATAACCCAGGAAATTCACTTTTTCTTGATTAAAGAGACATTACTCTAGTTTGCAGAATAAACCATTCCTTAACAATGTTTGGAATACCTTTCTTACATGTTTTCGTGGTGTTCATCTATACAAGAGGTGTATATCAAAATATCATCTATACATAATATGACAAACTCATGTAGATACTCTCTTAAGACATAATTTATGAGATCTTGAAAGACGGCCGGAGCATTGCATAAACTGAATGGCATCACTGTGTATTCATAGTGGCCATACCTAGTGTTGAAGGCCGTCTTCCACTCATCTCCTTGTTTGATTCTTACTAAATGATATGCCCCTCGTAAATCTAATTTAGTACAAATTCTAGAACCTTTGAGTCTATCAAAAAGTTCTAAAATAAGCGGTATATGATACACATTACGGACGGTTATCTTATTGAGCCCCTCGATAATCGATAATAAGATCCCCTTCATTTTTAGACATGAAAAAAAAACCTGCCCCAGTTGGCGAGGCAGACCTACGAACAAAAACCTTTAGCAAGATTTTTTTTTTTTTATGTACTCCTCCAATATGGTATTCTTCTTCTGAGAAAGAGGATATACTGAACCTCTAGGAGGCATGGTACCTGGAAGTAAGTTGATGGCACAATCGTAAGAACGATGTGGGGGCAATTTATCGGCTTCCTTTTTATCAAATACCTCTCCTATATCACGATACATCTCTGGTATCATTGTGGATAGAGGAGGTGAAGGGGGAACATTGATAGCACCGAGATGTTTAACCTCAGAAACACATCCCTTATCACAAGAAGAACTCCACTTCACTATTTCACCCTTCTTCCAATCTATCACAGGGTTATGCTTAGTTAGCCACGGGTAACCTAGAACAATGGGGAAAGAAAGTGAAGAAATGGTCTGCCAGACTATTATTTCTTTATGAAGAACACTAACTGTAATAAGTATAGGAACAGTTTCTTTAGTGATAGTGGGTTCCACTTAAGGTCTACCGTCTATGGCCTCAATGGCCAAGCATGTAGATCTTTCTTTGAGAGTAAGGTAATACTTTTGAGCAACAGTTTTATCTATAAAATTAATGTGGAGTGCATTGAGTGGAAAGATGTATCACATCAAATAAACCCAGTGGAGCACTAATATTAAACACTTACCCTTAAGTAAGGGAATAATTAATAAACCAAATATATGGCATAGAGCCTAGGAAGGATAGGCTCAGGTCACAATCGCAGGGATATTTATAGATAATACCAAACTTCATCTATATGAAGACATAGGTGCTCAGGAGAGAAAGAGGGAAATGTACTGAAATCCTCAGTACATAAATACAAACTGAAATAATGCAGATAACTACGCACCTTTCAGAGAGCCAAAAAAGCTGGGCTCTCAGTGTTATGGGCACTGTGCCTTTAAGAGGGCACAACTCTTCTTTACAAAGCAGGAAGTTGCAGAAACTCACAAGACATGTTAAATTAAAACAATTTATTTCAAAACAAAGAATGATTAAAATTGAATAACAAATGAATAAAATACTATAAGGTAGTAGTCCCAAATAGTGTCCTGGTCGCCCGAGGCGCGTTTCATACTACAATATCGTTAAGTGCCTAATATTTGCACAGTGCACTTTGTCTGTTGTTATTATCTATAAAACTCCCCACAGCCCTGGAATCTAATAGAGCAGAAGTATGTATCTCTTTTTTCTCATGTGTCAAGGTGATGGGTATAAGAAGCCTTTTTTTCTGATTTTATGGTCGTGGAGGACTCAATGAAAACACTTGGCCGGTCCCTTTTTAGACCTTAGGCTCTGGAGTATTCTGGCCTTTCAGGACAAGATAAACAAAGATGTCCTCTCTTTCTGCAATACATACATAACTCTTCTCTCCTTCTATGTATGCTTTCTGCCTCCGACAATCTAGTCACTCCTAACTGCATTGGTTCCGGGATAGCTAAAGTCATGGAATATGATGGGAAGGTAGGAGCTAATCTTACAGCAGGTCTTCTAGGTCTCTCTCTCGTGTTTTGCCTTAATCTCTCATCTATAAGAGATAGGTAAGTGATGAGTTCCTCCAGATTATCAGGTAATTCTCTAGCAGTTACATTGTCTAAGACGGAATCAGATATTCCATTTTATTTATGCTGCTAGAGTGCGAAATTCTAAGTCATGTTCAACTAAGGGCCGATTGCCTTGTTTCAATCTTAACAATGTTCTTGCTGCATTTGCTTGTCTGCTTGGTGGATCAAAAGCACTTAAATGCAATGACAAACTCCTCATAGTCATAAACTAAATTACTGTCATTTTCCCAAAGAGGATTAACCCAGGTCAAAACTTTCTCGGTAAGAAGAGTAATAATAAATCCAATTTTAGCTCTATGCGTAGGGTAGGATTTAGGTAAAAGCTCGAAATGGATGCTCACCTGATTCAAAAACCCTTGACTACCAAGCCTCAATAGCAAAACAGTAACCAAAACAGTAACCAACCTCATGCTGGTGATTTGGGTGGTTCATGGGTGGTTCACTGGCTTTGCACCTTTTCCTAAGTTGAGTTTAAAAGCTGTTGTATACAGCAAACACAAACTCAAAGGAATCCATGTTTAAAATGGAAAGAGGCAAAAATGTGATTCTTTGTTGAACTAATTTGCATATGCCCATCCAGAATCCTTTGCGGTAGTAACATCATTGCAAATGTGTAATTTATGTGGGAAGAGCAAGTCTTATAGCTTGACTTGTGTGCAGATTTTTGTTTAACATTGTATTAACTATCCACAGACTTTATATATATATAAAACCAAGAGGGCTGTGTGGCGAACCAACCTCGCCACTGGGCATTGGAGAAGCCTGTTTGCCCGCCTCCTGCAAGATGACTATGGCCCCTGGGAGATTTGACCCTTTAAATACAGTATTTGGGCATATTGTATTTTATTATGCTGCTGCTGGCCCTTTAAGAACCATCTGGGAACATACTGTGACTTTTGGGAACAATGCTCCTTTAAGACTATGGCCCCTGGAAGATATTGCCTGTTAAAGACTATTTTAGCAGATTGGATTTTAAAATACTTGCTGCCCCTTTAAATTGTATTGGAGCAGTTCTGCAGCTTTAAATTGTCACGTCGGATGCAGCCGAAGTGCCGAAGTAGTCGTAGTGGCCGCCATTCGACAAACGAACACGTTCATTCAAACTGGCCTTACCTTCTCCTACACTCCGTTTTCAGCTGCAGAGACTAAGTCCAGTTCGGCAGTTTGAACTCACTGCTATACTAAGCTAAATGCACAAACGGACGTATATTTTTAAAGTTAAAGTACATGTATAAAAACTGTATTTTTCCTGCTTGTGATAATTATGTTTACCCATTGTGTACCATAATTATATCACAGGCAGAGGGGAGGATTTTGTGTATAATTACTGGGAGTGTTTTCTGTAATGTACGTGTGTTATTGGTTGTTCTGTAAAATTCTGTGGGCAGTACTATGTGTGTAGATTGTGAATAAAAGAGGCTGTATGTGCCAGTACAGTGAGTTCTGCTTGACCTCAAAACGAAGTGTCGTCTCGTTATTGGGGAAATTGGATTGTATGCTGATTGCCAGGAGTGTAAGCTGATTGTATGCTTTTCCTGTTCAGCTGTTTGCAATATTCATATGCATGAGAGCATTCGTATGCTTCTCCGGTTCGGTGGTTGTGGTGTCTGCTGCAGTGCTTGGTGTCGTCAGGAAGCGCTAGGAGCATCCTTCAATGGAGGTACCTGTCAGGATCGGGTCAGGGATCCAACACGCAGAGTACAAAGAGTAGCAGATACGTATACCGGTCCTTAGAATGGCCGGACTTAACGTAAAACTACGATAGAATGGTCAGAGACAAGCCGAGGTCGAGGGAACGAGAAGACAGGTAAGCGAGAGACAAGCCGGGTCAAGGATAACAGAAAGACAGGAGAGTAAATACCAAAGCCGGGTCAGAACCAAAAGGCAAGAGAATAACAAAGCACTGTGTGACTAGGCAGACTAGAACCACGACAGGGCAATGAGTAAATGAGAGAGCCACTGTTAAGTATCCTGGTTAGGGAGAGAAGACACGCCTCCGGCGAGTCCTGATTCGTCTCCCGAGATTTGAGTGACAGGACGTTCCGGGTTGGCGTCATGACGTCGATCTCCGGTCCTCCTGCTATAAAAGGAAGTGACTCCCTCGCGGCCGGCGTTAGCAAGACCGAGTGAACCGCGAGGGGCCGAGGAGACATGCCGTCCGGACGGATAAACTTCTAAGTCTCTACCTCTCTCAGAGGTAGAGGCTTCAGGTACCCTGACAGTACCCCCCCTCTCAGATACGCCCACCGGGCGGAAGGAGCCGGGGCGAGATGGAAAGCGGGAGTGAAATGCCCTGCGAAGGCGAGGAGCATGAACATCCTCTTGTGGTACCCAACTCCTCTCCTCAGGACCATAACCCTTCCAGTCAACCAAATATTGTACTCTCCCCCGGGAGACACGAGAATCAATAATGGAGTTAACCTCATACTCCTCCTGACCCTCCACCTGAACAGGGCGCGGAGGGGCGATTGTGGAGGAGAATCTGTTACAGATTAGAGGTTTCAGCAATGACACGTGAAAGGAGTTCGGGATGCGTAAAGTAGCTGGGAGAGCTAGACGATACGCCACTGGGTTAATTCGAGTCAAGATCCTGTAGGGACCAATATAACGAGGAGCGAATTTCATGGAAGGAACTTTAAGGCGAATATTCCTAGTACTCAACCAAACTCTATCGCCTGGAACAAAATTCGGAGCCGCCCTTCTACGTTTGTCAGCATGTTTCTTAACCAGCATAGAATTGTGTAGAAGAATCTGTCGAGTCTGATCCCACAACTTCCTCAAATTGGCCACATGGACATCAACCGACGGCACTCCTTGGGAAGGAGAAACCGAGGGAAGAATAGATGGATGAAAGCCATAGTTCATGAAGAAGGGGCTTGAATGCGTAGAGTCACAAACGAGATTGTTGTGCGCAAACTCCGCCCAAGGAATCAAACCGACCCAATCGTCCTGGTGTTCGGAAACAAAAGTATTGCTCAATCTTCTGGTTGGTTCGTTCGGCAGCTCCGTTAGACTGAGGATGATAGGCGGACGAAAAATTCAATTTGATGCCTAATTGAGAACAGAACGATCTCCAAAAACGGGAGACAAATTGGGAGCCTCTATCAGAAGTGATCTCCGAAGGAATCCCATGCAAACGAAAAATCTCTTTAGCAAAGATCTCCGCCAATTCAGGAGAAGTCGGGAGTTTAGGCAAAGGTACGAAATGTGCCATCTTGGTAAACCTATCGACTACGGTGAGGATAACAGTGTGCCTTTTAGAAACAGGCAAATCCACAATAAAGTCCATTGCCACACAGGACCAAGGTTTGTCAGGAATTTCCAGAGGTTGTAGAAGACCACAAGGAAGCGAATGCGGTAGTTTAGTTTTAGTACAGACCTCACAAACTCCGATAAAATCCTTAATATCCTTCCGTAACGAAGGCCACCAGAAATCCTTGGAGATCAAAGAATACGTCTTGCGAACACCCGGATGACCAGCCACCTTACTCTCGTGAAGACACTGTAAGAGCTCCAATTGGAGTTCAGGAGGAACGAAATGTCTGGAAGCCGGAGTCAGTCTAGGTGCCAGATGCTGCAAGCTCCTTATCTGATCAAGTAGCGGAGAATGGATTTTGAGAGTAGTGTTGGCGATAATGTTACACTTGGGTACTATAGAGGACAAAACCGGCTCAGATACGGCAGCAGGTTCATATTGGCGAGACAAGGCATCGGCTTTAGAATTCTTAGAACCTGGCCTATATGTGAGTACGTAGTTGAAGTGAGTGAGGAATATGGACCAACGAGCCTGTCTAGATGATAGTCGTTTAGCCTCTCCAATATAGGATAAGTTTTTATGATCTGTCAAAATAGTAACAGGATGCAAAGTACCCTCCAATAAATGTCTCCACTCCTTTAAGGCCATTATAACCGCTAGTAGTTCCCTGTCACCAATGTCATATCTGCTTTCAGTACCTGACAATTTTTTGGAAAAGTATCCACAAGGATGTAATGGTTTATCTACACCCAATCTTTGGGACAGAACGGCACCTATACCTGTCTCAGAAGCGTCAACATCGAGTAGGAAAGGTAGTGTAGTATCAGGGTGAACTAAAATTGGTGCGGAAGCAAACAGCTCCTTGAGTGTCTTAAAAGCCAGAAGTGCTTCAGTAGACCAATTCTTAGTATCAGCCCCTTGTTTGGTCATATTGGTGATGGGAGCAATGATAGAGGAGTATCCCTTAATGAAACGTCTGTAGTAATTGGAGAAACCAATAAATCTCTGGATAGCCTTGAGACCCTTAGGTAAAGGCCAATCTAATATGGATTGGAGCTTCTCCGGATCCATTTCAAACCCCTCCCCAGAAATCACATAACCAAGAAAGGTAGTTTGGGATTGGTCAAAGCTGCATTTCTCTAATTTGCAGTATAAGCCATGCTGAAGAAGTTTGTGCAAAACCCTTCTGACTTGTCCGTGGTGAGTTTCAATATCCCTGGAATGTATAAGTATATCATCAAGGTATACAATCACACAGTCATCTTGAAACTCCCTAAGAACCTCATTAATAAGGTCCTGAAATACCGCCGGGGCATTGCAGAGACCAAAAGGCATTACAGTATACTCATAGTGCCCATATCGAGTATTGAATGCAGTTTTCCACTCGTCTCCGTCGTGAATTCTCACCAAATTATAAGCACCTCTAAGATCTAACTTAGTGAAAATCTTAGAACTTTTTAATCGATCAAAAAGCTCGGTGATCAAGGGAATCGGATATACATTTCTAATGGTTATCTTGTTAAGACCTCGGTAGTCAATGCAGGGTCTTAAAGAACCATCCTTCTTTTTAACAAAAAAAAATCCAGCCCCAGCAGGAGAGGAGGATCTTCTAATGAACCCCTTGTCTAGGTTTTCACGAATATACTCCTCTAGAACTAAGTTTTCATTCGTAGACAAAGGGTATACATGGCCCCTGGGGGGCATAGTACCAGAAAGTAAATTAATTTTGCAATCAAAAGGCCTATGTGGTGGTAAGGTATCAGCCTTTCCTTTGTCAAATACTGCCTTTAAATCTTGATACAAGGACGGTATCTGTACTTTGGTAGAGTCGGTAGCGTTATTAAGTGCGTTGACACTACAAAGAGGTGACACTTTCTTTAAACAATTCTCTTGACAATCCTGACCCCACGAAACTATTTCCCCTGATCTCCAATCTATAACGGGGTTATGTCTCTTAAGCCAGGAGTATCCGAGGACTATGGGAACAGAAGGAGACGAAATGAGTAGTAGGGATATTTCCTCCTTGTGTAGAATACCAGTAGTTAAGTTAAGAGGTGTGGTCTCCCGGAAAATCACAGGCTCAACTAAAGGTCTACCATCAATGGCCTCAACAGCCAAGGGTGTCTTCCTTAACTGGGATGGGATAGTGTGTTTGGTGAGAAACTTTTGGTCGATAAAACTCTCAGCAGCGCCGGAGTCTATCAATGCCATAGTCTCTAAAGTTCCCTTTTCCCAAGTTAAAGAGACCGGTAATAGGAGTCTATGTTCTTTGTAGTTATGAGTAGAGGACAAAATCGAAACACCCAAGGTCTGCCCTCTAGAGAAACTTAGGTGCGAGCGTTTCCCGGACGACTGGGACAGCTCAAACGTACATGACCTCTGGCTCCACAATACATACACAGTCCCTCCCTTCTCCTGTACTGTTTCTCCTCCTCTGACAGACGAGTAAGGCCTAACTGCATAGGTTCTGAAACCTGTGGAGTTTTGGTTTCAGAAATTTGGAATGATGGTGCTAGTCTAAAGGAAGATTTACTGGTTCTATCTCGAGTATTCTGCCTCTCCCTTAGACGTTCGTCAATACGAGAGATAAAGGAAATTAAGTCCTCCAGGTTCTCGGGAAGCTCTCTTGTCGCTACCTCATCAAGTATTACATCGGATAATCCATTTAAAAATACGTCTATATAGGCCTGTTCATTCCATTTTACCTCTGCCGCCAAAGACCTGAACTCTAGTGCGTAATCCACAAGTGTTTGGTTGTCTTGTCTAAGGCGCAACAGTAATCTGGCTGCATTGACCCTCCTGCCAGGGGGATCAAAAGTTCTTTTAAAAGCAGCTACAAAGGCATTATAGTTATAGACTAATGGATTATCATTCTCCCACAACGGATTAGCCCATCTCAGAGCTTTCTCAATGAGTAAGGTAATAATAAATCCCACTTTTGCCCTATCAGTAGGGTAGGAACGGGGCTGTAGCTCGAAATGGATACTGATCTGGTTCAAAAAGCCATGACACCTCTCAGGAGAACCAGCATAACGTACAGGTGGGGTAACTCGGGAAGAAGCACCTACAGTAGCTACCTCTAGCCCTGAACCCACAGAAGAAGCAGACATATTACGCATCTCCTCAGGTGGATTAATAGGACGTGATAGCAGCGCCTGTAGTGCTAGAGCCATCTGATCCATCCTATGATCCATGGCGTCAAACCTAGGATCAGGAGAACCAAGCTGACAATTTGTACCTGCAGGATCCATGGCCCTGTCGTAATGTCAGGATCGGGTCAGGGATCCAACACGCAGAGTACAAAGAGTAGCAGATACGTATACCGGTCCTTAGAATGGCCGGACTTAACGTAAAACTACGATAGAATGGTCAGAGACAAGCCGAGGTCGAGGGAACGAGAAGACAGGTAAGCGAGAGACAAGCCGGGTCAAGGATAACAGAAAGACAGGAGAGTAAATACCAAAGCCGGGTCAGAACCAAAAGGCAAGAGAATAACAAAGCACTGTGTGACTAGGCAGACTAGAACCACGACAGGGCAATGAGTAAATGAGAGAGCCACTGTTAAGTATCCTGGTTAGGGAGAGAAGACACGCCTCTGGCGAGTCCTGATTCGTCTCCCGAGATTTGAGTGACAGGACGTTCCGGGTTGGCGTCATGACGTCGATCTCCGGTCCTCCTGCTATAAAAGGAAGTGACTCCCTCGCGGCCGGCGTTAGCAAGACCGAGTGAACCGCGAGGGGCCGAGGAGACATGCCGTCCGGACGGATAAACTTCTAAGTCTCTACCTCTCTCAGAGGTAGAGGCTTCAGGTACCCTGACAGTACCCAGTCGGGGTGCCAGGTGATCCGTTACAGGCTGTACTCACCTGAACATGCATACATTATAGGGTGCTGCTGGGGCCAAAATATACAAAATACACAATCCAGCGCACTCGCTTATTCACTAAACAATGATTTCAAATCTAAGAGATTGAAATAGTTTTATTTAAAAACACCTCACCTAGGCAAAAAATAATGGGGGTTTAGTTACGTTATTTGATCATATATTGCATAAGCCTGCCACAACGTCAATGTACCCCATTCTTGGCAGGTCCTACTCTAGCAGACTAATGCTTGCTCTTATGAGATTAATCCACTTACTTGGGAAATACTTCCTTACTGGGACTCTCTGCATGTCAAGTGAATAAGCAAGTGCGCTGGATTGTGTATTTTGTATTATATATATATATATATATATATATATATATATATATATATATATATATATATATATCAGGAGGCTGATGAAAGTCCCGCAAGCCTACTGAAACATGAATGCTGGCCATCATTTTGTTTTTTTCTGCATCTATTGACTGGCTTCTAGCACCCAGCAATTAATATTTTTCATTCAGTCTGAGTGCAAATGATATGCCATCATGGGGGTAATTCTCGTTCCTGGGCTACCATACCCTCTTAAAGGCAACGTAACCAATCTGGCGAATTTCAAAGTGAAAAAACTGAAATACAAGCCTTATATTTGACTCTGTTAATTTTGAAAACAACATAAAACCTGTACATGAGGGGTATTGTTATACTCGGGAGACTTCGCTGAACACAAATATTAGTGTTTCAAACCCATAAAACGTATCACAAAAATTATTTTGTTAGTGTAAGTGCTGTTTGTGTGTGAAAAATGCAAAAAAAATTTTTTTACTGATGATATCATCGTTGTAATACATTTTACTATTTTGAAACACTAATATTTGTGTTTAGCAAAGTCTCCAGAGAAAAACAGTACCCCCCATGTACAGGTTTTATGGTGTCTTGGAAAGTTACAGGGTTAAATATAGTGCTAGCAAATCAAATTATCTGGACTTTCTGCCTGGATTATCAGGCAGGTCCTGCAAATTGTAATTAATAAAATGACTTAATTATGTAAAAATACTACATAAAAATATATGTAGTATCAAATATATGTATAAATAAAATGATTGGAAATAACCGCACTCCAAGGACTTGATGTATATATATATGATGAAAATGTATTCATACTTACCATAATTTTCTTTTCCTGGTCATAAGCCATGGCAGCACAACAATGGGTAACTCCTCCCTATCCCTAATTAGAGAGGAACTAATTAAAAATAAGTGTATAAGTACCCCCTCCCACCCACTCCTCCCTCAGTCTTGTTACTAGCAATATCCCAGTGTGGGTTCTTTGTGCTGCCATGGCTTATGACCAGGAAAAGAAAATTACGGTCAGTATGAATACATTTTCATCTTTCCGGGCCATATCCATGGCAGCACAACAATGGGTAATACCCAAGCAATAACCAATGGAGGAAATAAAAACTCAGACTCAAGGATTCAGGAATGCTAGTGTATTAGAAAACCATAAATGTGAAAACACAGCAAGATTCAAACTTATGAGTTAGATGCCGAAAGAACCGTTTTACCAAATTGATCCAGTTGACCAGCTTTCATGTCTATTTGGTAATGTCTTATAAACATGTTTGTAGAGGACCAAGTGGCTGCTTTGCAAATAAGTTCTGGTGATACTTTAGCCGCCGCTGCCCATGATGAAGAAAGGGACCTTGTAGAGTGGGCCTTAAGTCCTTCCGGAATCTTCATTTTAGATGCTTTGTAAGCTTGGATGATGGCAGATATGATCCATCTGCTGATGGCTACTTTGGATGCTTGAAGGCCTTTCCTGGACCCGTTGGAAATAATGAACAATCTTTGAGAGATACGCCATGAGGATGATCTTTGAAGATAAATTGACAGACATCTCACCAAATCTATGGAAGAGGGATTGGATACTTCTCCATCATCTGGTTCCTCTGAATGCAGTGCTGGGAACACTATCTCTTCATTAATGTGGAAGGCTGAGATAACTTTTGGTCGAAATTCTGGAACAGTTCTTAAAATTACTGTATCCTTGTGGAAGACTGTAAAGGGCTCTTTAGCCAATAGGGCATGGCGTTTGGATACCCTTCTACGCAAAGCTAAGGCCACCAATAAAACAGTCTTTATGGTGAGGAAATGAGGAGAAACAGATTCTAACGGTTCAAAAGGATGACAACTCAGGGCTTTTAAAACCAGCGGTAAGTCCCATGGAGGAGCAAAGGACTTAATAGGAGGCTTTATCTTTAGTACTGCTGACATGAATCTGGTCACATCTATGTCAAAGGCCCATTTGTGGTCAGTGAGTGCCAAAGGGCTGAGATGTGTACCTTTAAAGTATTATAGCTTAAACCTTTATCGAGACCTAGTTGTAGAAATTCCAGAATATCTTTAGTAGAGGCTGTCTGAATATCTACCTGTTTAGATGTTGCCCATACGGAAAATACATCCCAGATTCTGTAATACGTGGTGGAAGTTGAGCGCTTTCTAGCCTGCAACAGAGTGTTGATTACCGATTGAGAAAAACCTTTTCCTTTTAACCCTTCCCTTTCAAATTCCACGCCATCAGATTGAGGGAGGCCGGATCTGGGTGGAGAACTGGGCCTTGATGTAGAAGAGAATGAATCTTCAGGAGCTGCCAAGGTTTTGCTTAACAGTAGAGGAATGCAATGGTCTGCGAGGCCAAAAGGGAGCTATGAGGATGATGGATACTTTTTCTTGTCTCAACCATCTCAGAAGGGGAAAGATGAGAGGAGTAGGAGGGAATGCATAGCCTAGGTTGAATAGCCATTCGCTTGACAGAGCATCTCTTCCTATTGCCTGTGGGTCAATATTTTTGGAGAAGAAATCTTTTACTTTCCTGTTCTTGTCTGTTGTCATTAGGTCTATTTGTGGTATTCCCCATCTCTCTGTGATCATCTTGAATATTTTGATTGATAGGTTCCATTCTCCTGGGTTTATTTCCACTCTGCTTAGGAAGTTGTCTATTGAATTTTGTACTCCGGGAAGATAAACTGCAGACAAACCTGTCATCAGTGGTCTCATTATCACCATCATCCTCTGACTCCTGGTTCCTCCTTGATGGTTTATGTAGACAACTAATGTTGCGTTGTCTGTTCTTATTTTGACCCATTTGTGGAGGAGAAGAGGAAGGAAATATTTCAGAGCTTTGAGTACCGCCATAAGTTCCAAGAGGTTGGAGGAAGTGTCTGTTGCTGTGAGATACCATTTCCCTTGTATGAAATGGTTTTCAAGATGAGCTCCCCATCTCCATTGACTCACACCCGTAATTATAACAGTCCAAGGGATGTTCCCCAGGGGGAATCCTCTGAACAGGAACTTTTTGTGAAGCCACCACCTCAGGCACTGATGAACCTGAGGAGGAATGTTGATTGGTTGTATTGGTGAATACAATTTTTCTGGAATTTTCTCATCCTCCATTGTGCCCATTTTGTTAGACCTATGGTTGAAGACATTGAACCTAGAAGACTCATGCATTTCTCCACTAAAGTTACATTGGACACCAACATGTTTCTGACTTTCCTTATCAGCTTTGTACCTCTTTCTGGAGACAGCTGTACTGTGCCTTTGAGTGTATTTAACATGGGTCCCAAATATATGGGTCCCAAATATATGTTCTGAGATGGTTGTAGATGACTTTTCTTCTGGTTGATCTTCCATGCATGAAGGAAAATAATATAGCGTTGCCCATGGATCCAAAGGGTATCTTTGTTTTCTGCCAGAATAAGGATGTCGTCTAGGTAGTGGTAAATGGCTATAACCTGCTTTCGAAGTTCTGCGATTAAGACTACTAGAACTTTAGGGAATGTTCTTGGAGCCGTGCTGAGACCGATTGGAAGGGCACGGAATCGAAAATGTCCTTTCTCTACAGCAAATCGAAGGAACTTTTGATGATCCATAGTGATGGGGATATGAAAATAGGTGTCTGCCAAGTCTATAGAAATCAGCCACTGACCTGGGAAAACTGCCTTTATGATGGATTGGATGGATTCCATCTTGAACCTGCGGATATTTGGGAACTGATTAACCTGTGTAAGTCTAGGATTGGTCTCCATCCTCCTGAAGCTTTTTTGGTGAGAAATAAATGGGAATAGAAACCTTGACCTTGTTGAAACCGAGTAACTTGTATGATGACCCCTTTTTCCTGGAGTCTAGAAATTAATTATTTGAAGGATTTTATTTTCCCTTCCTCTCCTGGCCATTTTGTCCTTTGAAATGAGTGGCTTGGAGGAGTTCTGGAAAATTCTTAAAGGTATCCTCTTTTTATAATATCCAATACCCATCTGTCTGCTCCCATGCTATTTTAAATAATAGCAGACGTGCCCCCACATTGACTCACACCCGTAATTATAACAGTCCAAGGGATGTTCCCCAGGGGGAATCCTCTGAACAGGAACTTCTTGTGAAGCCACCACCTCAGGCACTGATGAACCTGAGGAGGAATGTTGATTGGTTGTATTGGTGAATACAATTTTTCTGGAATTTTCTCATCCTCCATTGTGCCCATTTTGTTAGACCTATGGTTGAAGACATTGAACCTAGAAGACTCATGCATTTCTCCACTAAAGTTACATTGGACACCAACATGTTTCTGACTTTCCTTATCAGCTTTGTACCTCTTTCTGGAGACAGCTGTACTGTGCCTTTGAGTGTATTTAACATGGGTCCCAAATATATGGGTCCCAAATATATGTTCTGAGATGGTTGTAGATGACTTTTCTTCTGGTTGATCTTCCAAGCATGAAGGAAAATAATATAGCGTTGCCCATGGATCCAAAGGGTATCTTTGTTTTCTGCCAGAATAAGGATGTCGTCTAGGTAGTGGTAAATGGCTATAACCTGCTTTCGAAGTTCTGCGATTAAGACTACTAGAACTTTAGGGAATGTTCTTGGAGCCGTGCTGAGACCGATTGGAAGGGCACGGAATCGAAAATGTCCTTTCTCTACAGCAAATCGAAGGAACTTTTGATGATCCATAGTGATGGGGATATGAAAATAGGTGTCTGCCAAGTCTATAGAAATCAGCCACTGACCTGGGAAAACTGCCTTTATGATGGATTGGATGGATTCCATCTTGAACCTGCGGATATTTGGGAGCTGATTTAACCTGTGTAAGTCTAGGATTGGTCTCCATCCTCCTGAAGCTTTTTTGGTGAGAAATAAATGGGAATAGAAACCTTGACCTTGTTGAAACCGAGTAACTTGTATGATGACCCCTTTTTCCTGGAGTCTAGAAATTAATTATTTGAAGGATTTTATTTTCCCTTCCTCTCCTGGCCATTTTGTCCTTTGAAATGAGTGGCTTGGAGGAGTTCTGGAAAATTCTTAAAGGTATCCTCTTTTTATAATATCCAATACCCATCTGTCTGCTCCCATGCTATTTTAAATAATAGCAGACGTGCCCCCACTCCTCCTGACTGGGGGTTAACCCATCATAAGGATCTGGGATTCTTATGGAATAAAGAGCCTCAAGACTTTTCCCCTTTTGTAGATGGCTGACCTCCTCTTCATCGCTGGGATCTTCCATACTCTCTTCCTGGCTTATAAGATCTTGTGTCACGAAAGGAAGAATGATCTGGGTATCTTTTGGAACGAAAGGATCCTCTGGGTTTGCGATCTTGTGGAAGAAATACTATTTTGCCTTTGGTTGCTCTCTTTATGCATTCATCCAGATTTTTCCCAAATTACATGTTTCCGTAGAAGGGTAAGGCACACAAACTGGATTTAGAAGAGGCATCTGCCGCCCAGGGTCTTAGCCATAGTGCTCTTCTGGATGAAATGGAGAGTGCCATATTTCTGGCTAAGGCTTTGCAAAAAGGTATAGAAAGGTGGAAGGGGGCATCTGACAACCACACTATACAATATATTTACCCTATGGTATATATATATATATATATATATATATATATATAGATATATATATATATATATATATATATATACATATGCTGTGGATTGCCAGATAAATAATAGAAATTGATAATGGAGATGGAATTCTTCTGCCACTTCCTGCTACCGCTTGATCACTGGAGGGAATCCTGTGTATTTGCAATTTGTTCTCTTGCTACCCCTAGGGTCACTGCAAGTAGCTCCTGGTCACTAAGGGAGCATCTCCCGGTTGACACCTTTGCACAGGGCCACGTACAGGGCCAGATTAAGAGCCCAGTGGGCCTGGTGCTGACAATTATGATGGAGCCTAAATACAGAATCTTATCGACCAAAAACACAACTCATGTATCTGATGGAGACGGTGTTGGAGGGAAACTCAAAGGATGCAGCTATAAGAAAACACACACTCTATGCTAATCTCTCTCTAATTTATGCTTTCATCTTTCATCTTTGAAGTAACTCCATACCCCCTAACAACAGTGTCCAGTGAATCAGGAAGTCAATGGGTGGGGTAAAAGGGTGGGCCACTGACACGAATCATGTGGCCAGAACTGCCAAAAAGGGCGAACTTGCCCAAAAAGGGAACATGTCTGTCCAAAGAATTGGAAGGTCAGCCTTGCATCAGTGTCCTTATGTATCAAAGTGTCAGTGTCCCCATGTCGCCAGTCCCTTAGTCTCCCAGTGTCTCAGTGTCCTCATTTCTCTCCGTGTCCCCATGTCTCAGTGTTTCCTGTGTCACTAGGATACTAGGGGACACAGAGACATGTGGACACAGTGAGACATGTGGACACAGACATCAGGGGACACTGAGACATGGGGACACTGTGAGACATGGGGGCACTTGTGGATACAGACATGGGACACTGGGAGGCATGGGGACAGACACAAGGGACACAGAGATATGAGGACACAGACACTGGGAGACATGGGGACACTGATACACTAGGGACACTGGCTGGGAGGCATGGTGACACTGAGACACTTGGGGATACTGAGACATTGGGGAACTTGTGGACATAGACATGGGGACACTGGGAGACATGGGGACACTGAAAGATTTGGGGACACTGGGAAACATGGGGACACTAGGGACACTGGCTGGGAGACATAGGGACACTGAGACACTAGGGACACTGGCTGGGAGACATTTGGACACTGGTAGACAGATATTTGGGGACACTGGGAGACATGGGGACACAGACACTGGGGGAATAGGGGACACTGGGAGCCGTGGGGACACTGAGACACTAGGGACATTGGCTGGGAGACATGGGGACACTGGGAGACATGGGGACACTGAAACATTTTGGGACACTGGGAGACATAGGGACACTGAGACACTAGGGACACTGGCTGGGAGATATAGGGGCACTGGGAGACATGGAGACACTGAGACACTGGGGACACTGGCTGGGAGACATGTGGACATGTGGGAGAATGATATTTGGGCACACTGAGAGACATGGGGAAAATGAGACACTAGGGACATTGGCTGGGAGACATGGGGAAACTGGGAGACATGTTGACAGTGTGTCCCTAGTGTCTCCATGTCCCAATGTGTCTCCCAATATCCCTATGTCTCACAGCGTCCCCTAGTGTCTCAGTGTCCCCATGTGTCCCTGCTGCCTCCCCCCCCCCATCTATCACTTCCCTGAGCTGTAGTCTGTCTCTGCAGGCTGGGAGCTGCTGTCTGAACTCTTTGTGCTGTGTAGCTGCTCCCCCGTGGATCAGTGAGGAGAGAGAGGCAGGGAGGGATATGCTGTAACTTCCTAAACCTGCCTCTCTCCACACACAGTGACCCCTACTAGCTGGTGCTGGTATTGCAGAATAATCTCCGTTTATACTGAGAAAAATATCTGCAGGCAGTCTCAAATACCAGCTGTGCTAGTAAAATACAAGTCAGGTGGCAAACCCAAGAGTAGTGTGTTAAAAAAAAGGTTTTTTTTTTTTCTTTTTAATTGGGCCAATTCCATGGGCCTGGGCCTGGAGCTGCATCTCCATCAGCCCCTATTTTTATCTGGCCCTGGCCATGTACTGAAGACTTCCCAAGGAAGAGAGGCTTAACTCCCTTGGGCTGAAGGTAAAAACCCTCAGGTAAGCCAAAAATAAAAGTAGTTGTAGTCCTGAATGACTATATGTCCTATAGGCATAGGACAGGAACAAAAAGACTGAGGGAGGAGGGGGTGGGAGGGGGTACTTATACCCTTATTTTTAATTAGTTTCTGTCTAATTAGGGATTGGGAGGAGCTACCCATTGTTGTGCTGCCATGGATATGGCCAGGAAATATAAATATATATAAATATATAATTTAAAAATATATATTTTTATTTTTATATGGGTATATATATAGTGATATATACATATATATTTATGTGTGTATATATATATATATATATATATATATATATATATATATATATATATATATATATATATATATATATATATATATATATATATATATATTATTTCGTTCTAAGTGTATTTTGATTTCTATATATATATATTTCCTGGCTAATCATGGCAGCATATACACATGGTTAGCTCCTCCCCTACAGCCGATAGGACAGGAAAACCACCAGGGTTTTAAAAGGAGGCTCCATCCCTAAGTTCCTCAGTCTTTTTCCTGTCCTACAGCCCTTAGGATGTGAGCAATTTGCTCCCTTTACTTACGGACATGTATGTTTTTTTTATCTTCATTACTTTATTTGCCTGTTTTTACTGTAGTACATTATGCAGTTGTGCTTTTATGCTGTGATCCATTTAAGCTTTGATATCTTTAAACTAGTGCATTATACAGCTGTACCTTATTTTTAAGATTGTGGTACATTATGCGGTTGTGCTTTTGCTAGGAAGCCTGCTGTGTTGCATTTAAGCTGTGTGGCATTTAAAACTGTTTCATTTAAATTTGCATGTAATACTGCAAGTCATATGAAACTGCAGTGCATTTGAAGACTGATATATTTTAAAACTGTGATACATTTTGAAAACTGTGTTACCTTTTATACCTTGAGGCCTTTAGACTGTGGTGCTTTTAAACTTTGACTTTTTGCACCTGGTGGCCTTTTAAACTTCCTTGCAGGCACTTTGGTTATCTATTTTGCTTTCCCTCTGTCCCAGTGATTTGTTCCCGGTTCCCTGGGTGTTTAGGGGCCATGTAGGCTCCGGGTCTCCAGACATGGATAAGTGCTGTCTTCAGCCTGTTTTAAAGCTGTTTCACTGGTTTCTTATAGAATTTAACAGTGCACATTTTTACTTAATACTTTACCACAGGTAATATTTAGTTATTATTATTGTTCAGATGTCTGATTCTTCACCAGGATCTGGTTATGAGGAGAAAACAGTAGAAGGAATCGGTTATGCACTGACTTCCTCCAGAAGGTTGTCGCTTCAGCATGACCTATCACTGTGCAGCCACATGACATGCGGGCAGGGCTTACAAAGTAAGTTCCAGAGGCCTTAGAGGTGAGAAAAGAGGCCAGGCTTTACCCTGTGGAGGAAGTGATTTCCAACCCCAGAACTACACCACCTAAGTTGCACACTTATGGATCATAGATGGACACAGACCTGTCCAAAATTTTACGCCTACCATTGCAGGAGGCCAGCCAGCTGTGACTTCCGCTGCTGTTTCTACAAACATGATATATGTGATTAAAGATCTAAAGGCTACTATGGAGAGAGATATTAAAAGCCAAGATTGAAGAGGCAGTCTGAAGTCTTCAGGTTAAAACTGACTTCTTCACAGAAACTTCCCTAGATGTAACTAGGATATTCTCTGGATCATATGGCTATATGTATAGCAGCTAAGAAAGCATTATGGTTCTGTTTCTGGGATGATGACTCATCCTCCAAGTCTGCCCTCTACACCATTCTATTTGAAGGGGTGGTGCTGTTTGGGGAAAACTTTGGATAATTCCATTGAAAAGGCGAATGAGGGCTGCAAGATATTGGTACCTCAGGATGGAAGTTCCAAGGATCCCAGCTCCTCATAGTCTGACCGGAGAATCTCCAGTGACCAGTATTTGAGATACATGGATCTACTGGCCCTGCAGGGAATACTCCAGAGGTAACTCATGGCAGTTGGTAAACCTGCTTTTCAAGGTTCTAATGGAGCTATAAAGCAGTTGTTTTGCTCTTCAGCAATGAACATATTTCCTCCAGGACTAGGAGCCTAATTTTTCTGATCACACATACCTGGGCTCGTCATACTCTGGAGGCTTGAGTGGTTTCCATGGTCCAGATTGATATAGACTGGAGTTTTTTTCTTCAGGCACAGGAGTCTCCATACCAACAGGAGTATTAAGACCAATGAATCAAAAGGTAAAGCACTGAAGTAAGAAGCCTTCTGGACGAAGAGGTGATTTTTTTTTAGGTCCTAGAACAAGTGCAGTTCCAGGGACAAGTTTCGCCTCTCTTCTGGTGCTAAGAGGAAAAGCACATGAAAGTCTACACTGGACCTAAGAGAGGCCAACAAGAGGCTGAATGTCTGAGTCTTCGGGATGGAGTCAGTCAGATCCATATCTCAAGCAATCTGGAAGGATAATTTCCTTACCTCTATATATCTCAAGGATGCTTACTTTCAGTCCAATCTGCAGAAGAAATCTTCGGCATTAGCTCAGAAGAGAACATCCATGTTAGTGCCCTACCATTTGGCCTCAATGCGGCCCCAAGAATCTTTATATGTGCTTATAGTGTTATTGAGAGTCCAGAACTCCACCTGGTTCCATTATCTGGAGGATCTACTTCTGATAGCTTTAAACCCTCAGAAGGCAGGCACACAGAGGTATATCGGTTTTTCATAACTCCTAAAGTTTGGCTGCTTGATGAATATCAAGAAAAGCAGTTTCAGACCAACTCAGTGGTTGTCATTCCTGAGTGGAAAATTCTATGCTCTGCTTTTCCCTATCTCGGGAACAGTTCCACAGATTGTAAAGGTTTTCTCTCCCAGTTTCTTCATTTCTGCTTGGTAACAGCAAGAAAATAGATGCAACTACTAGGAATCCTGACTTCCACCAGCAGACTTGTCAGATGGGCCCAATGGCATCTCTGGATTCCTTACAGATCCTTCCTATCTTGGTCTAAAAACACAGATTATTGGAGCCAGCCACTTACTATGTCCCTATCAGTGGAGTTACGCCTTACCCTGGCAGCTGAAAGTGGGATTAGATCTCTGAGTTTCCAGTGAACAGAACCTCATTAGTCAATTATTCGCTTGAATTCCAGTTTTTATAAGATTGGTTGCACAGTGTTTGGACCATGTTGCACAATATTTCCATTCATTTGTATGGAATTAAGTCATTTTCAAGGCTCTTCTTCACTTCAGAGGCTTGTTGAAGAACGAGTGGGTCCAAATTTGTTCAAATATCAATGCAACTGTATCCTATATCTATCAATATGGGTCTCACAGATACGTATTGATGGAATTCCAGCCCATAATGATCAGGGCACAGAAGAACAAACAGTGGCTCAAAATAAAATGGCTGTTTGCTGGAGCCGAATAACTGTGGACAAGGTGGATTGGCAACAATGTCCTGACGTATCCTCGGGGTTGACGCAGATTGTCTGATACCCTACATAGATCTGATGGCCATTTCTTGGAACTACCAGGTCCAGAAGTATTTTTTACATGCTAGGACCAGAATGCTCAGGTTCAGGATACACTGACTCAAATTTAGAATTTTAGTCTGATGTACATATTTTCCTGTTTTTGACTTTCCTAAAAAGGCAATGCAAAAGGTGACAGTGGAAGACAGTGTCAAATCTAATTCCTATGATGAATAAGATGATTCTGGAACCTCCAAGGGAAATTCCAGTACGTCCAGACCTATTACAAGGCCCCATGACACACCAGGATCCTCAAGTTCTGGTGTTGATGCGGGAGTCCATATTAGTATAGGCATCCCTGAGACGGTCATTGAGATCCTCTTACAATCCTATACAGGCTTTACTAAGCTTGACATGCATTTGTCTGTTGGAATTACTCCTCGTTCAGGCCTTGAAAGGTTCTGTGTTATAACACTCTAGAGGAGCACTTGCTTCATATAGGCATTGATTGAAATCATGCCTCCACTGTGTGTGGTGAAGCCAATATGTGACGTACCACTGGTCTCACGAGCCCTGACTGAACCATTATTCGAACCTCTAGAAGGAGCTTCCATGGTGGTAGCACAGAAAGTGCTGGTGGCTGGTACCCCAGCAAGGAAAATGGGTGAACTCCAGGCTTGATCCTGTGAACCCCCTTTCACTACTTTTCAACAGATATGGTCGTCTTGCATTTGGCAGCTGAAGATCTGCCTATGGTGAATGCTTATCTATGTCATTCTCTACCTGTACTGAAGGGTACCGATTGAGCGTTGATGCCCCTGGTGCTTTGCTTCATGTAAGCAACAATTGAACTCAAGTCTCCGCTGAGGGTGTTGAAACCAATATGTGACGTACCACTGGTCTCACGGACTCTGACTGAACCTCTAGCAGGAGCTTCCATGATGTTAGCACAGACGTTGCTGTTGCTGGTGACTGGTACCTCAGCAAGGTGAATGTGTGAACTCCAGGCTTGATCCTGTGTACCCTCATTCACTGAATTTCAACAGGATATGGTCTTGCATGTAGCACCAGAGATCCTGCCTAAAGTGAGAGCCTTTCAATGCCATTCTCTACCTGTACCAAAGGATTCGGGGCATTCTCCACTAGTGCTGTTACAGCATCTTGTGGGCTTCCATGGCTATGGTCTCTGCTGAAACTTTGTAAAGTTGGCATTTGGACCTCTTTGAACTAGTTTGTCCTGCATTACATATTGGACATTGAAGCAATTAATGAGGCACAATTTGAACGTCATGTCCGTTCTCTACCTGTGCTGGAGGGTATCAGGGCACTCTCCTCTCATGCTGTTGCAGCATCATGGGTTGCCATGGCAATGGTTTCTGCTGACACTTTTTGTAAGCTAGCATTTGAACCTCTTTAGACACGTTTGTCTGGCATTTCATACTGTTCGTTAAAACAGTCTGATGCACAATTTGGTACTCAAGTACTTAACTCAGTTCATTCTTCTATCTATGTTGAATTATTCTGATCATTTGATTGGCTATTCTGTCCCTCCCTTTGTAAGCTTGGGTATTCCCCATGTGTATATGCTGCCATGATTAGCCAGGAAAGTGGAAAATTTATTCATACTTACCGTAATTTTCTTTTCCTGGCTATTATTCATGGCAGCATATACTTCCCACCCATTAATGTCTCTATTTATGTACTGTAGAGCTTGTAAACTGACTGAGGAACTTAGGGATGGAGCCTCCTTTTAAAACCCTGGTGGTTTTCCTGTCCTATCGGCTGTAGGGGAGGAGCTAACCATGTGTATATGCTGCCATGAATAAAAGCCAGGAAAAGAAAATTACGGTAAGTATGAATAAATTTTCCACTATATATTAATATCAAAATACAGTTAGAATGAAATTACACACACACACACACACACACACACACACACACACACATATATATTTATTATTTTTATTGTTTATTTTTCATTTTAAACATTTATATACACTTAGTGTATGTGTATGTATATGTGTGCGTATAAATATATATATATATATATGATCTAAGTATATATTATTTTATTTTACACTGTGTTTGAACTTTATTTAACTTTACTTCAGGCAGCAGGAGGACTACCTGTCATTCCAGGCAGTCCCCATGCTGGCACTGCTATGGACGGCTATTCTGTCCATGAGATCGTGAGGTCCTCGCAAGGCCCTCGCAATCACATGGCCCAGGAGGGCTGGATCAGACGCAGGGGGACTGCCTGGCATGCCTGGCAAGTCCCCCCATCGCGATCGCCAGCAGGCAGGAGATTGGCAGCGAGCAGGTAAGTCCCCTTGATGGCAGACGTTCTATGCCGCCTGCCGACGTTTAGAGCCGGGTCCCCAATGACGGCATAGCACGCCCGAGGTCCGTAAGGGGTTAAAGTGGATCTGCCACTTTTCAGTAATTCATAAAGATATATTTTTGGATGAAATACTGATCAATGAAATTCCAACACAATCTAAAGATACCATAAGGCAAAGTACAGACTTCTTTGTCTTATGAACAAGCCCACAGTTGACAAAAGGTGGAGCTCTGGTATGAACTTTTGTCCAGTCCAAGCAGCTGTCACAAATGATGCCTGTGGGATTCAGACTCTGTCTGTGGAGGTTCCCGTGGTATCGCAGGATTCTCTTAAGACATCGATTTTGTACTTGTGCACATTTACAAGATTACAGCACAAAGGTGACTCCTGCAACTGAAACCTCAGAACCTGTTGAACAAAGTTGATGTAGGTCATAAGGGATAGCTTGAGGTAAGTACAGTGAGGGAAAAAAGTATTTATTTGATCCCCTGCTGATTTTGAACGTTTGCCCACTGACAAAGAAATGATCAGTCTATAGTAGAGTGCTTTAAGAGAGTGATCCTAATCTCAACTCGTTACCTGTATAAAAGAAACCTGGGAGCCAAATATCTTGTTGATGGATAGGGGATCAAATATGTATTTCACTCATTGACATGCAAATCAATTTTTGACGTGTTTTTCTTGATGTTTTTTCTGTTATTCTGTCTCTCGCTGTTAAAATACACTTACCATTAAAATTATAGACTGATCATTTCTTTGTCAGTGGGCAAACATTCAAAATCAGCAGGGGATCATATACTTTTTTCCCTCACTATAAAACTTACCTTCCCCTGCTCTCTGCAGCCACTGGACCCACATTGGATCTGCCAGTGACACATCCACTTTAAATTAGAAATGTTCTTTGATTTCACTTTGAATCCCCACTTTAGCAAATACACCCTTATGAATTGGGCACTGTCATACAGCAGACCTGAAGGGTTACTGACAAAACTGAAAGTTGTGGAGATAAGGGATTTGAAAAATATATGTTTAGCTGTAATTTATTATTCAGCGTTTTTTACAACTTGTATATTTTGATGTAATAAGTGCATTTACCTTGTCAATTTCCTTTTATGTGCCATAGTACTGAATAAATCCCTGAAATGTCTGTAAGTACCAAAGACTGTGGATTAATATAAGCTACAATCTCAATTTACAGTCATATAGTCTGCATACAAAAATGTGATATGGTTTGTTGATGGTTTTTAAATTTTCAGTCCAAAACGAGAGTCCACACTGTTTATAGCCAAATGTATTCAAAATAAATGCAGGTTTGTATAAAACTGTTTAAATATAAATTTGAAGATTGCAACTTTTAATATACTTTTGTTTTCCCTGTAGGTTTAGGGAACACAAGCTAAACATTGTTGAAAATGAAAATTACACTTTTATTACAGGTTTTATTCTTTTTGGCTTTGAGGCAACACCAACAGTACAACAACTCTTGTTTGCAATACTTTCTGTTATGTACACAATGACAATTGTGGGGAATCTTATGATCATTTTCATAATACAACGTGATTCTCGTCTTCATACACCCATGTATTTCTTCTTGGTCAACCTGTCCTTAATTGAAATTTTCTACACTACAACGATTGTTCCGAACACTCTGAAGAACTTCATATGGGAGGACAGAAGCATTTCTTTTGTGGGTTGCTTTACTCAGATGTTTTTCTTTATTGGATTAGGAAGTTCTGAGTGTGGCATTCTTTCAGCTATGGGATACGATAGGTACATTGCTATATGCCACCCCCTGTCTTACTCAATGCGCATGAAACATAATTTTTGCATCCAGCTAGCATTGTTCTCATGGACAGTTGGATTTTTTAATTCCCTTCTACACACGGTTTGTTTAGCTAAAATGCCCTTCTGCAAGGAACGTAGAATAAATCATTTCTTCTGTGATATTCCACCAATTGTGAAACTCTCCTGCAGTGACACGAAGTCAAATGCTTTTTTTTCACTTCTTGTAGGAGGAACTGTAATAGTGGGGAGCCTCATTCTTATAATTATTTCGTATATCTGTATTATCAGGACTGTACTGAGTATTTCTAAAGCAAATAGCAGATACAAGACTTTTTCAACTTGTGGATCTCATCTGACAGTGGTAACTGTTTATTTTAGTACTTTAATGATCAATTATCTGTTTTCAACCTTAACTGCTTCTTCTCGGCAGAATCAAATACTTTCTCTTTTGTATGGCCTTATAATACCTCTGTTTAACCCATTCATATACAGCTTTCGCAACAAAGACTTTCAAAAGACCATAAACATCATATATAAGAAGAAGCAGTTTATTTAAAATATTCTTAGGATTATTCTCCTAAATTGAAATTGAATGCAAATTGCCAAATGCAGGGAATTTCCAAGAAACTGTCATAGAATTGCAATATGAATAGTTATTTAAAGGGTTAGATGAGATGTGCTGGGGATCACCTGGACTAATTTGACACCTTGAGCGTCTGACTGGGAGATACTATAGCACTGTTCCTCAGATCAAGACTGAGCAGAGGTCTGGTAAATCTTAAAGCAGGTATTGCTCTATCCCCTGACCTCCAAAGAGAGCACATGCAAGGAGACATTGGAGGATAACTGGGACTTGAGTGTGCTCCCTACCCTTTTTTTTGTGAGACTGGAACTAAGCCGACACATGCCTGGTACTCCTTACTGTTCGGAGATCAGCTGTGACCCAGTAAAATTCTATAGACACCGGGAATAACCCGGGCAACTGGCTCCAATACCACCTAACCCCCCCCCCCCCCCCAGCCCCAAAAAGCTCCCAGCATATCTCAGCCTCACTACACGGAGCTGGCTTTCAAGCCATACAGATACCTCACCGAAACCCCTCTATCTTAACTGACGTGTTTTGTTTGTACACCAGGTTTCGTTGTGTTCACCTTCTTTTTATTGTTTTTCTTTTCTCTTGCAGGCCTACGCAACTCTGGGCCATACTCTCGCCCCCACTACATGCACAGTAACTGACCACACCAGTTGGCATACTTACGTTGTTTTCCCACACCTTAACAGCATAGGTACACCAGTCCCAACTAAAGAAAGCAGGCCAGGCAAAAGCCGTACCTTAAGACACACAAGGGACGCCCACTAGGCCCACTACCACTGGCCTACGGTATTAACCACCGAAAGCCACTGCCCACACGGAAACTAACTTGCTTCTAAGATAATAAGCTGTTGTTATACGCTAAGTTTTTTTTTTTTTTATGTTCTCATTTTAAAAATGTGCAGTAACTCTTATGCCATGATAATGTTTTCAACTGTTACAATGAAGCTTGATATGGCTGTCGTGGCTACTCAAGAATGATGTAATGCTCGCACAACAAAAATAAAGAATAATAAAAAAAAATTTTTTAACACGCTGTAAATTGGACACAGTTCTCCAATCAGATTGCTATTTGGACTATGAGGGTGCTTGGTGAAATCAATGAAAAGAGGGTTCGATCCATGAAAAGAGAGTTTGATCCAGGAAAAAGAGAGTTCTGGCAGACATCTTGTGTGCTGTGCCTGAAGAACTGTGAGGGATCTGATTGTGTTAACTTGGGATAATGTAATTAAGTCCCCAGAGTGGCACCTGGGAGGAACAATTGTAATGTACATTGCAGTGTATGGAGGAACCTCTGTAGGGTGCGTCAATATTGCTCTGTATAAATAGCTGTGTGCTATGCAATAAAGATCATTCTACCCCCTACATTTATACTTGCCTAATGTGTCGAGGAAAGGCTATAGTAAAGCTATAATCACTGATCTACAGTAGAGAGTCTCCAAAGCTATATTCAATGCAGTTATTTGACATGGATGGATCATATGGATGGGGCATTGCGATGTCATTCCATGGGTGGAGAATATGGATTACTGATGGTTTGTGTGTTTTCACACCATGAACAAAGCACTAGAGTTGGAATAAAATGTGTACATAATAGAGTGTCAACTAATATGAAGTGATCATGGTGCCTGGAATCTATATTTGCAGTGTTTCTTTATGAAACAGTCTACATAAAGAGTAACACCTCTGTTGCAGGAGGTGTAACTCTACCTCCTGCAGCATCATCGGTGTCATTAACCAGTCCAGAACAAGAAATATGGGTGGCTAATGTGAATTCTGTTCAACTTTGGTGTCTGAAGTCAGCATGCACAGCACGTTACCCCTCCCCACCCCCAATTTTGACTGTGGTATCTCAAGTGAGCCCCCTATATATTGTTTATAGATCCACCACTGCTTGTCACCCACATCCTAGTCACCGGAGGTATGGCTAACACAGGGAATCCATGCTTCCTTCTAGCCATACTAATTCAAACCAGTAATGGAGACTGTGATATACTGAAAGCAGTTGCAACTCTTGATCAGTTGCTGTCAACCTTGGGCTGCTGTGGACAATCATTTAGCTCAAAATCAATAAACACAGTTTAACACAGAACAAAGGATGGTACCAGGAAAATCCAGACACTATACCCACTTCAATAAGATGAAGCAATACGATGCAGCAATAAGGTGAAGCAGTTAGTAACTACAGTGTCCCTTTAAAGGTTTGGAATTCCCTTACAGTCCCTAATCTTGAATGTCACTAAAAATTCTCAGGTTGATTTGTAAAATACAATCCATGAAAACAACCTTTAACCCCTTAAGGACACATGACATGCCAATATCCAGCAACTTCGCACAGCCATTGAAGAGGAGTGGACCAACATTCCACAGGCCACAATCATGATCAACTCTATGCGAAGGAGATGTGTTGCACTTTGTGAGGCAAATGGTGGTCACACCAGATACTCCTAATACAGTAAAACTGCACATTTTAGAGTGGCCTTTTATTGTGGCCAGCCTAAGGCACACCTTTGTAATAATCATGCTGTCTAATCAGCATCTTGATATGCCACACCTGTGAGGAGGATGGATTATCTGGGCAAGGAGAAGTGCTCACTAACACATATTTAGACAGATAATGCGCTATACAATGCACCCTCGGTAAAAATACTCTACGGGGGATTCACTTCGGAACCATTAGACATCACAAACGGAAAGTGTCAGGGCTGCCCACTCTCACCCCTTTTATATGTCTTGGCACTCGAGCCACTGGTGACGCAAATTAGTGCCAACACATCGACCCATGGGGATCAAATAGGACAGACAGAGCACAAACTCAGCCTCTTCGCGGATGATGTCCTCCTTACCATCACCGACCCTAAAACCTCCCTTCCAACGCTCACAGGAATTCTAGGCTAATATAGCAAATTTTCCTATTATAAGCTGAACACAACTAAAACCCAGGCCATGCCAATAAACCTCGACCACGATACTACACAACATCTTAAAACATGCCGTGACTTTGACTTGAGAGAGGACCACATAACCTACTTGGGGGTGAAATTGACCAAAAATCTAGACGACATGGTAAAACCAAATTACGCCAAAGTAGCCTCTGAGATTCGATCCACCATGGACAAATGGAAGGACAAATTTCTGTCCGGGATGGGCGGAATTGCAGCTTTTAAAATGATGTTACTCCCCAAACTATAATTTCTGCTCCGTTCTCTGCCTATAGAGTTCCCAATCTTCTACTTTACCCAACTGCAAAGACACATAGACAGGTTTATTACAGGACTACGTAAAGCTTGCATCCCCAAGACCACTGCCACAAGGAAATTGCACACTCCTCAAACATGCAATAGGAGCACACAACTCTAAATCCAGTCCTCAGTGGATGGAGATTGAGTCCCACTGGTCCTGGACCGAGGGGATTCAGTATCTAATGTGATTACCTAAAGCGCTGTGCCCAAAGATGCACACCATGCTGAAGACATGGGACAGCCACTTGGCCAGGTTTTCTTCCTGATCTCCGATAACTCTTTTTTTTTTTTTTTTTTTAATGTATATTTTTTATTAGTTGAAATAAACATAGGAAGTTCATACACAAAGGAGACAACAATATCATATGCAAGAATTTACAATGCAAATACAGAGATGTAGGACAATGGTTTATAAACCAAATTACTTCTCGAAAGCCAAGACAAACTGATAAGGCCTGTTGGTGCAACAAGATAGTGTAGAAACCATGAGCTGCCAGCCCTATATAACCTTAACAAATCGCTTTATTAACTAAAAGCAATATTCGGTGACTGTGCTGTGGGTACGATCATGGCCCCATTTCTGGACATTACACGCAATGACATTGACACTTGTGTGTAGTAGAATAACAATTGCATATATACATTTGGTAACATAGCAACCTATGGATGAGGCGTTACTTCGCCTGCTGTGTTTTGCCTTACCAACTTGCTGTGGAGATGTACTGCATCGTGAGTTAAAGTCTAGCACAAACTTAGCAACCTGTATGATGCTCTTATGAATAGGATGAACTTCGGAGGTAAAGAAACCAACATAAATTTTATAGACAGGGGGGGAGATGAAGGGGGGGGGGGGGGGGAGAGATTGCAAAGTTTTGTGTTGTTACCATTTACAGTAATGCAATTAATGGAAGTTAGCTACATTGTTTCCCAGTTGTGCCATAATCTACAGAACGTTGGGTTGTTGCCTCTATGAGCCCACTCTTTTTCGAAGATATAGGTGTTGTGGACCCTATGCACGACCTCCTGAGTATTGGGGCATACTGGAGTTTTCCAGTGGGCCGCTATGCTTATTTTGGCCGCCACTAGGATATTGAGCACCGCTGCTCTTGAGGGGAAGTCGTGTAGTATGGGAGATAGGTGGAGGAGATAGGTGGCTGGTGAGAGCGGAAGAGTGTCGTTGGTAAGTGCTGTAATTAATTTTTGGATTTGTGACCAGTAGGTGCCTAGGGCTTCACAATTCCAAAATATATGTAACAAAGTACCGTTTGATTTGGCACATCTCCAGCAATCACCTGTTGATCCAGCATATATCTTCCTTAATCTAAATGGGGTCATGTACCACCTCATAAGCACTTTGAAAAAAGCTTCCCAATGGGTAACACATTTTGAAGATTTTTTGGTGTATGCTATTGCATCAATCCAGGTAGTCATAGGAAAAGTTTCCCCAAGGTCCCTTTCCCATCGAAGCATGTAAGGCAGTTTCGTTTCACCCCCATCATTATTTTCTGCCAGTGATGCATAGCAGAGGGAGAGGGGTTTGAGGGTAGGTGACTTTTCGTGGGCTGTGAAACAAATACGCCCCAGTTTACACATTTTTGCAGCGCTGACATACCGAACGGACCTAGATTGCAATATGTGTTTGATCCTTAAATACATAAAAAGATCCCCTGATGGTAAAGCAAAGGACTTTTGTAGAGTAGGGAAGGGGTTTAAGCCTTCGATTGAGTATAGTGAGTGCACATGTGTTATGCCTTTAGATACCCAATGCTGCATGGGCAAGTCAGGAGATATGACCGTAAGAGCCTGTATGGGAGCAATGAACAGCAATTCCGGGCTCGGACATATCAGGGGACTCCAGGTTTTCCATGATTTAAGTAAAAATTTTGATGCTGATAACATACCTAGCGAGTTATGGGACAAGTTTGACCAGAGATTATGTGCCATTTGCTGTAGGTCACCACATTTTTCTTCTAAGTGAAGCCATACTGGGCTGGATTTGAGCGTTAAAATATTGATGCCTTGCGCTAGTACCGCGGCTACGTAATAGTTTTTGATATTGGGTATGTTCAGGCCACCTCTTTCTATAGGGAGCCACAACGATCTGAATGATATTCTTGGAGGTTTTTTTTTCCAAACATGAGCGTTTAGAAGTTTTTGAAACCGTTTTAAGAGGGCATTTGGAAGAGCTATGGGCAACGTCCGAAACATGTATAATATGATGGGTATTATCATCATTTGAGTGAAGCGATCCTGCCTAACCAGGAAACATTGGCCTTGTCCCACGTATCAACTTGCTTTGAAAGTTTTGAGAGAGCCTCTACATGATTTTCCAAGATGATTTGTTTCTGGGTGTTTGCTATTTTGACCCCAAGGTAAGATATCGAGGTTTTGCGCCATTCAAAGGGAAATTGTGCCTTAAGGTCATCAACTATTTTGGACTCTAGGTGGAAAGGAAGGATTTGTGTTTTAGTGATGTTATTTTTGTAATACGAAATTTTGCCATATGTCTTCAGAGTGTTTACGACGTGAGGGACTGAATTGGGCGGGTCAGTGAGGAATAGCATTATATCATCCGCAAAAAGCGCGATCTTTTTCTCCCCAGCTGGAGTGTTAAGACCAGGAATCAAGATGTCTTTCTTGATACATCTAACCAATGGTTCCAGACACAGGATAAAAATATGGGGCGATAGTGGGCAGCCTTGTCTGGTGCCATTCTTTATTGGGAAACTCCGTGATGTAAAGCCTGAGTTAAAGACCTTTGCTGAGGGCGAGGAGTAAAGGGCCTGTATGCTTGTAATGAAACTGCTTGAGAACTTAAATGCTGATAGTGTGCGTACCATATAAGACCAATTTAGGCGATCAAAAGCCTTTTCCGCATCCAAGGCCATAAAGACACCCTTTATTTTATTTTTGAATGCCCATTCCAGCAGGTCCATACAGTATCTTGTGTTGTCCCCCACTTGTTTACCCGGCACAAAACCTGCTTGTTCTATGGAAACTAAGTTGGGCAGGAGGGGTTTCAATCTGTTGGCTATTAGTTTTGCATAGAGCTTGACATCAGCGTTTAGTAGGGAGATGGGGCGTAGGTTGCTGCAAATTGTTGGCGGTTTATTTGGTTTGGGTAGGGTTATGATGAATGCTTCTAGCATTTCTCGTGGAAATACTCCAGATTTTTGAATGGAGTTGAATGTTTGCGTGAGATGGGGGATCAGTTGTGGTGCCATCTTAATGTAATAATGATTGGAGAGTCCATCAGGACCCGGGGCCTTGTGTTTTGGGAGGGAGCGTATTGTAGAAGCTACTTCCTCCTCTGTGAAGGGTGCGCTCAGTAGGTCATTTTGCTGTTGTGTGACCTGTGGAAGTTCTACTTGTGTAAGGTATCTGTCAATTTCTTCTGGATTGGGCGTATATGTGTTCGTATTTGTCTGTAAATTGTAGAGATCCTCATAGTAATAAGATAATTCATCCACTATTTTGTTGGGGTTATAAATTTTTGAGTTCGTTTTAGAAGTGATGTAGGGAATTTTCGTTTGGAGGTATTTATTCTTCAACTTGTTCGCTAGTAATTTGCCTGCTTTGTTTCCCATATGGTAATAATGTTGCTGCAGTTTACGTGCATTATGATTATAATCTTGCGCGTGCAGTGCACGGAGATCCTCTTGGGTTTTAGTAATTTGTTTGGATAGGGATTTAGAGGGAGCAGACTTATTGTCTTTTTCCAGAGATGCCAGTTTCTGAGTTAAAGCGGTATGCGCTGATTGGAAGCGTTTTTTCTGTTGGGAACCTAACTTTATAAATACCCCTCTAATGACCGCTTTATGGGCGAGCCATACTGTTTCGATAGAGGTGTCCCCAGTGGAGTTGACTGAGAAGTAATTATTCAGGTCGGTGGCAATAGAGTTTCGATTTTTTGGGCACTCTAGTATGGACTCGTTAAGTCTCCATTTGCCCCGACCCTTAGCTGGGTAAGGGACTTCAATGACGGTTTCTACAGGGGCATGGTCCGACCACGAACGTTGACCTATCGTTTGAGATTTTAGATGTGGTAGTGTAGATTTGTCTATTAAACATAGGTCTATGCGAGTGTATGTGGCGTGTACATGTGAGAGATATGTGTAGTCTCTAGCTGCGGGGTATAGGTTCCTCCAAGAATCGTATAGGTCAGCTGAGTGGAACAGGTGCGAGACCAGTTTGCTTGTGTGAATGGATGTCTTGTTAGGAGGTTTGTTATGAATGCGTTGTGAGTCTAGCTGTGGATCCAATGTGCAGTTAAAGTCACCACAGATTATCAAGTGACCTCGTTTAATGCGGGATATTTTATGTAAGGCTTTCTTTATGAATGAGTATTGAGCCTCGTTCGGTGCATAGAGGGAGACAAGAGTTAATTGAATACCATTTAACTCGCCAACTAATATCAACAACCTGCCCGCTGGGTCAATATATTGGTTTTGTAAAGTAAAAGCCCAGTCGGAGTGGAAAAGGATAGCTACTCCTTTGGTTTTGTTGGATGCTTGTGCATGGAAACTGACAGGGTAGTCTTTCGAGTAAAGTTTAGGTGAGTTCGCTTTTTGAAAATGAGTTTCCTGCAAACACACTACAGCTGCTTTTGAGGCATGCATATCTTTCAATACCTGCCGCCTTTTAGCGGGGCTATTCAGACCCTTAACATTGAGAGATAGAATTTTCATATTATTTTGAGACATAATGTTGTGTTAGAAGTAACTCTAATAGGAAGGTTCTTACTAATGTAGGAGGGGGTAATGCTCCTAGCGCATGCAGTTTGTTACTTTTCCAAATTAATTTCCCTGCAAGGTCTGGTATGTACCTTGAAAACTTTGCTGGTGATTTATGGGTGGGTGGGGAAGGGAGGATAAAAAACTGGGAACAAAACGAACTAAAGTATGTACAGCACTCTCCATTAAGGAGAGGATGTGTAATGGCCATGTAGAGAACACCAGGGAGTGAACTCAAGAGGTGGCCTGGTATATTGGGGAAAACGTGGAGCTCCTACCACCCTGATAGGTAGTAACTCAGTGTTTTGAGAATCGTGAGAACTTGTGGACCAAAGGGAAAAGATAAAGGATGTTACCCTGGGTTTGAAAGAAACTTTGCATACAATCAGCAGTTAAAGGTGAAACAAATATAACGGCTTAACTATACAGTTGTAAAGAGCTGTTGCTACCAATGTTGCGCTATGACACCTCCTAGGAAGTGAAGTAGCGATGTACATTTACATTTGCATTTACATTAATATTTACATTTATATTTACATTTACATTTATGCCGGTGCACTCTCTTTGGTGCCGTACGGCCCATAAGCTATGAGGAGGATATCAACGCAGTCACTGGGACTGTAGTAGCTGGGTGCTTATCGAGAGAACACATTACACAATTGAGACCGAATAGGTGTCTCCCGGAGTTGGCCTAGCGGCTGATCTAACTCGCTCTAGAAAAGATTTATTTGGCACAAAGGATAGGGTGATTGCAGCTAACCACTGGGGACATAGTTCCTATGTCCTTATTGAGTTGGTGGGTTTAACCAGTTGGCAAGTGGACTTGTACACCGGCGGTGCATTTCCAATTATTTTGTGGCATAAGTAACGCTAGCGTGTGACTTGCCGTATTAGTATAGACAGTTGTAACGGTATTACAAACGTGGTATAAACAACCTTATAGTAGCGTATCTCGAAGGGATGTATAGGGGGGTACCAATTGGGACATTAGATTTATCAAGATTATGGGCAGGCAAAGCATTTACGTGCCTCAAATATCTAGAGCGGTGGGTAGATATCGATCTCATTAACGGGGCCGGTATAGGAGGGCTAATGGTGTACATATAAACATACTTAATAGTAATAACAGATATCACAACATCATACCCATCTTTGCCCGTCAAATACCAACTGAAAGGCAAAAAGACTAGTTCATTTCTGTGACGAGGTCGCTCCCGCCATGTGCCAGTCCGCACGAATTTTCTTCGGGGAAACTCCTCCATGTGCCATGCCCTCGTCTTCCGTATTGCGCCATAGTCCCCATTCTGAGAGGGCCTTCATACCTTCACTTGGATCGGTAAAAATCCGGGTAGAGCCCTGTCTCCATACAATCAATTTCGTCGGGTATCCCCACTTATAGTTCACATTGTTGTTGCGCAGCGTTTTGGTGATGGTAACAAACTCTCTTCGTTTCGCCATGGTGGCAGCAGATAAATCCGCAAATAAGGCAATGTTTGAATGTGGATCCGGGAGGGTCGACAATTTCCGTGCTGCTGACAGTAAAGCTTCTTTGTGAGCATAATAGTGAAATTTGACTATTACGTCCCTAGGTACCTCTGTTGATAGCCTCGAAGGACGCGGAAGTCTGTGCATGCGGTCATAGGCCCATGCGGAGTCTGGCAATGCGGGGACTAAGGCCTTGCATAGAGAGAGCACGACTTGTGGGAGAGCATCTTGGGAGACATCATCCGGGATCCCCCGGAATCTGATGTTCTGCCGCCTCGATCTGTCCTCCAGGTCAGCCAATTTCAGCTTTAGGGATTCAGTTTCTTCTGAGAGAGATTGAAGTTTGTCTACCACATCATTGTGTGCGTTGCAGAGATCCCCTGTCTTGTTTTCAAGATGGCTCGTTCTGTCTCCCAGGCTCGCGATTTCCCTGCGTAAGTCGCTATCTATGCGATGAAAATCCGCTTTAATCGTCGATCTTAGCTCCTGGAGCATCTTGTGTAGGCTTTTTTCTGTGATCGGAGCGTCAGAGTATTTTGAGGAGGTCGAGTCTTGATCTGAGGTGCCGTCCGACATAGCCTCAGCCTCTCCGGCGCCATCTTGGCTCATTGGTAGTCGATCTTTTTTCTTAGTTTTAGCCATGTCATGAATTTTAGGTTGCCTGTAGGGTGACATCCTGCACTGCCGTGCGAGTCCTTACAAGTTTAGCCAGTAAATAATGTGAGTTACCGCTTTAGAAAGCCTGTTTGTTGCTAATCAGGGTGGGATTTTGCCGGAGCTCTTAATCCATGCGTCTGCTCTCGCCGGAAGTCAGACACGCCCCTAACTCTTTTTTTTAATAAATTCTTTATTTGTCGTTGATTTTTTTTTGCGTTTGGTGTTGGGGTTACAGAATTAAGAGAGGGTGAAGGGGTACAACGTTGATTTGTCAAGTTTACATTGCAAGACTATTCTGTTTACAATACTCAAGGTTTGACAGTTTGTTGTTTGGGTAGGTAAGGGTAGGTTAGTCATCAGGGTGCATTCATGGTCTACAATGAGGACAGATATGTCTTGTTATTCTAATGGGTAGTTGAGCTTGTGTTGTCCCAGTCATTGGTTCCTCGGGTCTCATGGGCCAGTTTTCAGGGTTGTCTGTGAGTGTGGGTGTGGTGTCTGTTTCTTGTTAATGGCTTTTGCTGGCACCAGTCTATCTGTGGGCTCTGCGGTTTCTCTCATTTTGTCCTTTTGTAGGTGGTTGAGTTTTGACCCTGAGCTTTGGCTTCCAAGACGTTCCAGGGGTCCTGGTGGTAATCTCCGATAACTCTAGCCACACCACTCAGATGTTTCAAACACTACATACCCATGTTTGATAGCAGGGGATGGGAAGACAGGGGTATACAGTTTCTACACCAGGTCTGGAATTGAGAGGACCTGACTGCATACTCACAACTTAGAACAACTTACAACATACCTCAGACAACTTACCTACAATATCTGCAACTGTAATCCCTACTACGACACGTCCAACTAACTAGATCGTCCAAACTGCCCAATGTGCTGTTGCATTGCCTTAACCTCTGTGCCAAGCTAATACTTGACACGACAGGGTGTATGCTACAGGGTTTGTCCGACCTAAGCCTATGGCATAAGTTACATGGCCATGTTGAATACCTGCCTTATCCATGCACCAATATACACGTTTATGTTCCATTTCCATGATTGTACAATACTTTATGCTTACATGGTGTGCTAATGTACTTGCCTTACCGGAATAAAGAAATAAAGAAATAAAAAAATAAAAAAAAACTACAATTGCATAAAATAGACTAAACAGATCTTTTTCTTTTCTTTATTTGGTACAAAAAAAAAAAAATATATATATATTTTCTACATCACTGGTGTTTGTTTACAAAATAATAACTTATGGTACTTGAAAATCTCTTTAAAGACAAAATAGGTAAGATATAAAAAATCTCCATTTCCGTTTCAGTTCCGTACTTTTCCCAACTTATATTCAGGTCTGAAGCTAGTTCTTAAGTTATAATAGCACACTGTTCACTCAGAAGTCCACTAAAGTTTCCAAAGCTTCAAAATGCTTTTCTTTTTGAAAAGTGAAAAAACAGCTTCTTTAACTTCTTTGTTCCGTAAGCTGTAGATGAATGGATTCACAAGAGGAGTAAATACGGCATAAAAAAGTGCCATTATTTTATTGAGGGATCCTTCACTAGCTGTAGGTTTTATGTACATAGCAAACATAGTTGAATAAAATTTGGTGACCACTAAAAGATGTGAGGCACAGGTAGAAGCAGCCTTTTGTTTCCCGGTGACAGAAGGAATTCTTAATATAGTTTGCAAAATATATCCATAGGATGTCATAGTTAAAAGAACAGAGCTTAAAATGACTGATGAAGCACAGACTATGACATTTAACTCTTTAAAATATGGATCAGAACAGGAGAGCTTTAACAAGGGTGCAGATTCACAGAAGAAATGATTAATGACATTTGAATTGCAGAAATGTAACTCTGATATTTTGATAATGGGAAATGAAGTGGTCAAGAAGCCTAGCACCCATGAAGAAGCAGCTAAATTGAAGGAAACTTTATGACTCATTATGCTTGTGTAACGTAAAGGGTAGCACACTGCCAAAAAGCGATCAAAGGACATTACTGCAAGGAGGATGGTCTCTGTGGCCCCCAAAAATGTGAAGAAAAACAGCTGAGAAAAACATCCTGGAAAAGAGAGCTAAACATTGTTGAAAATGAAAATTACACTTTTATTACAGGTTTTATTCTTTTTGGCTTTGAGGCAACACCAACAGTACAACAACTCTTGTTTGCAATACTTTCTGTTATGTACACAATGACAATTGTGGGGAATCTTATGATCATTTTCATAATACAACGTGATTCTCGTCTTCATACACCCATGTATTTCTTCTTGGTCAACCTGTCCTTAATTGAAATTTTCTACACTACAACGATTGTTCCGAACACTCTGAAGAACTTCATATGGGAGGACAGAAGCATTTCTTTTGTGGGTTGCTTTACTCAGATGTTTTTCTTTATTGGATTAGGAAGTTCTGAGTGTGGCATTCTTTCAGCTATGGGATACGATAGGTACATTGCTATATGCCACCCCCTGTCTTACTCAATGCGCATGAAACATAATTTTTGCATCCAGCTAACATTGTTCTCATGGACAGTTGGATTTTTTAATTCCCTTCTACACACTGTTTGTTTAGCTAAAATGCCCTTCTGCAAGGAACGTAGAATAAATCATTTCTTCTGTGATATTCCACCAATTGTGAAACTCTCCTGCAGTGACACGAAGTCAAATGCTTTTTTTTCACTTCTTGTAGGAGGAACTGTAATAGTGGGGAGCCTCATTCTTATAATTATTTCGTATATCTGTATTATCAGGACTGTAATGAGTATTTCTAAAGCAAATAGCAGATACAAGACTTTTTCAACTTGTGGATCTCATCTGACAGTGGTAACTGTTTATTTTAGTACTTTAATGATCAATTATCTGTTTTCAACCTCAACTGCTTCTTCTCGGCAGAATCAAATACTTTCTCTTTTGTATGGCCTTATAATACCTCTGTTTAACCCATTCATATACAGCTTTCGCAACAAAGACTTTCAAAAGACCATAAACATCATATATAAGAAGAAGCAGTTTATTTAAAATATTCTTAGGATTATTCTCCTAAATTGAAATTGAATGCAAATTGCCAAATGCAGGGAATTTCCAAGAAACTGTCATAGAATTGCAATATGAATAGTTATTTAAAGGGTTAGATGAGATGTGCTGGGGATCACCTGGACTAATTTGACACCTTGAGCGTCTGACTGGGAGATACTATAGCACTGTTCCTCAGATCAAGACTGAGCAGAGGTCTGGTAAATCTTAAAGCAGGTATTGCTCTATCCCCTGACCTCCAAAGAGAGCACATGCAAGGAGACATTGGAGGATAACTGGGACTTGAGTGTGCTCCCTACCCTTTTTTTTGTGAGACTGGAACTAAGCCGACACATGCCTGGTACTCCTTACTGATCGGAGATCAGCTGTGACCCAGTAAAATTCTATAGACACCGGGAATAACCCGGGCAACTGGCTCCAATACCACCTAACCCCCCCCCCCCCCCCAGCCCCAAAAAGCTCCCAGCATATCTCAGCCTCACTACACGGAGCTGGCTTTCAAGCCATACAGATACCTCACCGAAACCCTCTATCTTAACTGACGTGTTTTGTTTGTACACCAGGTTTCGTTGTGTTCACCTTCTTTTTATTGTTTTTCTTTTCTCTTGCAGGCCTACGCAACTCTGGGCAATACTCTCGCCCCCACTACATGCACAGTAACTGACCACACCAGTTGGCATACTTACGTTGTTTTCCCACACCTTAACAGCATAGGTACACCAGTCCCAACTAAAGAAAGCAGGCCAGGCAAAAGCCGTACATTAAGACACACAAGGGACGCCCACTAGGCCCACTACCACTGGCCTACGGTATTAACCACCGAAAGCCACTGCCCACACGGAAACTAACTTGCTTCTAAGATAATAAGCTGTTGTTATACGCTAAGTTTTTTTTTTTTATGTTCTCATTTTAAAAATGTGCAGTAACTCTTATGCCATGATAATGTTTTCAACTGTTACAATGAAGCTTGATATGGCTGTCGTGGCTACTCAAGAATGATGTAATGCTCGCACAACAAAAATAAAGAATAAAAAAAAAAGATTTAACACGCTGTAAATTGGACACAGTTCTCCAATCAGATTGCTATTTGGACTATGAGGGTGCTTGGTGAAATCAATGAAAAGAGGGTTCGATCCATGAAAAGAGAGTTTGATCCAGGAAAAAGAGAGTTCTGGCAGACATCTTGTGTGCTGTGCCTGAAGAACTGTGAGGGATCTGATTGTGTTAACTTGGGATAATGTAATTAAGTCCCCAGAGTGGCACCTGGGAGGAACAATTGTAATGTACATTGCAGTGTATGGAGGAACCTCTGTAGGGTGCGTCAATATTGCTCTGTATAAATAGCTGTGTGCTATGCAATAAAGATCATTCTACCCCCTACATTTATACTTGCCTAATGTGTCGAGGAAAGGCTATAGTAAAGCTATAATCACTGATCTACAGTAGAGAGTCTCCAAAGCTATATTCAATGCAGTTATTTGACATGGATGGATCATATGGATGGGGCATTGCGATGTCATTCCATGGGTGGAGAATATGGATTACTGATGGTTTGTGTGTTTTCACACCATGAACAAAGCACTAGAGTTGGAATAAAATGTGTACATAATAGAGTGTCAATTAATATGAAGTGATCATGGTGCCTGGAATCTATATTTGCAGTGTTTCTTTATGAAACAGTCTACATAAAGAGTAACACCTCTGTTGCAGGAGGTGTAACTCTACCTCCTGCAGCATCATCGGTGTCATTAACCAGTCCAGAACAAGAAATATGGGTGGCTAATGTGAATTCTGTTCAACTTTGGTGTCTGAAGTCAGCATGCACAGCACGTTACCCCTCCCCACCCCCAATTTTGACTGTGGTATCTCAAGTGAGCCCCCTATATATTGTTTATAGATCCACCACTGCTTGTCACCCACATCCTAGTCACCGGAGGTATGGCTAACACAGGGAATCCATGCTTCCTTCTAGCCATACTAATTCAAACCAGTAATGGAGACTGTGATATACTGAAAGCAGTTGCAACTCTTGATCAGTTGCTGTCAACCTTGGGCTGCTGTGGACAATCATTTAGCTCAAAATCAATAAACACAGTTTAACACAGAACAAAGGATGGTACCAGGAAAATCCAGACACTATACCCACTTCAATAAGATGAAGCAATACGATGCAGCAATAAGGTGAAGCAGTTAGTAACTACAGTGTCCCTTTAAAGGTTTGGAATTCCCTTACAGTCCCTAATCTTGAATGTCACTAAAAATTCTCAGGTTGATTTGTAAAATACAATCCATGAAAACAACCTTTAACCCCTTAAGGACACATGACATGCCAATATCCAGCAACTTCGCACAGCCATTGAAGAGGAGTGGACCAACATTCCACAGGCCACAATCATGATCAACTCTATGCGAAGGAGATGTGTTGCACTTTGTGAGGCAAATGGTGGTCACACCAGATACTGACTGGTTTTTAGACCCCCCCCCCCCCCCGGACACTCCTAATACAGTAAAACTGCACATTTTAGAGTGGCCTTTTATTGTGGCCAGCCTAAGGCACACCTTTGTAATAATCATGCTGTCTAATCAGCATCTTGATATGCCACACCTGTGAGGAGGATGGATTATCTGGGCAAGGAGAAGTGCTCACTAACACATATTTAGACAGATAATGCGCTATACAATGCACCCTCGGTAAAAATACTCTACGGGGGATTCACTTCGGAACCATTAGACATCACAAACGGAAAGTGTCAGGGCTGCCCACTCTCACCCCTTTTATATGTCTTGGCACTCGAGCCACTGGTGACGCAAATTAGTGCCAACACATCGACCCATGGGGATCAAATAGGACAGACAGAGCACAAACTCAGCCTCTTCGCGGATGATGTCCTCCTTACCATCACCGACCCTAAAACCTCCCTTCCAACGCTCACAGGAATTCTAGGCTAATATAGCAAATTTTCCTATTATAAGCTGAACACAACTAAAACCCAGGCCATGCCAATAAACCTCAACCACGATACTACACAACATCTTAAAACATGCCGTGACTTTGACTTGAGAGAGGACCACATAACCTACTTGGGGGTGAAATTGACCAAAAATCTAGACGACATGGTAAAACCAAATTACGCCAAAGTAGCCTCTGAGATTCGATCCACCATGGACAAATGGAAGGACAAATTTCTGTCCGGGATGGGCGGAATTGCAGCTTTTAAAATGATGTTACTCCCCAAACTATAATTTCTGCTCCGTTCTCTGCCTATAGAGTTCCCAATCTTCTACTTTACCCAACTGCAAAGACACATAGACAGGTTTATTACAGGACTACGTAAAGCTTGCATCCCCAAGACCACTGCCACAAGGAAATTGCACACTCCTCAAACATGCAATAGGAGCACACAACTCTAAATCCAGTCCTCAGTGGATGGAGATTGAGTCCCACTGGTCCTGGACCGAGGGGATTCAGTATCTAATGTGATTACCTAAAGCACTGTGCCCAAAGATGCACACCATGCTGAAGACATGGGACAGCCACTTGGCCAGGTTTTCTTCCTGATCTCCGATAACTCTTTTTTTTAATAAATTCTTTATTTGTCGTTGATTTTTTTTTTGCGTTTCGTGTTGGGGTTACAGAATTAAGAGAGGGTGAAGGGGTACAACGTTGATTTGTCAAGTTTACATTGCAAGACTATTCTGTTTACAATACTCAAGGTTTGACAGTTTGTTGTTTGGGTAGGTAAGGGTAGGTTAGTCATCAGGGTGCATTCATGGTCTACAATGAGGACAGATATGTCTTTTTATTCTAATGGGTAGTTGAGCTTGTGTTGTCCCAGTCATTGGTTCCTCGGGTCTCATGGGCCAGTTTTCAGGGTTGTCTGTGAGTGTGGGTGTGGTGTCTGTTTCTTGTTAATGGCTTTTGCTGGCACCAGTCTATCTGTGGGCTCTGCGGTTTCTCTCATTTTGTCCTTTTGTAGGTGGTTGAGTTTTGACCCTGAGCTTTGGCTTCCAAGACGTTCCAGGGGTCCTGGTGGTAATCTCCGATAACTCTAGCCACACCACTCAGATGTTTCAAACACTACATACCCATGTTTGATAGCAGGGGATGGGAAGACAGGGGTATACAGTTTCTACACCAGGTCTGGAATGGAGAGGACCTGACTGCATACTCACAACTTAGAACAACTTACAACATACCTCAGACAACTTACCTACAATATCTGCAACTGTAATCCCTACTACGACACGTCCAACTAACTAGATCGTCCAAACTGCCCAATGTGCTGTTGCATTGCCTTAACCTCTGTGCCAAGCTAATACTTGACACGACAGGGTGTATGCTACAGGGTTTGTCCGACCTAAGCCTATGGCATAAGTTACATGGCCATGTTGAATACCTGCCTTATCCATGCACCAATATACACGTTTATGTTCCATTTCCATGATTGTACAATACTTTATGCTTACATGGTGTGCTAATGTACTTGCCTTACCGGAATAAAGAAATAAAGAAATAAAAAAATAAAAAAAAACTACAATTGCATAAAATAGACTAAACAGATCTTTTTCTTTTCTTTATTTGGTACAAAAAAAAAATATATATATATATTTTCTACATCACTGGTGTTTGTTTACAAAATAATAACTTATGGTACTTGAAAATCTCTTTAAAGACAAAATAGGTAAGATATAAAAAATCTCCATTTCCGTTTCAGTTCCGTACTTTTCCCAACTTATATTCAGGTCTGAAGCTAGTTCTTAAGTTATAATAGCACACTGTTCACTCAGAAGTCCACTAAAGTTTCCAAAGCTTCAAAATGCTTTTCTTTTTGAAAAGTGAAAAAACAGCTTCTTTAACTTCTTTGTTCCGTAAGCTGTAGATGAATGGATTCACAAGAGGAGTAAATACGGCATAAAAAAGTGCCATTATTTTATTGAGGGATCCTTCACTAGCTGTAGGTTTTATGTACATAGCAAACATAGTTGAATAAAATGTGGTGACCACTAAAAGATGTGAGGCACAGGTAGAAGCAGCCTTTTGTTTCCCGGTGACAGAAGGAATTCTTAATATAGTTTGCAAAATATATCCATAGGATGTCATAGTTAAAAGAACAGAGCTTAAAATGACTGATGAAGCACAGACTATGACATTTAACTCTTTAAAATATGGATCAGAACAGGAGAGCTTTAACAAGGGTGCAGATTCACAGAAGAAATGATTAATGACATTTGAATTGCAGAAATGTAACTCTGATATTTTGATAATGGGAAATGAAGTGGTCAAGAAGCCTAGCACCCATGAAGAAGCAGCTAAATTGAAGGAAACTTTATGACTCATTATGCTTGTGTAACGTAAAGGGTAGCACACTGCCAAAAAGCGATCAAAGGACATTACTGCAAGGAGGATGGTCTCTGTGGCCCCCAAAAATGTGAAGAAAAACAGCTGAGAAAAACATCCTGGAAAAGAGATGCTTTTGATTTTTCTGGGAATGTCCACCATGATCTTAGGAACTGTAACTGAGACATAACCAAGCTCCAAAAACGATAAATTACCAAGGAAAAAATACATAGGTTTGTGCAGTTGGTGGCCATACCTGATAATAGTGATAAGGGATATATTTACAACTAACGTGATGAGATATAGTGTCAGGAAGAACACAAAAAGGAGATTTTGATATTCCTGAACTCCAGAAAATCCCAGAATAATGAATTCCTTTACATTTGTTACATTTTCCATATTAATCTGTTAAAACAGTCAATTGTATCAATTATGAAATACATTTAAAATCATCAGAGGCAGTAGTGACTCAATCATTACTCTGGGATATGTTGGTCATATTTCTGCAACAATACAACATGGCTTATTACAAATATTAAATAGTGTGCACCTGCCATGTGTGCACTCTCAGGGGTGTGTAAATGTTAAAATAAATCCACTTGCCCAAGCAGTAGCCCAATCTCCTTGTCCATGATGGCAATCTACTTGTCCTGGCATGCACAATAATTAGAGATTAGGATACCTCCCTAAAGCCCTGGACATAGACAATGTTATTCACTAAACTCAATTCAAATGGAAAACTAAGATAAAAATAAGCAATCTGGAAATATTCTCCAACACAGCTATAGTAAAATGTTTTGCCTCCGTTTTTCCATTCAGATTACATTTTTAAAATGTTTGGTGAATTACCTTGAGTGTTTCAACCTCTGTTCCCCCATAGTAAGTGCACCTGCTGTTTGTAGTGTGTGATGAGCCCCAGTTTGTCTCTCCCTCCAATCCCCCAATAGTGTTCTTGAGTATACTTTCCACTAGCCTACACCATTATTGTGTCTGCCCCTAACCCTCTGCAATTAATTTCACTGTCACTGCTGCTAATGAAACCTAATTAGTGTCTCTGCATCAACTCACCCCATTAGTGTCCCTGCCCATAACTTACCCCATTAGTGTCCTGGCCGCTAACTTACCCAATTAGTGTCTCTGAAATAACACCCCCCCCCATTTTTGTCCCTGCCTCTAACCCAACCCAGTTAGTTTCCATGACTTTAACTCATCCCTTTAGGATACTTACCTCTGACTCACCTCATAACTTTCCTTGCCCCTAAGACATCCCATTAGTGTGCCTGCATTAACCCACCCCCATTTGTGTCACTGTCCCTATCCAATAATGTTCCTGCTCTTACCCCCCCAATTGTCCCTGCCTCTAACCCAATCTCATTAGTATCTCTGCCCCCAAATCTTATTAGTGTTACTTAGTGTTAGTACTACCCCTAACACATCCCAATTAGTGTTCCTGCCAATAACCTACTCTGTTAGTATCCGTGCTCCAACCGACACCCATTAGGGACCCTGCTCCAACCGACCCCATTAGTGTCCATGTCCCCAACCTGTCCCATTAGTGTCCATACCCAGATTCTACCCCACAACTTACTCAAATTAGTGTCTCAGCCCTAACTCCCCAAATAGTGTGTTTTCTCCATATTGCTCCTCCTGGTTGCAATAAGCCCGCCCCCTTAACAAAGCCTCCAGCATGAAGTAAAGCTGGAGGCTGGAAAGATGGAAGGAGAGCAGGTTACAAAGTAAAATGCATAAATATTTACATTTTATATTGAATACACCATATATCTTTGTTATATAAAACTGTGTAATTGATGGGCTATTTTGGGTATCTGCTAGTATACCTATAAAGAAGGACAAAACATAGTGCAAATATTGCTACAAAACTGTTTAAAACTTTCAGTGGTTAATATGCACTCACATATTCCAGAAAAATTAAGCGTGTTACGGGTGCCTCCCCTTGATGGAAATGGACCAATACCTTTTATCTACATTTGTTTTTATTATTTTATTTCATTTTGTACACCCTCTTAAAATCCTTGTAAGTGAATAAATTGCCTTTGGAGTATTCCGTTTTGGTTGCTGTTTCCTTGGAATCTTTGGCTGACCTGGATCCCATATTGGCTATCACTGGAGGAGGGAAAATCAAAAATACAAAAAAAAACCCATTTCCATCAAGGGGAGGCACCCATAACACGCTTAATTTTTCTGGAATATGTGAGTGCATATTAACCACTGAAAGTTTTAAACAGTTTTGTAGCAATATTTGCACTATGTTTTGTCCTTCTTTATAGGTATACTAGCAGATACCCAAAATAGCCCATCAATTACACAGTTCTGTTATACGGTTATCAGCTGGGAGATAACCCTGGGAAGCAGTGTACCTATCAGCTAAGTTTTTGTTATTATATATTTTTTCACGGGTGTCCGTGTGCTTGTTATTTGTTATATAAAAGTATTTTTTTTCACAACAGGTTAACTCTGGTAAAGCCAAATATGAAATTTAATTACTTTAATTCCCAACAATTTGTACTTTAGCAAATAAGCACCACTTTTAATGTAGTAAGTGTAGGTGTAGTGATTGTTAAACAGGCTTATGGACTGTATCCCCTTTCATTCTCAGCCAAGCCTCATTTAACAGTGAAATATAGTTTCTTAAAAAGTGTTTAATGCAAATGCAGTCTATAACAACAGCTGGGAAATAATGTGAGCCTGGTTCAATAAATATTTACATTTTTAGCTCAGATATGTTGGTCTAAATATTGGTTACCAACTCACACACCTCAACATTTAGTGAGTTAACTGATTTAATTTTTCCAACAATTCCTCCTACATTTTTCATATACACCAAAATGTAAACTGTGCCTTTGCATTGTAAAGCATGGGGTTATTTATAATCTGGACTTCGGAACAACTGCAGATAAATAATTCTAAATGATTAAAAAACGAGCATGTTTCATTAAAGTGGCCAGAGCTTAAAAATGCTACTGATAAATAGATTTGAATGTCATGCAGAATGTATTAGTAGTATACATATTGCTAATATGAGCATGTTGCCTTATGATTGGTAATATTTTCTTTTAGTAGAGACTCTTTTACATTTTGCTGTATACACAGCAGCGAGGATCATAATGCAGCCATTAAATATACATTTTACATAATGAGAGTCACATAGCACATCAAAGACTAGCATCTAAATATGTTGCTACCTTACTACCTACGGGCTGTTAGAGTAGTGGCCTTATATTTACAAAAAGTTGATAACTGCATTAGGCACACTGCACTTTAGGTAAGAATTAGACCACAACAGCAAAATTGTGAACAAAAAATCTAATATAAAATTCAGATTTTCCTATTGCCATTTTCACATGCATTGTACCATACAGCCTGTAATTTTACTGAATTGAAAGCAATACGAAACATGGCATGAATAAGTGTTGCTATAACAGAGCAGCAATTACATCATTTAAGTTCAGCCCTTCTCACATTGCTGTTGATTCAAAAGAAGGCAAAAAAACTCAACTAGAAGCTCTTTTCAATTTTGAAACAAACTAGGAAAAAATCCTTCTATTCCACAGAATGGCAGTTAGATTTCTCCTTGGATCAAGACACTGTTAACCCACATATTCAATATTATATCTCTGAATATTATGATTTTGCATGAATTCATCCAGTCGCTGTCGAGAAATCTTTACAGACTCTGGCAAAGCCAACTACTAAGGCAAAAAAATCCACAACTTGATTGTGCTTACTGTAAATAACCACTTTTTTGCCTTAGACTAAATCTCCTTTCATTTGGTCGAAATGGGTAACATTGTGTCCTATGTTTAGGAATATATTTAAAGGATAGCTAGTACAATGCTAAGTGTTTAGTAGTATCCTTGAAATTGCTATCCTTGAATTTTTACAAATACATCCAAATTCATTACACCTATACCTAAAATAAATACTAAAACATACTTAAGGATTCGAGTGAAGAGGTCTTAACTTGAGTTAACTGCAAAAGGATTACATAAAATATCCTACAAGTTGGACAACAGGCATAAAGTATAATTGATTTTGATGCTATAAAGTGGATGATATATATATAAAGCATAACACAGAAACATATATAGTTCAATATGAAGTACTTACCTGTACCTATATATGAACAGCTGACTACAATTACAGATCTGGGAATGACAACAATTAAATATTCATATCTAGCTGCACATTGTGTGAGGTGAACCCAATTCTTTCACAACTATTATCAAAGTGTGGCATCTTTTAGGCTTCTCCAATGTACATCCTTTTCACAACTCCATAACCCCTTCATCCTTGCAGATTATATTCACTTATAAAAGTCCCCAGGCAGAAATGGCATCATACTGTTATTTACTGATATGTTTTTTAAATATTAACTCCATAGTTGCAGAAGTTTTGTGCTCTGCAATACAAAGCAGTATTCAGCTGTGAGGTACATTGTATACCTTTGACGATATTATAGATTCAAAACTTAATATATATATATATATATATATATATATATATATATATATATATATATATATATATATATATATAAAACTACTAACAAAAAATCGTGAAAAAGTGAAAAGTAAGTAATTAGTAAGTATTTATATGTTGTGTATTGTTTGTTTTTTGGGTCAAAGTTTAACATGTATATTAAAGAGACACTGGTCACCTAAACAACTTTAGCATAATGAAACAGTTTTTGTGTATAGATAATGCTCCTCTTGTCTTACTGCTCAATTTTCTGTAATTTAGGAGTTAAATCACTTTATTTATGCAGCCCTAGTCACACCTCCCTGCATGTGACTTGCATAGCTTTCTTAAACACTTCCTGTGAAGCATCATCTAATGTTTACACTTTATTGCAAATCATGTTTATTGTAGAATTTCATGTATACTGCACTGTTAATAGCTTTCTAGACCCTGCAGGTGCCTCCTGTATTTGATCAATTTCAAGTTCAATTTACTGAGCAGGAGATAAAAACTTTTAAAATAAGTTACCATCTCGTTGACAGTGAAACAATTTTTTCATGCAGGCTGTGTGAACCACACACTGGAGAGATGTGGCTAGTGCTTCATAAGCAGAAACAAAAGTGATTCTATTCGTAAATGGCAGATAATTGAGCAGTGAGACTTCAGTGGCATTATTTATACACCCAAACTGCTACATTTAGCTTAAGTTATATTGGTGACTATAGTATCACTTTAAGTTTAGCAGTTCTGAAAGGGAAATTGCTAGGTAGATTTAGCACTCATTATCTGGATTTTATTAAAGACACGGAGGCTCATATTATGCATAACTCTTTCTTTATTTCCTCAGCAGCAAAGATAGAGGAATATAAATATTGTCAAAAAATGAAAGAAAAACTGTATAGGCATAACGGGTAGCCAATCACATGGTAGAGGAAGTGGCTATATAAGTCCTGTGTCTCCCACAATCCCCCTCTTTCTTTGCTGCTTCCTCAGACAGATAAGTGTTTTTTGTTTCTCTCTGACTCAAATTTGATGAACGTTTATTTGTATGATATTTCATTGTATACTATTTATGTTTGTTCAGTTTTCCTGTTACCACTAGCGTTCCCCCTGGGACCCCTTAGTGCTTTTCCCCCCTGCCCGGGGATTTCTATAACCTGCCTTTCTCTCCTCCTCGTGCTCCCGCACGACTCCCGGCTCTGTGCTTTTGCCGCAACCGCTCTGTTGTCGGCCGCGGCTGCGCACGCATCCCTCCCCGCTCGCGGGCGGGCTCGGCGGATCGGGTGCACGAGCCCCTTCCCCCGCCGGGTGCCCGGTCGCGTGCGCCTTCCCTCACGTGCGGCGGCCATCTTGGGCGGACCTCGATCCTTCCCCTGTGCTGCCGTGCGGTCACCTTTACTTTGCCGGGTCCCCTGGGAACGCTAGACGGTCTGTGTGTTTCGCTTTCTGTGGGTTACTCAACCCTTTGCTCTCCTTCATCCACCTTAGTGTCATTTAGCAGTCTATTTTCTTTAGTTGCCCACTGCAGCTTTACATCATGCAGGATAGGGAGGATGGGCCTGCGGGTCCCCCTGGGGACTTCCACTCAGGCAGTGCTGAGGGTGCTATGGCCTCCCAGGAATTTCAGGCCATGCTGGAAGCCACTATGGCCTCCTCCATTCAGAAGGCTATTGCCTCGGCCATGGGAGCTGTGACTACTTCTTTTTCACAATCAATGCACTCCCTGGTTTTGCCTACTCTGGCCTCCCCCGCCCCTACGGGCGTGGGGTCCCCCTCCCCTGCTCAGACTGTGCCTGGAGCCCGTAAGGCAAAGGCCAAGTCCAAACACGTCGGCTCCCACTCCTCGATGCAGGTTCTACCTGCCATGACTGACACGCTTGAGGCGGTCACAGATGGCGCGCACCCCACGCGCAAAAGAGCCCCTGGCCGGGCTAAAAAGGCTAGATTATGGAAACGGGCTAGAGCCCTTGATGATGGGTCGGATACCGACCGGAGTGTGGAGGAGGAATCCGACTATATGGAGTATGACTCCTTTGGTGATGATGATGTATCTGGCGAGGATTTGCCCCTTACGGGCGTTAACCCATCAGAGTCCTCCGCCAAGGCCCGGGGTCCAGTTTTAGGCCCCTCCGGGGATGACAACACTATTCTTGATCCTCAGGGTAACCCCCTGTTCGACCCAGACGACCTACGTCACCCCCGGTCCGCTGAATGGGTCCCCCCGGATCATATTGCCCAGTATGTGGCCAAACGTATCCGCACACCCCTTTCCAAAGAAGGCCGCAATAAGCTGCGGGCCGAATGCCCTCGCCCTTCTCTCCCGGGCGCTGCGGGTAAAACACCGGATATTGACCCACAGATTGCCCAGTTCCTGGGTAAGTCGGGCTGGAAGCCCAAAAAGGGTCTTGACAATTCCCTGAAGGGATGCCAGGACAAGATCCTGGACACACTGGGGCCCCTCTCGAAGCTCTATGAGCTTCTGGATACTGCTAAAACTGGGGATTCAGTTTTGGACGTGGACGTGGCCATTGGTTGGGTCCAACGGGCCATATGCTTGCTGGGGAACGCCAATACGGCGATATCTACAGAAAGACGTAAGGCGATATTATTGAAAATCGACCCTAAACTGGCCACTATGACAGTGGCGGAGCCTGACCCGACAGAAGAGGGTTTACTGTTTGGTACCTCCTTCGTTAAAGACATGGGGTCGTATGTCAAGACCTTCACGGCGATTGACAAGGCGCAGGCGAGCATGAAACGTGTGTTCGCGCCTAAGGTTTTTGGAGGGGCCGGGCGTAGCAGGAACCGTCCACCCGGCCGGGGTTTCCGAGGCGCATTTCGCGCTACCAGAGGTTCCTTTTTTTTCCCCTCCCGGGGATTTCAGGACCAAAGAACCCCTCCCTTCTTCCCAGCCAGAGGTCGAGCTTGGGGCTCCAGATACCCCCGCAGCGGTGCCACCAGCAGACGTCCTTACGGTGAGTACCCTTTCTTTCCCTCCCGTTTCAGGTAGCAGGGAGGCTGGCCTTATTTTACCGAGAGTGGGCGAAGCTCACCTCGGATGCTTGGGTTCTGCAGTGTGTAAGGGGGTATCGCCTAGATTTTGTTTCAGTGCCTGTCCAGTTTTATTCCCCCAGAGAACTGTCCCTTCCACGGGAACAAGACGAAATGATCTCCGCGGAGGTCGGAGAGATGCTCTCCAAGGGCGCTATAGAGGAACTGCCGTTCGCCGCCGAAGGCTTTACGAGCAATCTGTTCCTCGTGCCCAAGAAAGGAGGCGGAGTTCGCCCTGTAATAAATCTTCGTCCCCTCAACGCTTTCCTGCGCTACCAACACTTCCAGATGGAAGGTATACACTGCCTCAGGGACCTTCTGCGCCAGTCGGACTGGCTTGCCAAACTAGACCTGAAGGACGCTTACTTCACGGTCCCCATTGCTCTAGAATTCAGAGATTATCTCCATTTCACATGGCACGGGCGGCGTTGGCGTTTCACCTGCCTGCCTTTCGGTCTCTCTTCGGCCCCCTGGTGCTTCACCAAGCTTCTGAAGCCTGTGGTGGCGTTCCTCCGTACCCGAGGGGTTCGCCTCATTGTTTACCTGGACGACATTCTGATTTTGTCCCAATCGAAGGAGGATCTCCTTCTGCATCTGGAATGGACTACCACCCTGCTACAGAAGTTGGGTTTTCTGATCAACTGGGACAAATCGGTCCTGGATCCCGCCCAGTCCATAGAGTTCCTGGGGTTCAGAGTGGACTCCGTCCAACAATTCCTGTTTCTACCAAGTTCCAAAGTGAAAGCCATTCAGAAGGAGATTCGAAGAGCTCTGCGTGTCGCAGACTTGTCCATCAGACAGCTGGCGAGAGTAATTGGCCTTCTCGCGGCCTCTATTCAGGCGATCTTCCCGGGCCCACTACACTACCGGGCCCTCCAGCGACTCAAGGGGTCACACCTTCGGTCAGGTCACTCCTACGAGTCTCGGATACGCTTGGACGCAGAGTCCAGAGACGAGTTGGTATGGTGGTTAGCACACATGGAGGCGTGGAATGGGAGAGCCATCTTCGGCTCCATCCCGGACGTGGTGATCGAATCAGATGCCAGCTTGCACGGCTGGGGTGCTCGTTGTGGCGACGTTTCCACAGGAGGCAGATGGTCCGACGTGGAGAAATCGTTGCACATCAACTGCCTGGAACTCCTGGCTGGAGCTTTCGCGATCCGCAGCCTTACCCCAGGACGGGCGAATTGCTGCGTTCTCCTCAAGATGGACAACGTATCAGCGGTCCGCTACATAAACCATCTGGGGGGTACGAAGTCCAAGATGTTGGCAATTCTGGCGAAAGACTTCTGGCAATACTGCCTCTTCAACAACGTCTCGGTAACAGCGGAACACATCCCGGGACTAGACAATTCGGGAGCGGATTGGAATTCCAGACACTTAAGAGACTCTGGAGATTGGCGTCTACACACTTCGGTGTTCCAGAGCCTGGACATGTTGTGGGGAAAGTTCCAGATAGATCTGTTCGCATCTCGTCTGAACACTCAGTTACCGAAGTTCTTCAGCTGGAGGCCGGATCCGGCAGCGGTGGCGACCGATGCCTTCCTTCAAGAATGGCCACGGGGTCTGCTATACGCATTCCCTCCATTCAACATGATAGCGCGCACGATCTCGAAACTGGTTCGCCACGACTGTCGTGTAGCACTAATCACCCCGCTTTGGAGATCTCGACCATGGTTTCCCCGCTTGATGGAGTTGTCGATCGATTATCCTCGGTTGATTCCAATCTTCCAGGACCTCCTTTTAGACCCGGATGGGAACCCACACGAGCTAGTATTACTACACCAGCTACCCCTGATAGCGTGGTTCCTTTCAGGGGACCTTGGATTGTCCCAGACGTTCCGCAGACAACTCTCCTACTCCTCGATAACGCTTGGGCCCCAGGCACTCGAACTGCCTATCGAGCTTCATGGAGATCGTGGTCTGGTTGGTGCTTGGAAAGGGCAGTGGATCCCGTATCTGCCCCTTTGCCTTTGATCCTAGAATTCCTCACGTCCCTGTTTGACTCAGGCAAGGCGTACCGCACGATTAACCTCTCCCGCTCGGCTATCTCGGCCGGACACAGGGGTTTGGATGGTTCCCCTGTCGGCAGGCATCCTTTTGTATGTCGTCTTCTCAAGGGTATCCGCCTTGCTCGTCCTCCTCGGCCTCGCTTTTCTGCCTTTTGGGACGTTAACATGATGTTGCAGTTCCTCTCCTCATGGTACCCTAATCAGGAGCTGACTTTGAAACGTCTGTCATCCAAGTTGGTGATGTTACTCTGTTTGATCTCTTGCAAGAGGGTCTCTGACGTCAGGGCCATGGATTGGAACGCCATTGCATTCACCCCAGAAGGTGTTACTTTTGATATATCCAGGAGGACTAAATCTGCATCCAAGTCCTTTTCGTATCCCAGGTTTCCTGGCTGTCCGGCGCTCTGTCCGGTGGATTGCCTCAGAGTTTATCTGGATGTCACGAGTTCCCTTCGCTCTGCCGATTTACACGATTTGTTCATATCTTTCAAGTCGCCTCATCGACCGGTTTCTACACCTACCCTGGCACGTTGGATGCGTGAACTATTATCCTCTGCGGGTATAGACACCTCTGTGTTTACGCCCCATTCTGTACGGGGAGCGATGGCTTCTAAAGCCTCCTCAGTCGGATGTCGTCTGGAGGATATCATGCGGGCGGCAGATTGGTCCAGAGAATCGACTTTTAGAGATTTCTATTTCAGACCTATTGAACACATCGCATCTCGAATAGTTGCACAGCTTTGAACTTGCATAATATGAGCCTCCGTGTCTTTAATAAAATTCCCAGATTTTACTAGTAACATGACGTAAAGTCATGATTTTATTAAAGACACGGAGGCGAGTATTATTCCCTCCCGCCCTCCCGGTGTGGAATGGGGATACGAGATGCTTGAGACTCTACGGGTTTTTCCTGTTCAATAGGTAGGTATTGATTATATATGTTTATTTATATGATTGGATGGTTTGGTACGTCTTATCATGGTCACTAATTATTTATCTTTTGTATTTCAGAATCCAGTTTCTTGTTTGTGACTCCTTATGATGCTGTTTGGTAAGTCTACAGTTTTGAGTCTGGAAATTACCATATTTCTCTGTCTTTTTTAGCTTGATGTTGTCGCATTGTTCCTGTTTCCTGTGCTGATCAAGTAGGACATCGTTTCTTCTTACCTGGTCTTCGGTTTTCGCAAGAAAGAGGGGGATTGTGGGAGACACAGGACTTATATAGCCACTTCCTCTACCATGTGATTGGCTACCCGTTATGCCTATACAGTTTTTCTTTCATTTTTTGACAATATTTATATTCCTCTATCTTTGCTGCTGAGGAAATAAAGAAAGAGTTATGCATAATACTCGCCTCCGTGTCTTTAATAAAATCATGACTTTACGTCATGTTACTAGTAAAATCTGGGAATTATATGCTCATTTGAGCAGGACCCTCATCACTTCTCCGCTCAACTTGTAGAATTCTACTCTACAAAACTTGTCAGAATTGTGTTTTTATATTTGCACATCACTGTAGAAATATTGTTGCTCTTTAAAATATAATATAAGAGTTTATGCTAGTGATGTCCTTTTTTGTCTGCTTTAAAAGCGCTCTTTGCATGGTCTAAGTGCAGGGCTGGCCTGGAGGCTTTCAATTGGCCTGGCTTGTGTTGACACTAGACTGAAATGGCCTGTCAGTAGCTGGACCTACCCACTTCTGGTAGGCCTGTCCAACATAGGCATACCTATCATTACAAGTTACATCACTGGCAATTCCCTCCAGGGCCTGTCCAGCCCATTCCTATTGGCAGTCCTCCTAATGATGGGAGGCATGCAGAGCTGGAATGACCAGCCAGTTAGTTTCCATGACTTTAACTCATCCCTTTAGGATACTTACCTCTGACTCACCTCATAACTTTCCTTGCCCCTAAGACATCCCATTAGTGTGCCTGCATTAACCCACCCCCATTTGTGTCACTGTCCCTATCCAATAATGTTCCTGCTCTTACCCCCCCAATTGTCCCTGCCTCTAACCCAATCTCATTAGTATCTCTGCCCCCAAATCTTATTAGTGTTACTTAGTGTTAGTACTACCCCTAACACATCCCAATTAGTGTTCCTGCCAATAACCTACTCTGTTAGTATCCGTGCTCCAACCGACACCCATTAGGGACCCTGCTCCAACCGACCCCATTAGTGTCCATGTCCCCAACCTGTCCCATTAGTGTCCATACCCAGATTCTACCCCACAACTTACTCAAATTAGTGTCTCAGCCCTAACTCCCCAAATAGTGTGTTTTCTCCATATTGCTCCTCCTGGTTGCAATAAGCCCGCCCCCTTAACAAAGCCTCCAGCATGAAGTAAAGCTGGAGGCTGGAAAGATGGAAGGAGAGCAGGTTACAAAGTAAAATGCATAAATATTTACATTTTATATTGAATACACCATATATCTTTGTTATATAAAACTGTGTAATTGATGGGCTATTTTGGGTATCTGCTAGTATACCTATAAAGAAGGACAAAACATAGTGCAAATATTGCTACAAAACTGTTTAAAACTTTCAGTGGTTAATATGCACTCACATATTCCAGAAAAATTAAGCGTGTTACGGGTGCCTCCCCTTGATGGAAATGGACCAATACCTTTTATCTACATTTGTTTTTATTATTTTATTTCATTTTGTACACCCTCTTAAAATCCTTGTAAGTGAATAAATTGCCTTTGGAGTATTCCGTTTTGGTTGCTGTTTCCTTGGAATCTTTGGCTGACCTGGATCCCATATTGGCTATCACTGGAGGAGGGAAAATCAAAAATACAAAAAAAAACCCATTTCCATCAAGGGGAGGCACCCATAACACGCTTAATTTTTCTGGAATATGTGAGTGCATATTAACCACTGAAAGTTTTAAACAGTTTTGTAGCAATATTTGCACTATGTTTTGTCCTTCTTTATAGGTATACTAGCAGATACCCAAAATAGCCCATCAATTACACAGTTCTGTTATACGGTTATCAGCTGGGAGATAACCCTGGGAAGCAGTGTACCCAGGGGTGTATCCTGGTTTTGTGCTGCCCTAGGCAGGACAAAACTCAGGCGCCCCCACCTCCCCCCGCGCCACCCCCACCCAACCTTTCCCCCCGCCCCGCATTCTAAATACACACACACACTCGCTAACAGAAACACACACACACTAACAGACACACTCACTAACAGACAAACACACTCACTAACAGACACACACTCAATCACTAGCAGACACAAACTAGCAGACACACACACTCACTGACATACACACACACTCACAGGCAAACACACACTAACAGACACACACAGTCACACACACACTAACAGACACAGACACACAAACACTAACAGACACACACACTGACACATACTAACAGACACAGACACACACTAACACAGTTTTTAAAAAAAAAATTAACACTTTTTTTTTTATTTATTTGTAACACATTTTTTTAAAATTTATTTTTAACACATTTTTTTTTAACACCCCCCCCAGCCTCCTTACCTTTGGGAATGCTGGGGAGGGGGGTGTCTCTTCCTCCCTGGTGGTCCAGTGGCTGCTGGGCGATCGGGCGGCACTGCCTGGCGGGCGGGCGGGCGGACGGCCGGCAAGGGAGCACTTCCCCTGAGCTGTCTGCTCAGCTCCCTCGCGCGCCTCAGAGTGAGGCTGGGAGCCGGAATATGACGTCATATTCCGGCTCCGCCTCCCAGCCTCACTCTGCGGCTGGCGAGGGAGCTGAGCAGACAGCTCAGGGGAAGTGCTCCCTCGCCGGCCGTCCGCCCGCCCGCCCGCCAGGCAGTGCCGTCCGATCGCCCAGCAGCCCGCCGGCATGTCTTTTAGCCGCAAGGCTAACAAGACATTTGCCTTGGGCATTTGGGGGCGGCTTTTTTTGCCGCCCCCTGAAAAATGCCGCCCAAGGCAAATGCCTTGTTTGCCTCGCGGCAAATACGCCCCTGAGTGTACCTATCAGCTAAGTTTTTGTTATTATATATTTTTTCACGGGTGTCCGTGTGCTTGTTATTTGTTATATAAAAGTATTTTTTTTTCACAACAGGTTAACTCTGGTAAAGCCAAATATGAAATTTAATTACTTTAATTCCCAACAATTTGTACTTTAGCAAATAAGCACCACTTTTAATGTAGTAAGTGTAGGTGTAGTGATTGTTAAACAGGCTTATGGACTGTATCCCCTTTCATTCTCAGCCAAGCCTCATTTAACAGTGAAATATAGTTTCTTAAAAAGTGTTTAATGCAAATTCAGTCTATAACAACAGCTGGGAAATAATGTGAGCCTGGTTCAATAAATATTTACATTTTTAGCTCAGATATGTTGGTCTAAATATTGGTTACCAACTCACACACCTCAACATTTAGTGAGTTAACTGATTTAATTTTTCCAACAATTCCTCCTACATTTTTCATATACACCAAAATGTAAACTGTGCCTTTGCATTGTAAAGCATGGGGTTATTTATAATCTGGACTTCGGAACAACTGCAGATAAATAATTCTAAATGATTAAAAAACTAGCATGTTTCATTAAAGTGGCCAGAGCTTAAAAATGCTACTGATAAATAGATTTGAATGTCATGCAGAATGTATTAGTAGTATACATATTGCTAATATAAGCATGTTGCCTTATGATTGGTAATATTTTCTTTTAGTAGAGACTCTTTTACATTTTGCTGTATACACAGCAGCGAGGATCATAATGCAGCCATTAAATATACATTTTACATAATGAGAGTCACATAGCACATCAAAGACTAGCATCTAAATATGTTGCTACCTTACTACCTACGGGCTGTTAGAGTAGTGGCCTTATATTTACAAAAAGTTGATAACTGCATTAGGCACACTGCACTTTAGGTAAGAATTAGACCACAACAGCAAAATTGTGAACAAAAAATCTAATATAAAATTCAGATTTTCCTATTGCCATTTTCACATGCATTGTACCATACAGCCTGTAATTTTACTGAATTGAAAGCAATACGAAACATGGCATGAATAAGTGTTGCTATAACAGAGCAGCAATTACATCATTTAAGTTCAGCCCTTCTCACATTGCTGTTGATTCAAAAGAAGGCAAAAAAACTCAACTAGAAGCTCTTTTCAATTTTGAAACAAACTAGGAAAACATCCTTCTATTCCACAGAATGGCAGTCAGATTTCTCCTTGGATCAAGACACTGTTAACCCACATATTCAATATTATATCTCTGAATATTATGATTTTGCATGAATTCATCCAGTCGCTGTCGAGAAATCTTTACAGACTCTGGCAAAGCCAACTACTAAGGCAAAAAAATCCACAACTTGATTGTGCTTACTGTAAATAACCACTTCTTTGCCTTAGACTAAATCTCCTTTCATTTGGTCTAAATGGGTAACATTGTGTCCTATGTTTAGGAATAGATTTAAAGGATAGCTAGTACAATGCTAAGTGTTTAGTAGTATCCTTGAAATTGCTATCCTTGAATTTTTACAAATACATCCAAATTCATTACACCTATACCTAAAATAAATACTAAAACACACTTAAGGATTGGAGTGAAGAGGTCTTCACTTGAGTTAACTGCAAAAGGATTACATAAAATATCCTACAAGTTGGACAACAGGCATAAAGTATAATTGATTTTGATGCTATAAAGTGGATGATATATATATAAAGCATAACACAGAAACATATATAGTTCAATATGAAGTACTTACCTGTACCTATATATGAACAGCTGACTACAATTACAGATCTGAGAATGACAACAATTAAATATTCATATCTAGCTGCACATTGTGTGAGGTGAACCCAATTCTTTCACAACTATTATCAAAGTGTGGCATCTTTTAGGCTTCTCCAATGTACATCCTTTTCACAACTCCATAACCCCTTCATCCTTGCAGATTATATTCACTTATAAAAGTCCCCAGGCAGAAATGGCATCATACTGTTATTTACTGATATGTTTTTTAAATATTAACTCCATAGTTGCAGAAGTTTTGTGCTCTGCAATACAAAGCAGTATTCAGCTGTGAGGTACATTGTATACCTTTGACGATATTATAGATTCAAAACTTAATATATATATATATATATATACTAACAAAAAATGTGAAAAAGTGAAAAGTAAGTAATTAGTAAGTATTTATATGTTGTGTATTGTTTGTTTTTTGGGTCAAAGTTTAACATGTATATTAAAGAGACACTGGTCACCTAAACAACTTTAGCATAATGAAACAGTTTTTGTGTATAGATAATGCTCCTCTTGTCTTACTGCTCAATTTTCTGTAATTTAGGAGTTAAATCACTTTATTTATGCAGCCCTAGTCACACCTCCCTGCATGTGACTTGCATAGCTTTCTTAAACACTTCCTGTGATGCATCATCTAATGTTTACACTTCCTTTATTGCAAATCATGTTTATTGTAGAATTTCATGTATACTGCACTGTTAATAGCTTTCTAGACCCTGCAGGTGCCTCCTGTATTTGATCAATTTCAAGTTCAATTTACTGAGCAGGAGATAAAAACTTTTAAAATAAGTTACCATCTCGTTGACAGTGAAACCATTTTTTCATGCAGGCTGTGTGAACCACACACTGGAGAGATGTGGCTAGTGCTTCATAAGCAGAAACAAAAGTGATTTTATTCGTAAATGGCAGATAATTGAGCAGTGAGACTTCAGTGGCATTATTTATACACCCAAACTGCTACATTTAGCTTAAGTTATATTGGTGACTATAGTATCACTTTAAGTTTAGCAGTTCTGAAAGGGAAATTTCAAGGTAGATTTAGCACTCATTATCTGGATTATATGCTCATTTGAGCAGGACCCTCATCACTTATCCGCTCAACTTGTAGAATTCTACTCTACAAAACTTGTCAGAATTGTGTTTTTATATTTGCACATCACTGTAGAAATATTGTTGCTCTTTAAAATATAATATAAGAGTTTATGCTAGTGATGTCCTTTTTTGTCTGCTTTAAAAGCGCTCTTTGCATGGTCTAAGTGCAGGGCTGGCCTGGAGGCTTTCAATTGGCTTGTGTTGACACTAGACTGAAATGGCCTGTCAGTAGCTGGACCTACCCACTTCTGGTAGGCCTTCTGGTAGGCCTGTCCAACATAGGCATACCTATCATTACAAGTTACATCACTGGCAATTCCCTCCAGGGCCTGTCCAGCCCATTCCTATTGGCAGTCCTCCTAATGATGGGAGGCATGCAGAGCTGGAATGACCAGCCAGCAAGCCTGGATATTTCCTGGTGGGCAGCTCCGTTCTGATTCCAGCCACTTGTATATCCTAGTGAAATCTTTATTCAAGTAAAACATATGAATAACCATAGAGTGGTGGAACTAAGGATTACTTCAGGGGTATGTGACTTGGTGTATGAATGCAACTAGTCTGGGGTACATGATTGGATGGATGAAAGTAGTTTGGGATGTTTGAAGAGATGAATGTGACTAGTTTGGGGTATAATTGGATGGTGAATGTAACAAAGTGGATGATTAGATGATAAGATAGACAGGTCTCAGACATATGTATTGTTAGTGTATACGTGGGGAGACTGCTTAGGTGTTGCATGTTTGTGGGGATGGGTGTTTGTGGAGATGCTGCTTGTATGGTGTGATGGACCCGAAGTCAATCGATGCTCCTAGTGCTTACCAAGGACCATAAGCACTGCACCAGCCACCATAAGCACTGCAGACCCCATGAACCACCGCAGCTTGGTTGGGGTCTTGCCATCTCCTACCCACCCTGGACCTACGACAAGGCTCCAGGCTCCAGTGGGTGAACCTCTCTTCCTTCAGAGTGCGAAGCAGGAACAGCTCTTGGAAGAGCTAGTGATTAGCATCGTCCTCCACCCACCCTGCACCCAAGACCAGGATCCAGCTTCCAATGGGTAGACCTCTCCTAGTCCAGAGAGCGTAGCAGGAACAGCTCTTATAAGAGCTAGTAATTATACTCAGGGGAGTATAGTGATTATAGCAATCCCCAGAGTGAATGTAGTTCTCCAATCCCCCAAACATGAGCCAAGACTTCATGAAGGGGTAAACGAATCTCTCTTTAATGGAAGCCACACTTGGCCTTATGTGACGATCTCCATGCAAGGGGTACGCCCACAGGAACCTTGTGGGGGACTGATTTGCAACTTCACAGACCAATAACAATAAGGTTACAAGGTTACAAGGTATGACACTCCCACACACAGCACACAATCCCTACCGTCTGCTCGGGAGATAATTGGATGAGTAACTGTACTAATTCTAATCCAATTATCTCCAAGCACATAAAAAACATGCTTTTTTTTTTTTTTAAACACCCCAAGAGTACCCTAAAACTACCTAAAACCCCACAAACATCCCCTGATAGCCCTGATCTGGATGAACAACATATCCAAAAATCACCCAGAGCGGTTCAGGGTTTGAAGAATTTCCTGGAATTCTTATTTTTGCCCCATGCCCAAAACAGTTCCATACACTCAACGACAAAACACCGCTGGACAATTTAAGATGGCCACCACCACATGTTTGAATCTGTTCCAGTTAAAAGTCCAAGTGGCAGAAACAGTACTTTCAAACGTGGGTTATTACAGGACCCATAGTCCCAGGGTAGGAGGCTGGCAGACAGGCACCTCCAAAAAATGTGAAGTGGATTTCGTCACACTATCCTAATATAATCCCGTCCAAGTGTAAGAGCAAAATTGCCCTTCAAAACTGGTGGCTAATCCCAGAGTTCCTATTGATGCAGATAAGTAAACCGTGATCTATGAAAATGGCTGGACTATTGGTGTAGAGAGCATAGAATATGCTAGAAGATGTTAGTAAAGTAGTGTAGAAATTAGATTAAGGTGTTTGACAAAAACCCAATGTTGTATGTATAGGATAGATAAATGCTAGATGGACAACCTTAGCAGCAGCTTGGTGTTGTCTCATGAGATATTTATGTAAATCACCCTGTCAGTTATTACTCAGTCAATCCTTGCGACTTTGCAACCACTGAGACACAGAAAATCACAGTGCTTAGGAGATTGTTCACCGAGGCACAGTGCTCTTGTTAAAAACACCTGGTGGACCGTGGAATGGGATTCAGCAATTGGCTGTTCTCAGCCCTGGCCAATGAACCATATATGAAACCATTAGTAACTATTTGACTTCCTGAAGTTACTGTAGAAAGGCCTGTTAACCCTGAGATTGCCAGAGGTATAGTGAGGTCTAATTATCATGTTACCCATGCCAGTGACAGGACGGGTGCGTGATAATGCGTTTGATGTACTGTGTACATGATGTTAGCCCTCACCAGCCTGTCTCTGCTGAGGAGCGGAAAGCACTAAAATTATTTATCTCCCCTGTCAGTAGCACATTAATTACCTTACAGCTTGTTTCTCACTCTTACTTCACCTGCCCAAGCTACGAGATGTATGGCTGAGGCCAGACCACAGTTACAGTACAACAAGTTAGTCATCCATTCACCCCGCAGATATTTTTTATTTCGCTCTCTGCATCTGATAATTAGCACCAGTGGAAGTCATGGACTAATGGGATTACGACCTGCAGACTGTCATTGTGATGGCTGGTACAGCTGCATGGGGTGCAGACAGATAATCAACATTATACACAATGTGATGCAGGGATTGAGCTGAAGCTGGCCAAAGTTTTTTTTTTTTTTTTTTTATTCTTTATTTTTGTAGTGCTTTGCATATTACACAAATGAACATAGACATTGCCAGGTATCAAGAGAAAATAGCAATCATTAAACAGCATCACAAGTCTGATTCTCTGCACTTTTTTATAGTTATAATATCTAGATATATATTCATGCTTGTAAGTTATAGAGTAAGGTGAACATTGACAAGTTGCTACATAGATTTCAATCACGTTGAGGGAGATTAACAGAACATGCTCACAATTTACGTTTAACTCTAGACAACAACGCTTAGCTGAAGGCATATGTAGGCAGGACCAGCTTGACAAGATATAAGAGAGACCTTATAATAGCAAAGAGTAGCTGGGCAGTAAACCATAATAATAGTATAAATTGCTCCAGGCTGAATAAAGGAAGAGGAAAAAAAAAATTTTAAAATATTAACCACTGGAGATATAGAATATAATATAGCATAAGGGGATCGGTTGAAACCGGGGTTGTGTGCCTGCAAACCAGTCTCTTTCAGCCCATGCCGGTCCGTGGCAGGTTGTCTTCCAGGGCAGGGTGGCCTTTGTGCCCCCCTAGCTTGCTGACACCGCTTCGGGCGTTGGCTCTGTCGGTGCCCCATGGATTCAGCTGCCGCCCATTCGCTTGTGTTGCCCCGATCAGTGCTTGGTGTCGGTTCAGGCTGCAGTAGGTGCTGGGATTGTGATCCGGTGGGTTGCATGTTTGTGACGGTCGGTGTGCATATCTGGATGCGTGCATTTGCCGGCAAGGGATTACACCCGATAGGCCTGCCGCCATTTTCCGTCTGTGGGCCCATTGTAGCCTGTGTTGTCGGGCGGCCATTTTGGAGGCTCATGGTGTTTGCCTGTAGTAGCTCCGTCGAGCTGCAGGTCGCATCCACGAGGTCACCATTACCTCGGCTTGGTGGTAGGTAGCTCCCCTCCTCTGCAGGGCATCCCTGAAGCTTGAGCAGAGGTGGACATGGGTGGCTGGTTGCATTTGCTCCGCTTTCTGCGTTTACGCTGGGCCGCCATCATGGATTTGCCCTGTGGGTCGGTTGCCCCAGCTTGACATGTGTTTGGGTCGCCTGCTTGCGTACAGGGCGGACCGTGATATCCCCCACCGGTCCAGGGGGGGGAGAGTTGCAGAGAAATCGTTTGGTGGCTTTTGTGCCGAGGAGAGCGTCCGCCTCTCCCCGGCTTCAGCCTCAGTAGGCCGCATCCATATCTCCGTTTTCCCGGCTCCCGCGAGCCCCGGGGTGGCATTGATGGGTTCAGGAGGGCACCCCCGACGTGGGTGGCGCACCCCTGAGTGGCTTTGGGTGAGATTGTCTCCGTTTTTGCCCCGGATCGTGTCCGCTCGGCAGGAGCCCATGTTAGGTGCGTCTATGCGGCTCGGTGGCCAGGCTCCGCCCCCGGCCAAAGTTTTTTAAACATTAATTTTATCCTTACTGGGAGTGTGACATTGAATGGTCACCACAATGATATGATTGCTGGTACAATCACAGAATTGGAGGAAGACTGAGGCCAGTGCAATATATACTGTCAGACCGTAGCAGGCAGGGGAAATACATTTCATTGACTGCATAGGGTGGTACTGTGACTGCTTAGCAATGTGTCTATTAGCAGTGTATAGAGATACTCAGTATCATTATACAGCATTGTGTGTTCATTATTGTATAGATACTCTGTTTTAGTATACAACGTTGTGATACCGTTAAATAATATCAGATAACAGAGAACAAAAAACAAAATTAAAACTACTGTACATTATGCCTGCTAGATTGCTCCGTTATCTGTAGCCATATACCACAAGAAACAGGAACATGATCAGTTGTGAGTTCTATGTACTTGTGAGGACGATGTTGTGGAAAACGTGAGGACGATGTTGCCCTGTGAGGAAAACGTGAGGACGATGTTGCCCTGTGGCAGCTGGCCCATTGGTATTAAATGTGCAAGGCCCTGAGGTCCGGAAAGCTTACGGTTTGTTGCGGCTGACCGTGTGCCGAGCGGTGGGCCCTCAGAAAAGCAGGAGGCTGAGCTGGGAAAAAAAACGTCGGGATGGTATATGAGAGCGCCGGTATCAGACAGCCTGAATTGGTGCCTTGTGTATCCAATGGAGTATCCGAGTTGGCGGGGGAGATGTTGCGTCAGGCACCTGGCATTCTAGCATGGCCGGGCTCAGTGTCCAACGCAAAATGGCAACCCACATGTGATCCGGAAGTGGTCACATGCAAATAGCTAGACCACGGACGGTGTGGAGTAAGGTAAGGGTTACCTTTAAGTAGGAAATACATGCCCCTCCCACAATTACAGGCCAAATGACCTTAATACATATATATAATAACACAAAATTTATGTGATATTGCAAAACCTGCAATATTTTAAACAGTAATTAAATAATGAAAAAATAAAAATAGATTTATAAAATAATAAGCATTTTTTTTTTTATTAAAAAAAATAAAAATTAATTAAAAGATCCTGACAGTGGTTTTCCTGACACTATAGTGCCCTGAGGGTGCCCCCACCCTCAGAGTCCCCCTCCCGTGGTGCTGAAGGGGTTAAACCCCTTTAGCAGTTTATCTTAATCCAGCGCCGGGCTCCCTCGGTGCTGGTGACCTCTCCTCCCACTCCGACGTCATCAAGAATTGCCATCATCTATCGCCCCTAGACTATTCATTGAACACTTCTTCCTGGCAACCCCACTTTCCCTACTCTAGCACTCCCTCATACTTGGGAACTTTAACATCCCAATTAAAAACCTCAATTGTCCTGATGCCTTCCATTTGCTCTCTGTAACCTCCTTCTTTGGCCTCACGCAGTTGTCTACGTCAGCAACTCATACAGCAGGAATTAACTCTTGACCTCAATCTCTGTACCACCTGTAATCTCTCCACTGTTCCATTTCTTTTGTCTGACCACCATCTGCTATCATTTGACATCAGCATACCCTGCACCTAAATTTCACCACCCTCAATTCTCCAATCTCGCAGAAAGCTCAACTGCCTTGATCTCCCGCATTTCTCCACCAAACTCCAAACTCTCCTTTTACCCATCTCAAATCTAACTTGCCCTAACTTTGCAACCTGACTCTACAACTCCACTCGACATCATTGCACCTCCTACAATTAAATGCAGCAAGCACCCCCAATTACAACCATGGCACAACAAGCTAACCCGTTACCTCCAAAAATGTTCCAGAACTTCTGAATGCTGCTGGAGAAAGTCTCACTTTGCATCTGACTTCCTCCACTATAAATGTATGCTGCGCTCCTACAGCCTGGCTCTTTCCTCTGCAAAAGTAAATTATTTTAACACCCTCATAAGTACACTGTAACGGATCACCTGGCACCCCGACTGAGTACCTCCGTTAATGGATGCCCCTAGTGCTTCCTGAGGACTCCAAGCACTCTGGCAGACACCACAATCACCGAATCCGAGAAACCTTTTAAATTCTCCCAAGCATATGAATGCTGTAGACCATTGAATAGGAACCATACGAATAGGCTTGTACTCCTAGCAGTCAACTGGAACAGCATGCAATAAATCCTTCCCCCAATAATGAGACGACACATCACTTTGAGGGTAAAACAGGAACTAGTTATTTTACCGGTCTGGGGACATAGTCTTAAAGGGGCATTGTTCAGCAAAGTCACAATATGTCCCCAGACGGTTCTTAAAGGGCCATACGCACCCAATAAATGTTAATAAGTTTTCAGGGGCACAATCTTCCAGGGGCCATAGTCATGAGGCAGGAGGCTGGCAAACATGCTTCTCCACAATCCAGGGAAGCAGGGCAATTTCTCATTTAAAGGGCCAGTTACAAATAGCGATTTGTAACACATCTCCCCTTTGGGGGGAAGACTAACCAGGCACCTGACCTTCTGTCGGTCAGTGCCTCCGTTAGTCGATCCACCAACCCACAATAAACAGATGTCCGAGTAGCCCCCCCACAACATCAAAGTACAGGAACAGCCCACCCACAACACACAGTCACTGCACCTGGGTATTTGGCTGTGGTAATGAGGCCACATGCCGAGGGTACTTGAAGGGCAGAGGCCAACTGCACTCTGCCCAGATGCCAGCTCTTCTGCTGGGGTAGCCTGCAGGACATCAGGCTCTGGACCAGGGACAAAGGTAGGGCAGAGGCCGACTGCACTCTGCCCAGCTGCCAGCTCTTCTGCTGGGGTAGCCTGCAGGACATCAGGCTCTGGACCAGGGAAAAAGGTAGGGCAGAGGCCGACTGCACTCTGCCCAGCTGCCAGCTCTTCTGCTGGGGTAGCCTGCAGGACATCAGGCTCTGGACCAGGGACAAAGGTAGGGCAGAGGCCGACTGCACTCTGCCCAGCTGCCAGCTCTTCGGCTGGGGTAGCCTGCGGGACATCCGGCTCTGGACCAGGGACAAAGGTAGGGCAGAGGCCGACTGCACTCTGCCCAGCTGCCAGCTCGTCTGCTGGGGTAGCCTGCAGGACATCAGGCTCTGGACCAGGGACAAAGGTAGGGCAGAGGCCGACTGCACTCTGCCCAGCTGCCAGCTCTTCGGCTGGGGTAGCCTGCGGGACATCCGGCTCTGGACCAGGGACAAAGGTAGGGCAGAGGCCGACTGCACTCTGCCCAGCTGCCAGCTCGTCTGCTGGGATGCTTGGGACATAGTCCGGCTCAGTAGCCAAGGGAACATGGACGTCAGTAGGGGTTAACATTGCCTCTGTTAACTCTGGTGCCACGCTAGGAGTTACCTGGGGAGGGGAATTTGTACTTACCCCCTCCTCTGGGTGTCCCGGTGAGGGTAGTTGGGGATCTGGAAAGGCTGTCCAGCATCCCTGTAGGTCAGGCACAGAGACCACGGTCCCATCTGCGCCGTCTGGGGGATTGGTGTCTCCCCTTGTTAGGGTAAGCTGCCGCTGGGGAGAGGGGGTGCTGTGCTCCTTTCCCGGAAACACAGGCTGCCGCTGGAGAGGGAGACCGCCTGTCTCCACTCCCGTAACATTGTCCTGTTGCTGTAGAGAGGGACCAACTGTCTCTGCTCTCTGTAGGACACACTGCTGCTGGGGGGGAAGGTCGGCACCTTCGGCCCCCTGGGGTACACACTGCCGCTGGAGAGGGAGACCGCCTGTCTCCACTCCCTTACCATTGTCCTGTTGCTGTAGAGAGGGACCAACTGTCTCTGCTCTCTGTAGGACACACTGCTGCTGGGGGGGAAGGACGGCACCTTCGGCCCCCTGGGGTACACACTGCCGCTGGAGCGGGAGACCACCTGTCTCCACTCCCTTACCATTGTCCTGTTGCTGTAGAGAGGGACCAACTGTCTCTGCTCTCTGTAGGACACACTGCTGCTGGGGGGGAAGGACGGCACCTTCGGCTCCCTGACACTCACTCTGGGGTTGGGGATCTTCCCAGTAAACCTCTACGATATCCTTCCAGCTGAAGGGCTCTAGACCTGGTTCTGCTTGTCGGGTAGGTTGGGGCTGCACGGAGCTGAGCAGGTGTAGGTAGTCTTGCTCCAGCTCCCACTCCCTTGTTACCAGGTGGGTCATGTCTTCTCTCACCTCGCGTTCGTCAGCCCAGACATACATGCCCATCCAGTAGTCGTAGATGTCCCAAAACCTAGACTCCTCCGTGCTGCCGAAATCAAGATCCTCCTCCATGGCATCCTGAAGTAGACCAGGACCATCATAATCATCCCCCTCCGGTAGGTCGTGCTCGGCCGTCCAGGGAGTAAGTCGAATGGTATGCCACCAGAGGGCCTGGTATGCGTTGTCTAGCCCGATCTCTTGCCATACCAGGGTCTCCAGTCTTGCCACCCACTCATCTAGGGGCTGCTCCCCCAATAGACATATTCGCATTGCCACACGCTTCTGTAGCCGCTGCTCATCACTGGGGAGGTCCTCACCTCGCCGCCACTGGGCATCTTCCAGGGCATCATACCGGAGTTCCCTTCTGGCTGCATCCCTGTAATCTGCGGCCTCCTTCTCCTCCTCATCATGGAACGCTGTCCGCAAACCAGCTGATTCCATCCTGTTGTAGCCAGGGGCGCTGCCCAATGGCTAGCGTTGCCCTCAATTGTAACTCCAAACGTTACCAGTGTCTCTGAGCTGCTTCTCCTCGCACTAGGACGCCATCCCACCGCTGCCACCAATGTAACGGATCACCTGGCACCCCGACTGAGTACCTCCGTTAATGGATGCCCCTAGTGCTTCCTGAGGACTCCAAGCACTCTGGCAGACACCACAATCACCGAATCCGAGAAACCTTTTAAATTCTCCCAAGCATATGAATGCTTTAGACCATTGAATAGGAACCATACGAATAGGCTTGTACTCCTAGCAGTCAACTGGAACAGCATGCAATAAATCCTTCCCCCCAATAATGAGACGACACATCACTTTGAGGGTAAAACAGGAACTAGTTATTTTACCGGTCTGGGGACATAGTCTTAAAGGGGCATTGTTCAGCAAAGTCACAATATGTCCCCAGACGGTTCTTAAAGGGCCATACACACCCAATAAATGTTAATAAGTTTTCAGGGGCACAATCTTCCAGGGGCCATAGTCATGAGGCAGGAGGCTGGCAAACATGCTTCTCCACAATCCAGGGAAGCAGGGCAATTTCTCATTTAAAGGGCCAGTTACAAATAGCGATTTGTAACATACACTGTCCCATCAACCCAAACACCTATTTCACACTTTTAATGCTCTTCTTTGCCCTTTTACTTCCCCTCCTTCTACCACTTTGTCTGTCACAAACTTTGCATCTCAGTTTACTGAGAAGATCTCTACAATCAGAGAAGAGATCTCTAATTTCTCTCCTTCCCACTCCCTTCACAATTCTACACTCATTCGCACCTGCTACAGCAGAAGAGGTTTCTGCTTTGCTCCGGTCCTCGCGTCCCAACACCTGTTCCCTCGATCCTATTCCCTCTTATCTCATCCACACTTTGTCTCCCTCTCTTGCTCTTCCTCTCACAAAAATGTTCAATCTCTCCCTTTCCTCTGGCACATTTCTCTCACCCTTCAAACATGCAACTGTAACCCCGATTTTGAAAAAGCCCAACCTTGACCCCAACTCCCCATCCAACTACCTTGCTACTGCCATTTGCCCGCAAGATCCTCAAGAGAGTTGTGTACACCAGATTGACTGACTTTCTTGAATTCAACTCTCTGCTTGACCCCCTTTAGTTTAGTCTGGATTCCGCACTGGTCATTCTGTCGAAATGGCTGGGACCAAAGTATCCAACGATTTAATTGCTACTAAATCTCGTGACCATTACTCTATCCTAATTCTCCTTGATCTTTCTGCTGCCTTTAACACTGTTGATCATCAACAGCTTCTTCACATTCTCTGTAATTTTTGTCTACGGGATCCCTCCTGGCGCTCTTTCAGTGTGTCTGTCACATCCTTTTCTGTTCTGCGGAGATGTCTGGCCTTGGCTTCTGGTATCCAGTACTCTTTTTACAATTCCTGTTTAGTTTTTCTTGGTTTTTCTGGTTTTCTATTCTGTGTCTGGTTTTCTTTATGCTGGGTTTTCTGGGTTCATTCCTTTATTCTGTTCCTGGAATTCCCAGTCTCCTGGATTCCTTTATATGTTTGTTTTATGTTGCCACACCCTTTCCTTTTCCACTAATCCTTTTGTTTCAGTTGGTTCCTGCAGGCAGTTGTTCCAAGTCCTCTGTCCCTTTCTTGCAGGTAAATGCTGTGTGTCTTTTATTATTATTTATTTAGTCATGCATATCTAGACAGATAGGAACCCACTGTAATTGGAGTACTTTGACGCAGTGGTGGGCTGCATACGTCTTGACCATTTCTGTATGTCTAAATCTCCAATGTTTATTGCACATATTAGTACTTAGTTATGTCTCCTCTTGTTTTGTCTTGCAGCTCTGGTCTTGTTTTGCCTTGTATTCACAGTTCTTGTACAGTCCTGTCCAGCCCTGTTCATGTTTCCCTCATGTCTCGTGTACATGTTCTGGGTTCTGCTTTCTGTCCTGCTCCGGTTCTGGATTCTTCTAGTCTTTTCTTGTTTTCTTGTTAGATGCATGTCCTAGTCTTGCCTTGTTTGTGTACTGGATACATGTCTGCTGCAGAGCCTCCCTATCCAGTTCCTGGCAGGTCTTCATATCATCTAGCTCCTAGCTCTTGGGTTCCGCAGTAGCCGCACAAAATCTGGTGCTCAACACCAGGGGCGTGTGGTTACCCTGATAAACCACTTTCATGCTGAAGACTCATCTTTTCATCAGGCACTCAGGGGTCCCGGTCTCCGTACCGCCACCCATGACAGTTTCTTTCTCTGACTCTGCCTTTTCCCCCCCAACCACTCTCTGTTGGCATCCCCCAAGGTTCTGCCATTGGTCCCCTACTGTTCTCTATCTATACTGCCTCCCTTGGTAAATTAATCAGCTCCCTTGGCTTCTGTTATCATTTCTATGCGGATGACATGCAAATCTACCTGTACTCTCCTGATCTCTCCAGACCCATTTTGACTCCTGTGTCTGAGTGCCTCTCTGCGATTTCCAACTTGATGGCTGCTCACTTCCTTAAGCTCAACCTGTCCAAAACAGAACTTCTTGTCTTTCCTCCTTCAAGTCCCTGGATTGGCTTCCGGTTAGATATAAGGCTCAATTTAAAATTCTGGTGCTTGTTTACAAGTCCCTACATAATGCTGCTCTAACCTACCTATCCTCTCCAATACACAAGTGTGTCCCGTCGAGGGCCCTGTGCTCTGCCAAAGACATACGTATATCGTCTGTCCGTACTCCAAGACTTTTCCAGGGCTGCACCTCTTCTGTGGAATTCCCTTCCCTTCTCTGTAAGACTTTCACCCAGTCTCCACTCCTTCAAAAAAACATTGAAAACTCACTTCTTCAAGAAAGCATATCAATTCAACTGTTAGCAGGTTTTTAACCCCTACCCCCCATGACTCCTCTCCTGCAACTTACCAACTAAGCCCACAGTGAATATTTTTCTAACAACCTACTTCGTACCCCTACTTTTACCCATTGTGTCACTATACCCCACTCCCTCTAGCATGTAAGCTCATTGAGCAGGGCCCTCCATTCCCTCTGTTCCTGTATGTCCAGTTGTCTGGTTACAATTACATGTCTGTTAGTCAACCCATTGTACAGTGCTACGGAATCTGATGGCACTATATAAATAATAAAATAATAATAATAAATATGTCTGTTGTGGGAAATCTGGCCCTGAATTCGGTGATCCAAGGCATCACTATTATTAGTGAATCCATGAGGGAGCAGAGACTGTACATTTTTCCCTTGCAATCTGAACATAATTTTTTATAAAGATCACTAGATTATATAATATATGTAAGCAGGGCCGGCGCTACCATAAGGCACCGGCCCTGGGGGCGCAAAATCAGGCTGACCGGAAGGAGGGAAGCGCACTGCGCTCCCCTCCAGCCGACGACCTATCGTAGCGTGGCCGAGCGCTACCAGGGTCGCAGGGGGCCCGGCCGCCCCTGCGACCCGGTATGTACCCACTGGGCCAGCCTCTTCCCCTGGGGGGCCCAGGAGCCGGCCACCTCAGGGCCCCCAGAGGCTGGCCCTGGTATCACCGGGCGTCCGGTTCTGCGGGCGCACGAGGGAGCACTCTCCCATGTGTGCTTCCTCTTCAGCTCCCTTGCGCGCTGCATACTGATACCGGAGCCAGAAGATGATGCCATCTTCCGGCGCCGGCATCCCTACGCGGTGCGCAAGGGAGCTGAAGAGAAAGCACACATGGGAGAGTGCTCCCTCGTGCGCCCGCCAGCCAGCCAGCCTGCCTGCCTACCTACCTGCCCACCTACCTGCCCAGGAGCCCAGCAGCACCACTGGACCCCAGGGAATCCCTTCAGAACTCCAAAATGTAAGGAGGCTGGGGGATTAAATTAAAACAAAAAAAAAAACATGTGTTAGTATGAGTGTCAGTGTGTGTGTCTGCTAGTGTCAGTGTGTGTGTGTGCTAGTGAGTGTCAGTGTGTGTGTCTGCTAGTGTCAGTGTGTGTGTCTGCTAGTGAGTGTCAGTGAGTGTGTCTGCTAGTGTCAGTGTGTGTGTCTGCTAGTGAGTGTCAGTGAGTGTGTCTTCTAGTGAGTGTCAGTGTGTGTGTCTGCTAGTGTCAGTGTGTGTGTCTGCTAGTGTCAGTGTGTGTGTCTGCTAGTGAGTGTCAGTGAGTGTGTCTGCTAGTGAGTGTCAGTGAGTGTGTTACTGTGTGTCTCTGTCTGAGTTTGTTTGTGTGTGCATTAGTGAGTCCGTTTGATGTCTGTTAGAGAGTGTGTGTTTGTCAGTGAGAGTGTATGTTTTGTAAGTGAGTGTGTATGTATGTCTGTCGCTGAGTGTGTCTGTCAGTAAATGTGTGTGTCTGTTAGCTGGTGTGTATGCATCTGTTCGTGAGAGTGTGTGTGTGTGTGTGTGTCTTCTGCACTTACCTTTCTCCAGCGCCAGACTCCCTTGGCCCTGGGGATCCCTCCGCCTCTCAGCTCCGAATGCTCTTGCCGCGCACGCATTCAAACCGCCCATAGGAAAGCATTACTCATGGACTTTCAGTGTCTTAGAATAGCGGAAGCTCCTCTAGCGGCTGTCAGTGAGACAGCCACTAGAGGCTGGATTAACCCTCGGTGAAACATAGCAGTTTCGCTGAAACTGCTATGTTTTCAGCTGAAGGGTTAAAACTAGAGGGACCTGACACCCAGACCACTTCATTGAGCTGATGTGATCTGGGTGTCTGTAGTGGTCCTTTAAGTGTGTGTGTATCTGCATGCACTGGCGTACATACCGCGGTCGCAGGGGTCACAGCCCTGCAACCCCTGCGACCAGGTGCCCGCCGCCATGTGTTGCGGCCCCGGCCCGAGCAGAGTAAGCGGGCCCACGGATCAATTTTCGCACCGGGGCCCCATGGGTCATGTGTACGCCACTGCACCTACCCTGGTGTCTGCCGCAGGCTGTGTGGAGGGGGCGGGGATATGAATGATATCATATCCCTGCTCCCTGTGTACCACACAGCGCGGCTGGTGCCCTGTGATGGGGCTGGGCTGCAGGACAGGACTCCAAGGAGCCGGACAGCATGCACCCAGGGGACAAGATTGAACTGATGTAAGTATGTAATTGTGTATGTCTCTGTATGTATGTATGTCTCTGTATGTATGTATGTATGTCTCTGTATGCCTGTATGTCTTTGTATGTATGTTTCTGTATGCCTGTATGTCTCTGTATGTACAAATGTATGTGTCTGTATGCTTGTATGTCTTTGTATGTATGTTTCTGTATGCCTGTATGTCTCTGTATGCCTGTATGTCTTTGTATGTATGTTTATGTATGCCTGTATGTCTCTGTATGTACAAATGTATGTGTCTGTATGCCTGTATGTCTTTGTACGTATGTGTCTGTATGCCTGTATGTCTCTGTATACCTGTATATATGTACGTGTCTGTATGACGGTATGTCTCTGTATGCGTGTATGTCTTTGTATGCCTGTATGTATGTATGTGTCTGCATGCCTGGATGTCTCTGTATGTATGTTTCTGTATGTCTATGTATGTATGTATGCATGTATGTATGTATGTGTCTGTATGACGGTATGCCTCTGTATGTATGTCTTTATATGCCTGCATGTCTATGTATGCATGTATGTCTCTGCCTGTGTGTCTGCATGTGTCTGTGTCTGTATGTCTCTGTATGATTATTTCTGTGTTTGTATGACCCTTATTTTAAACGAGGGTGGGGGGCACCAAAATGCATCTTCGCCTGTGTAACTAAAAATCCTAGCACCGGTCCTGTATGTAAGTGCTTGAGACTCTGGCAGGTGCAGGTGGTGCAGCAGCAGGCCACAAATGTATCTGTCTGATTTATACAGGCCTGAAAATTATAATTTTAGGGTTGTTGTGGCATGTCCAGGGGCAGGGTTGTTCTGAAAAAAATTAGAAAGTTACATAGGCTGAAAAGAGACATGTGTCCATCAAGTTCAGCCTTTCTCACATCTGTTCTTGCTGTTGATCCAAAAGAAGGCAAAACAAAACAGTTTGAAGCACTTCCAATATTGCAACAAGTTAGGAAAAAAATTCTTCTTGACCCCAAAATGTCAGTCAGATTTATCTTTAGATCAAGAAGCTATTACCCCACACATTAAAAATTATATGCCTGAATTATATGTTTTTGCAAGTATGAATCCAGTTGCTGTTTAAACATCTATATAGACTATGAAACAGCTTCTTCAGGCAGAGAATTAAACATCTTTATTGTTCTTACTGTAAAAAAAAAAACCTTTCCTTTGCCTTAGACCAAATCTCGTTTCTTCCAGTCTAAATACGTGACCTCATGTCCAATGTATAGTCCAGTTTATGAATAGATTTCCAGACAATGTTTTTTATTGGCCCCATATATATTTGTATAACGCTATCAGATACCCTCTGAGGTGTTGTTTTTCTAAACTAAAGAGGTTTAAATTGGTTAACCTTTCTTCATAACCTAAATGTTTTATTCCTTTTATTAATTTTGTGCACTTTTTCTAGTGCCATAATATACTTCTTTAGAAAAGATGCCAAAAAATTGCTCAGCATATTCAAGGTATTGTCTTACCCTGATGATAATTACCCCTATTTATACATGACAATACAATACTGGCTTTTACAACTGCCAATTGACATTGCATGGTGTTGCCTAGTTTTTGTGTATAACAATTCCCAATTCCTCTTGTGTGTTGTTATCCTTAATTCAGTACACTTTATGGTGTAAGTGCATTCTTTCCCCCGAAGTGCATAACTTTGCATTTTTCTACATTGAATTTCATCTGCCATTTAAGTGCCAAGTCCCCCAATCTATCTAAATCCCTCTGTATTACTTTACAAAGTTTTTTGTTATCGGCAAACACCGAAACATGACTTGCAATGCTTTTTTCAAGATCATTTATAAAAATCATTTGTAAATACATTAAATAATAGCGGTCCCAGAAAAGAACCCTGAGGGACACCGCTTACCACATTTGTCCAGCTTGAAAATGTAACATTAAAGGGATACAATAGTCAATGAAACAACTTTAGCAGCCCTAGCCACACCTCCCCTGGCTGTGACTGATGTAGATGTCAACTTACTCAGAAGTTTTTATTGCCTGTTCTGTAAATTAAACATTGATTACACACAGAGGGTCTCTCAAGGTCTAGCAAGCTATTAACAGAGCAGAAGATAAGAAATTCTATATTAAACAGAATTTCCTATAAAGGAACAGTAAACATTATATGATTCTTTATAGGAAGTGTTTAGGAAGGCAGTGTAAGTCACATGCAGGGAAGTGTGACTAGGGCTGTATAAATAAAGTGATTTCAGCAGTAAGACTGCAGGGGCATGATCTATACACACAAAAAATGGCTTCAGAAAGTTAAAGTTGTTTTGGTGACTATAGTGTCCCTTTAATTACTCTCTGTACTCTTTTTTGCAATAATGATGTTCTCCTTCCTGAATATTTTCCCTTAATAACCTTTCAAATACTTTCCCAGCCACAGAAGTAAAGCTTGCAGGTCTCTAATTTCCAGGCAAGGAGCAGTGTAGACAAAACCGTCAGTGTGCAAAAGCCAGCAGCAGCCCTATATTGCATAGTTGTGGTAGTAGTAGTACTACTATTACTATGCATATTCAGCAGCAAGTATCAGTATGAGAGATGTAAAGGAGCAACAGTCAATAGCACCGGTGTCACCACTGTAGCCTCCAATTTTAGCCTTTCCTGCGTGGCGGGTGGGGCCCTAAATAACAATAAGGGGGTGACCTAATGTCCTCCCCGCCGGCCCCCACCCCTGAGCGGTGGGTGGGGGCCATAAATAAGAATTTAGGGGGGGACCCACTGTCCTCCCCCCTGGCCCCCACCAATCAGAGTGTTATGAGTCAAATTATACAGCGTGGAAAAATTCAAAATAACTTTCCAATGCTGTGTAAAATTACACAGAGCACTCTGATTGGTAACCAATCAGAGTGTTATGAGTCAAATTACACCTGGAGGGGGTTACATTTTTATTTAGGGCCCCCACCTGCTGCTCAGGGGTGGGGGTTGGGGGGGAGGACAGTAGGTCCCCCCCCAAATTCTTACTTATGGCCCCCACCCACCGCTCCTCAGGGGTGGAGGCCGGGGGGGAGTACATTAGGTGCCCCCCCCATTTTTATTTATGGCCTCCACCCACCGCTCAGGGGTGGGTGCCGGGGGGAGGACAGTAGGTCCCCCCCTTATTGTTATTTGGGGCCCCCACCCGCCGCGCAGGGGAGGGGGCCGGGCGGGAGGACAGTAGGTCTCCCCCCCCCAAATTCTTAGGGGTGGGGGCCGGGGGGGCAATAGGTCCCCCCTTTAGTTTAAAAGCCCCCACTCGCTCATCGACACAGGCTGCTCACTGTTTAATAGACATGCCCCTACTAGCTGGGTCACATGCTGCACTGGCCAATCACAGCCATGCCATTGGTAGGCATGGCTGTGATGGCTTCTAAGGGCACACAAGTCAAATGCTTGTTGATTGGCTGCCCTGCGGCCTTTCAAAATGCGTCATTAAATCGTGAACATACCGAACTCCAACCCCAACATACAGTGATATGTCCGTGTTCGGGTCCGGGGTCCAAAAAACGTAATGTTCGGTACAAACCCGAACTTTCCAGTTCGGGTTCGCTCAACTCTATTTATTAACCCTTTAAACACTCACCTGACTCCAGCGCCAAAGTCCTACAGTGCTGGGTCGGGCACAACTTTGGGTGACATCAGCGAATGGGGAGACCTAATGCGCATGTGTGATAAGTGCTGTGTACATTTTTAGGACTCCTCCAGAGGAAAGCATGGACTTAATGAATTCTTTGCTTTATGCTTTAGTAAATAACCCTGTTAAACCAAGTTTTAGGCCAAATCAAATAGATATAGGACAGAATGTCCAACAAACCGAAAATAATTGTTTTTTCTAACTAAAAGATCAAACAGAACTGAAAAGTCGTTATGTGCATATCTTTCATAGTTTTGTTTTGCTTAATAATTGTTTAATTTAAAAAAAAAAACATGCGTAAGGTGTGCCTTTCAATTACACACTTCCCAATAGAGTGCCGTGTAAATATATAAATATTATATTAAAGTGTATACACACATAGACTGAGATTGCATTTACGATAATTTAGAATACAATCTACATCAGCACATATAAAAAGAGTGAGGAAAGGCAAATATAGTATAAAACCTTTAGGAATAAACAAATATAGCAAAAGGAAAATGGTCACTTGCAAAAATAAAATAGATAAAGTACTGCTCAAAACATTCAGGTTCAAATGGGAAGCACTCCAAGGCAGCTTTCAGAATGCAATGATGAGGTATAAGTGTGAAATCCACTGGAACTTTGTGCAGGTAAATAAAACAGATTTTTATTTCAACAGCACATGAAGATTAAAAACTGACTTTCCCACAAATATAAGCCCTGGATAGGTGGAAATTGCAATAAATAATAAGGGTACTCCAAGCTAAGGCCTCCAGCTCACCAAGCACCATACACTCACAATGCTGCTTCCACTTCGGTTACTACATCGTAACGTAAAGACCCTGAGGAGTCAGGCAAGGCCTAGACAGAACAAGGATATGTGAGAGTGAGGGGAGTGTAGATAGGGTAATAGTAGGGAAGTCTAAGAGAATGGTGGGAGGAGTATAAATAAAGGATTTTTAGCAGTGTAAATAGGAAGGCATCATAGGCGTGCGCACGGGGTGTGCCGGGTGTGCCTGGGCACACCCTAATCACACCTCCGTGCTGCACTACCTTTGGGCAGACTGACATGTCGGGTCCTCGGTCTATGACCGAGGACCCGACACAGGAGGGGGCCCGGCTGCTTGCCCACAATGCCGCCGGGTGAGAGGCCCCTCCAGTCCGTCTGCCCAGATGGAGATCCGGCCTCAGTCTCCAGCTCCGCCGGGAGTGAGCTGCAGACTGAGGTGTCTCGCGATCTCCAGCCTGTCAGAGCGTTGCCGCGGCAACGCTCTGCCTGGAGATCGCAAGACTCACCATGTGGTCTGCAGCTCACTCCCGGCGGAGCTGCAGACTGAAGAGAGAGGGCGCCCACTGGACCACCAGGGCAGGTATTTAAACCCCCCTCTGCCTCCTGTCACTCACTGCCCCCCCACCGTGCCTCTGCCCCCATACCCCTCCTAACCCCTGTCACTACCCCCCTAACCCCTGTCACTACCCCCTAACCCCTGTCACTACCCCCCTAACCCCTGTCACTACCCCCTAACCCCTGTCACTACCCCTCTAACCCCTGTCACTACCCCTCTAACCCCTGTCACTACCCCTCTAACCCCTGTCACTACCCGCTAACCCCGTCACTACCCCCTAATCCCTGTCACTACCCCCTAACCCCTGTCACTACCCTCCTAACCCCTGTCACTACCCCTCTAACCCCTGTCACTACCCCTCTACCCCCCTAACCCCTCTCACTGCCCCTCTACCCCCCCAACCCATGTCACTACCCCCCAACCCCTGTCACTACCCCTCTAACCCCTGTCACTACCCCTCTACCCCCCTAACCCCTGTCACTACCCCCCTAACCCCTGTCACTACCCCCTAACCCCTAACCCCTGTCACTACCCCTCTAACCCCTGTCACTACCCCTCTAACCCCTGTCACTACCCCCTAACCCCTGTCACTACCCCCCTAACCCCTGTCACTACCCCTCTAACCCCTGTCACTACCCCTCTACCCCCCTAACCCCTCTCACTGTCCCTCTACCCCCCCAACCCATGTCACTACCCCCTAACCCCTGTCACTACCCCTCTAACCCCTGTCACTACCCCTCTAACCCCTGTCACTACCCCTCTACCCCCCTAACCCCTTTCACTACCCTTCTAACCCCTGTCACTACCCCCTAACCCCTGTCACTACCCCCTAACCCCTGTCACTACCCCTCTAACCCCTGTCACTACCCCTCTACCCCCCTAACCCCTGTCACTACCCCCCAACCCCTGTCACTACCCCTCTACCCCCTAACCCCTGTCACTACCCCTCTAACCCCTGTCACTACCCCTCTAACCCCTGTCACTACCCCCTAACCCCTGTCACTACCCTCTAACCCCTGTCACTACCCCCCTAACCCCTGTCACTACCCCTCTAAACCCTGTCACTACCCCTCTAACCCCTGTCACTACCCCCTAACCCCTGTCACTACCCCCTAACCCCCATCACTACCCCCTAACCCCTGTCACTACCCCCTAACCCCTGTCACTACCCCCTAACCCCTGTCACTACCCCTCTAACCCCTGTCACTACCCCTCTACCCCCCTAACCCCTCTCACTGCCCCTCTACCCCCCCAACCCATGTCACTACCCCCCAACCCCTGTCACTACCCCTCTAACCCCTGGCACTACCCCCCTAACCCCTGTCACTACCCCCCTAACCCCTGTCACTACCCCCCTAACCCCTGTCACTACCCCCTAACCCCTGTCACGACCCCCCTAACCCCTGTCACGACCCCCCTAACCCCTGTCACGACCCCCCTAACCCCTGTCACTACCCCTCTAACCCCTGTCACTACCCCTCTACCCCTGTCACTACCCCCTAACCCCTGTCACTACCCCCTAACCCCCGTCACTACCCCCTAACCCCTGTCACTACCCCCTAACCCCCGTCACTACCCCCTAACCCCTCTCACTGCCCCTCTACCACCTCAACCCATGCCACTGCCTCTCCACTCCCCCCACCCCCTGTCACTGCCCCTCTACCCCCCCCAACTCCTGTCACTACCCCTCTACCCCCCTAACCCCTGTCACTACCCCTCTACCCCCTAACTCCTGTTACTACCCCTCTACCCCCTAACCCCTGTCACTAACCGTCTACCCCCGCTACCTCCTGTCACTGCCCCTCCACCCCCCACCTCCTGTCCCTCTACCCCCCCAACCCCTGTCGCTGCCCCTCCACCCTCCTAACCCCTGTTGCCCACACAGTGCACCCCTCACAATCATACACACTGTACCCCACACTCACTGAATCCCTCACAATTACACAAACTGTATCCCTTACAATCACACACACTGTACCGCTCACAATCACACACACTGCACCTACGTATATTTGTATTTGTATATATATATATATGTTTGTATGTATGTTTATATATATATGTATGTATGTATGTATATGTATGTGTGTGTATGTGTATATAAAAATACATATACACGCGGCGTGTGTGTTTGTGCTTTAGGGTGCACACCCTAATGCAACAGGCTGCGCACGCCTATGGAAGGCATTTTAGTTGGCAAGCAGCATCTTAAATTAACAGGCTTGGTAACAGCTTCCCACCCTCCCTCCTTTCAAGAGTCTTTAAGAGATCCCTCTCTACATACCTCAAAACAGAATGCACCTGTCATGGTTGATTATATATTTCCTACCTGTTCTATGTTAAATTTAATACACAATTTATTTATTGTGTATTAATATTGTTGTTGTATTTTATTGTATGCTAATGTAACAATGCAATGATTTGTGGACCCAGGACATACTTGAAAATGAGAGAAATCTCAATGTATCTTTCCTGGTAAAATATTTTATAAATAAATAAATAAATAATATTATATGGACAAAAGTATTGGGATACCTGACCAATACACTACACTAATTTTATGACATTGCATTCTAAATACATAGACATTAATATGTAGTTGGTCTCCCTTTGCAGCTATAAGTCTCCTGCAAAAGCTTTCCATAAGATTTTGGAGTGTTTCTGTGGGATTTTTGGCCCATTCATTCAGTAAAAGTCAGGCACTGATGTTGGACAAGAAGGTCTGGCTCGCTATTTCTGTTCCAGTTCATCTCAAAGTAGTTTAGTGGGGTTGAGGTCAGGGCTCTGTGCGGGCCAGCCAAGTTATTTTACACCAAATTCATCTAACGAAGCAGGGCCGGACTGGGGATTCCAAAGCAGGCCTGGAAAAAAAATCTATGCCAGCCCCATAAGTCATTACGCCATATATTGTCGCATGTAATATGTATGGCTATGTCTTGCCACCCTAGATGATTGAGATATATATATATATATATATATATATATATAGAAATATATATATTGCTTTTTACAATATATAACATATCTCAGCCATAGAGGCAGGGCCAGTCAAGAGGAGACCAGCACGACGTGGGGGAAAAAAAGGTGAGTAAAAACACACATACACACACACATAGCATGACAGACATAGACTGTGACACAGACACACACACACTGTGACACAGACAGAAACACACACACACACCGTGACACAGACAGAAACACAGACACACCATGACAGACAGACACACCATGACACAGACAGACACACACACCATGACAGAGACACACACATACCATGACAGACACACACACATACCATGACAGACACACAACTTAAAAAAGACACACACACACACACCTTGACACACACACACACACCATAACACAGACAGACCGTGACACAAACACACACACACACTGTGACACAGACACACATTACATGACACATGCAGACACACACACTATGACACAGAGCGACTGTGACACAGACACACACACACACCGTGAAACAGACAGACACACATTACATGACACAGACAGACACATACACATTCCATGACAAACACACACACACAGACCATGGCACAGACAGACACACAATGACACAGACACACATTGCATGACACACAGACACACACACCATGACAGACAGAGACATACACACACACACCATGATACAGAGACACACACACCATGACACAGACAGACACACCATGACAGACAGAGACACACACACACACACAATGACACAGACAGACACACACACACACACCATGACAGACAGACACAAACACACACAATGACACAGACAGACACACACACACCATGACACAGACACACACACATACACTCACACTGACACACACACATACACTCAAACTGACACACATAATTTTTACCTTTGTGCTGGCGGCCGCAGGGGGAGCTCAGTTTGATGGCGGCCGTATGGGGTAGCTGGCTCTTCTTGCGGCTGCAGGGGAAGCTCTTCTTGCGGCCGCTGGGGGAGCAGGCTGTTCTGTCTCTGCTCCCCTGCCCACGCGCTAGAAAGAGACCGGGGCCGGAATATGACGTCATATTCCGGCCCCGGTCTCATTAGGCTGCGCGCGAGGGAGGGGGAGCAGAGACAGAACAGCCTGCTCCCCCAGCGGCCGCAAGAAGAGCTTCCCCTGCAGCCGCATGAAGAGCCAGCTGCCTGCCCGGCCCCAGGTCCCGACGGCCCACCGGTCCAGTCCGGCCCTGTAACCAAGTCTTTATGGACCTGGCTTTGTGCACTGGAGCACAGTCACTTGAAGGGAGGCAGGTACATTAGTGAGTTAACAGCAAAAAGGGTCAGGTGTTAATACATTGTTTTTTTTAACAGATGAACCCTACATGGGGAGAACCCTTACTAAGGCAAGAGTGGTCAGTCCATGGTTTTCCCCTGATGAAGGTACACTCCATCACCGAAACACGCGTCAGGTGTTTTTAATTCCAACACTTTGCACTTTTTCACATGGCACTTTGTTCACTTGGCTTATTTTTTTCTTTCGATTTTCCTTCTCCTATCCAGTGAGATTATAAGGGATTTATTTGCTCATCCTACCCTGTAGATAGATGGGCTACTGTATCTCATTCATTCAGCTGAAGCAGCTTGCCTCTCCCTAACAGATTTTTTGCTATTTAGTCATAAAGAGACATACAGACAAGGCATACAGAGACATACATACACAGACAAACAAAGAACCCTGCACACTGATACCGTGTAAATGCTCCGGCCATCCACAGTGATAGATGCTCCGTGTCAGGCAGTCATCGCTGGATCCACCGGTAAAGTCTTCAAAAGGAATAAACGCAGGCAATACTCCAATAGTAAGGATGGTATATTTATTGATAGGTGAACCACCCCATAGAAAGTGTGACGTTTCAGCTCAGCAGAGCCTTAATCATGCAATAATGCTCTGCTGAGCCAAAACGTTGCACTTTCTTTGGGGTGGTTCACCTATCAATAAATATACCATTATTACTATTATAGTGTTGCCTGTGTTTATTCCTTTTGAATACATACACAGATCGTCATACAGAGACATAAAGACTGTATGACAGTCTGTGTATGTACACAGGATGGCTAAAAGATAGATCCCCATCTGTCGTGCAACTTTAACAATGCTTTGAAAGCTGGGGCTCTACCGATTCCCCATGCTTGCAGGATTGTATTTAGCACGTTGCAGTATTTGTGTGTTTGACTGTAAGCATGTGTTTGTATAGAGTATGTTTGTGTGAATGTAGGGGTGAGTTTGTATGTAGTGTTTGCGTTTGAATGCAAGCATGCATTTACGTGTAGTGTTGGGTTTTTGAATGCAGGTGTTTGTTTATATATAATTTTGGTGTCTGTGTTTGTATGTAGTGTTGACATTTGAATGCTGGGGTGTTTGCATGTAGTGTTGAAGTTTGCATGCAGGTGGTTATTTGTGTGTAGTGTTGGTGTTTGAATGTTGAGATGTATGCACATATACACATACACTGCCACACACGCACACACACTGATACACATACACGAAGATACACACACTGACACATATGCAGATACACAAACTGATACACATTCAGATAGACAGACACACATATACATATACACACAAACACTGACAGACATACAGACACACTGACAGACATACACACACTGACAGACATACACGGACACTGACAGAAATACACACACAAGACACTGACAGACAGAAACAGACACACTGACAGACAGATATATACACACACAGACACACTGACAGACAGAAACACACACAGACACACTGACAGACATACAGGCACACTGACAGACATACAGGCACACTGACAGACACACACACACACACACACACAAAGACACACTAACAGACAGACATACACAGACACACTGACAGACATACACACATGGACACTGACAGACAGAAACACACAAGACACTGACAGACAGAAACACACACAGACACACTGACAGACATACAGGCACACTGCCAGACATACACACACACACACACACAAAGACACACTAACAGACAGACATACACACACACACATGCTGATCAAAAAATACACTTTTCTAGCCAAAGACAGGAGGGTGGCTTACCTGGGGACTGCTGGCTCAGGTAGTTGGGAGTTGGAGCTAGTCTGCAGTCTTCTTGGGAGGAAGTCCTCCCATGCTCACATGTGCTACAGAGGGAGCAGGGATATGACGTGTTCATATCCCCGCCCCCTCCACACAGTCCGCGGCAGGAAGGAAAACTGGTCTGTGGGGATGCTGCTGCCGCTCAGCCACGCTACAAGAAGTGACCGGCAGGAGAGGGGAGCTGTGCGCTTCTCTCCTGCAGGTCACCCCGACATTTGCGCCCCCCGGGCCGGTGCGCCCTAAGGCGGCTGCCTGTGCCGCCTTATGGACGCGCCGGCCCTGATCTGACTCGGTTAGCACTCATGGCTACCAGGTGCCACCGGACGCCAGGGAAGCTTCGCCCCAATCATCCCGGCGTTCTTTAAATGACCCTTTTGGCCGCAGGCTTCAGGGAGGCGAGGCCCCTGTAATGGATGTCACCTTTAACCCAACACAAGCCAGTACACTGATGAAATCGCTCCCTGACCCCGAAAAACAGCCCATGCCCTTCTACAGAGCAATAGTTCAGATCCAGCAAACTTATTCCGCTGCTTGGCGAGACTTACTGAGCCTTTGTGCCATTAAAGCTGGGGATGCCTACTGGAGTTCTGTGACCAACTGAGGGCCTGGGCCAAAGATAAGCTTGCAGATTTAGCAGCAGGCCTTACCGACATTGTCCAGGAAAAAGGTGAATCTGTAGAAAGATTTCATGCTAGACTTTTCCAAGTGTTCACTGACCTAGGGTTTGAACTCAGTAACAAAATACACGCTCAGATGCTTTCCGGTGCCTTTGTACTAGGCATCAAAGACTCTATACGTAAGGGTATTATTGCTGCCCGCCCTGAGTATAGAGTGGTTCCCCTTGATAAGCTGCTCCTAGTTGCCAGAGGCTTAGAAGCCACACAGGTTCCAAGGAGACCCCATCCCACTCCCCTTATGGTGTCACGACCACCAATCCCCAAAGGCACTAAGCCTGCAGATGGAATCTGCTTCAACTGTGGGGAAAAGGGCCATTTTAGGAGTGATTGCCCTGCACCCCTTAAACCCCAAAGATCAAACAGGCCTAAATCTGCCACAAAGGCCCCAGCACCTCCTTCACCTGATTCAGCCCAAGAAGACTAGGATATTGGCAAGCCTGTATCATTAACCCCTGTTATGGCAGTATCTGCAGGGGAACAAGGGGGGGCCATTAGCCACTGTTACTTTACCCATTGAAGGCCACCCCACCACATTCCTTGTTGATACAGGTGCAGCCCGAAGTGTTCTGCGAGAACAAGACCTGCCTGATTCTTCATTTCTGTCCAATATTGATGTATCCTGTGTGGGAGTGGATGGTCTTCCAAGACAAAGTCCATTAACTACTCCTTTGCGGGTTGGCAGCTGTCCTAGTCTGCTTGCCCGTTTTGTGGTGTCATCCACATGTCCCATTAACCTGTTAGGTGCTGATGTACTTTCCCGCCTGCAGGCATCAATCACTTTCACACCTGATGGCCAAGTGGAATTATCTTCGGCCCTGTCTGATTCAGATACCTCAGCCTTGTGTTCCTTACCTCTGATGCTTCATCTAGAAACTCCCCATTATGCAGAGGACATGAGGGACAATTTTCCTGAATCTCTAATGAACAGTGTCCCTAAGACTTTGTGGTCCTCAGGCCCAGAGGACATAGGCCATCTTAAAGTCCCACCAGTGATGGTCAAACTCATTCCAGGGGCAAAGCTACCAAGAAAGTCCCAATGCCCATTGAAACCTGCCCAAGCGGCAGCCATTACCAAGCAAGTCCAAGCACTGCTGGAGAAAGGGGCTCTTGTTAAATGTGAATCTCCATGTAATACTCCTTTGTTTCCTGTGAAGAAGAAGACACCCAAGGGTGAACCAGAGAAGTACCGAATGGTCCAGGACCTCAGAGCAGTAAATGAAGCAACAGTCCTGGACACCCCAATTGTGCCAAATCCGCACACACTCCTCTCTGGCGTTCCACCTTCTGCCAGATACTTCACAGTGATTGACCTGGCCAATGCATTCTTCAGTGTTCCCCTGGAATCAAGCTGTCAATACCTGTTTGCCTTCACACATGAAAAACAACAATATACATGGACTGTTATGCCCCAGGGGGCACAGAATTCCCCGAGCCAATTTGCAAAAGCAATGAGTACCATTCTTGACCCCTGGCAGTCTGACCATCCGGAGGTTGTCGTACTCCAATATGTAGATGACCTGCTCCTTTGTGGAGATGATGTCCCCACAACAGAAAAATGCTCTCTGGATCTCCTCTGTTATCTTGCAGATCAAGGTTGTAAGGCGTCTCTCATCAAACTTCAATTCTGCCAGCCTACTGTAATCTTCCTAGGCCACTGCCTGTCACATGGCACCAGACACCTCACACGTGATCGTGTCAGAGCAGTGTTGGCCATTCCACCTCCAAAGAGCACGAAGTCCCTACACGCTTTCCTAGGCCTCATCTCATACTGCAGAGCCTGGATCCCTGAGGCCTCTCTGCTCATGCAACCCTTGTATGATGCTCTCAAATCAGACCCCTTCTGCCTTTCACCAGAGGCACTTGACAACTTCTATACTCTTCAGCGAGCAATTGCCTCTGCCCCTGCTCTTGGCCTACCAAATTATGACAAGCCTTTCAAATTGTTTGTGTCTGAAAGACAAGGCCATGCTACAGGCGTCCTCACTCAACCACATGGTCCTGGCGGACGTCAGAGGCCTATTGGATTCTTCTCTTGTCAACTGGATATCGTAGCCAGAGGCACCCCCTCCTGCCTTCGTGCTGTCTTTGCAGCTCAAGAACTTATTGAATGTACTGGGGACCTGGTTCTGGGTCACCCCCTTACTGTTTTGGCACCTCATGACATTTCTGCAATAATTAACCAGGTCCAAATCAAACATGTCACAGCTGCCAGACACCTTCGACTCCAGTGTCGCCTCCTATTACCTGACAATGTCACCCTCCAAAGATGCCAGGTTTTAAACACGTCCACTCTTCTACCACTCCCTGAGGGGGGTACCTATTATGGATTCATCATGGATGAAGGATATGTCCTACTCCTTACACACACCCTGGCAAAACTGCTCCCCAATTTGCCTCCCTGTGACGGCCTGAATATGCTTTTTGCACCATGTGGTACAAACCAACCATCAACCTTGACCCTCACTATGAAGATGAACTTTTTCAATTGGTTGAGGTAACATTCACCTTACAGGACTTCTACTATGATACTGAAGGTAACAGCATGACTTTAGTCCAACTGCCACATGAACTTAAACATCTGTACCATCATTGGGACACAGCCACTCCACATGTCCCTGTAACCAAGTCAAAGACTAAGTTATGGGGTGATCTTGGGCCCATGGCAAAATTATGGGCCACCATGGATGATTCACAACTTCAAGAGATAGGTGTTGCCAAGTATGCATCAACTGAACGTGAACCTGTAAGAGCATGGCCACGTTACTTTCTGGAAGAAGAATTTGAAGACCTGGTCATACAGCATGACTATGATCCAGAAACCCCCCATGACTGCTTTGAACAGATGAAAATGGAAACCACACACCTACCAACCGTGCATGATGATCCACTAACAGACCCTGACATCACCCTGCTTGTGGACGGCTCCAGATATGCTGATGAAGAAGGAAAATATCATACAGGATATGCCGTGACCACAACAGATGAAATTATTGAGTCATCATCTCTACCATCAACAAAGTCTGCACAAGAAGCTGAATTACAAGCTCTAACTTCAGCATGCAAGATTTCTGAAGGAAAGCGCGCCAATATCTACACAGATTCAAGATATGCACTGGGCGTGGCTCATGACTTCGGATTGATTTGGAAAACAAGAGGATTTCTCACCACTGCCGGTACACCAATTAAGCACAGTTTTGCAATCAAGGAGCTGATGGACGCCCTCCTACTTCCAGAAGAAGGCTGTTTTAAAGATAAAAGCACATGGGAAGTTGGACTCGGATGAAGCAAAGGGCAACCATCTAGCTGATCAAGCTGCAAAGCAAGCTACAAGAGGACCACAGGAAGTGGAAAGAAGAGTGTCCGGAAATAAAGAAACTCCAATAAATGAAGAAACTCCAATATTTACTTTGCAGACTCTTCCAACTGACCTAAAGATCTTACGAGAACAACAAGCTACAGTAGCCAGAAAGGGGCTGTTCTAAAAGATGGAGTGTATTACAACAACCTCAGATTCTGCCTTCCTAAAAGTTTGTACCCAGCAGTTGTTCAATGGGCACATGGCCCTGCACACTTATCAAAAGATCTGATGAATACCCTTGTACAGAAGTACTATGAAGCTCCTGGAATTACCACGCTAATCAATAATTACTGCAAAGCGTGTGTCATCTGTGCTAAATGTAATCCTGGGAAAACAGCTAAAGTCCCCTTGAAGCACCTGGCCAAGCCCATGTATCCATTCCAAAGAATCCAGATAGATCATATCCAGATGCCAAAGAGCGGCAACTATGAATATGCACTAGTAATAGTGGACATGTTCTCAGGCTGGCCAGAAGCCTACCCAGTGATTAACATTACCGCCAAAACAACAGCTCGACGTCTACTTACAGAAATTGTGTGTAGATTTGGATTGCCGGAAGTCATTGAAAGTGACCAAGGTCCGGCCTTCACAGCATCAGTTACCAAAGAAATTTGGACTGCTCTAGGAGTGACTCTTGCTTTTCACACCCCTTACCACCCACAGAGTAGTGGTAAGGTGGAGCGTATGAATGGTACCTTGAAAACTAGAATGTTAAAAATGTCACAAGAAACAAAAATGCCCTGGCCTGAAAGCTTGTCAATAGCCCTGTTCAGTGTCAGACATACGCCCAGGGGAAAGCCCTCATTGTCCCCGTATGAGATTCTATTTGGGACTGCACCCAGACTAGGTTGCTATTTTCCCCAACAACTGCAGCTTCAGACTGATGTTTTAGTAGATTATGTGACTGAACTTGCAAGTGCCTTAAACAAAATCCATGCCCAAGTTTTCTCTTCAATTCCAGATCCTGATTCTGACACAGGCAACCACAGTCTGCTTCCTGGTGATTGGGTCCTAGTCAAGAAATTTGTGCGAAAACACACTCTGGAACCAAGATTTGAGGGACCATTCCAGATTCTCCTGATCACCGCTACCTCTGTCAAGCTGGCTGGTAGGCCACATTGGATTCACGCCTCCCATTGCAAGAAGACACTCGCTCCAGAGGAAGCTAATTCCGCACAACCATGTACTTCTGGTACCTAATCCCCTTGATTGGCCTTCTTAAAGCCCAACAGGTGGCCATTACTAAAGATGCTAGTGGGTACACCTTCTGGTATAATTCATCATGTACCCGTGTAGCCACCTTTACCTTTGATTACTGTGATATTGTAGATTGCCCATTCCCTAGATCACAGATTCAAGCCATTTATAAAGATATACCACAAGCAAAAGACCCCTATGTTTGTGTAGTTGACAAACAGTGGGGGCACAACTGTAACCATTGGGGGGCGGCGGGATGGAATGCCGGGCCTGCCTGGGGTTACAAACCTAAAAGTGCTTTATCAAAAGTAGATGACCATGGTCGATCCCTCCTTCAAAGAATGACTTTAAGAAAGCCTGGAGGAGGTACACCTATGAAATTAATGTTAAATATTGAACATCCTGGCCCAGAGGATGCTGATCAATATGTGATGGGAATGTATTGGAGAAGAGGTTCCTATAATAAACTAGGCCAATTCTACCTCAAAGACATGTGTCACTCTCCAGAGTGGCAAGGGGCTGAACATATGGTCCCAAATCCGCTAAAACCACATATCCAGTCCTTTAGGGACATGATGGCCATTGCTAACCCTACTTTTGAAGATACTATGGCTGCTGAAACAGGCTTTAATGATATAAATTTGTGGTTAGAATGGATGAGATATAATGCCAATAAACACAATAAAACCGCCTGTTATGTATGTGGAGGTGTCCGACCCCATCTTGGCACCGTCCCTTTAACTATCCCTTTAGAAATAGAAACCTGTTTTCTAAGTCTTTTTGCCTTTAATTATGGTTCCAACCAGTCCCTCTGCGAAGCATGGACAGCAGAATACCCTCTCTTAGTTGGAAATGTCAAACCCCCAGACGGAGTTACAATTTACAAAGGAAATTATACTTGCTATTCCAACTATGACGGAACTGGTAAATTTGTGGGTAACTTTTCAAAAGGTTATTGTGCCACCTGCAGAATTGTCCCTAAACACCTGCTACAGCATCATACCAGGTCACTGGGGGATATTTACTGGTTATGTGGGGATCTACTGATAAGATCTAGACTAGAGATTGAATGGTGGGGTGAGTGTGCCCTAGCTAAAGTCATTATGCCCATGCACATTATTTCCGATAATCATACTGACACACCCGGCCCACCACATATACCAGCCAGAGCCAAACGAGAAACCCCAGTAAAAGGCAGTTTTGACCCACATGTTTACATAGATGCCATTGGGGTACCTAGGGGGGGTACCTAATGAATTTAAAGCTAGAGATGAAGTTGCAGTGGGTTTCGAATCACTGTTCACTATAGTCACAGCCAATAAGAACCTTAACTGGATAAATTATATCTATTACAACCAACAGCGCTTTGTTAACTATACCAGGGATGCCCTCCAGGGTTTAGCCAAACAACTACAAGCCACATCCCAGATGACCTTCCAGAACAGACTGGCCTTAGACATGATTTTAGCCGAGAAGGGGGGTGTATGTAAAATACTACCCGACACTATGACTTGTTGCACTTACATTCCAGAAAACACAGGCCCTAATGGTAAGGTCACCCTGGCCATAGAAAAATTAAATAAACTCTCAGAAGAGTTGAAAAGGAATTCTGGGGTGACAGATCCCTTGGAAAAATGGTTTGGTTGGATGACTGGTTGGCAAAAAGCTTTAGTTCATATTGGTATGGCTCTACTAATTTTTCTTTTTATTCTCGCTCTTCTCGTTTGTTGTTTCCTCCCATGCCTCAGAAAATTCCTACAGAAGACTGTAGACCAAACGACACCAACCTTTACTCATCTGGAAATTGGTGATCAAGATCTCACATCGCCCTGCATTCCGCTACAAACTCTTCCCTATGACGATGAAGTGCAGAAATTCTAGGGAGGGACAGCTAAGGGACAGCTTCTGTCTGTATGGGTCAGTCTACCGTGTGGAGAAGTGGTGGACAAGCCACCGCGGGATACCCATGGAGTGAAGTGTTCGAGAGCCATACTGACGGATGAGCTGCAGCCTATTAGGGTCAGATTAGGGATAGACTTGCACTTTGCATTAACACCAAATTAGCGGACATGGGGGTTTTATGTGTCTTTGGGCTAACAAATCTTCTGATATTAACAAATAAAGTTTATCCTTTTTAGTAATTAACACTCTATAGGGGGGACTGTTGTAGAATTATTAGGCCCCTTATAAAATATACCCTTACTGGGCCCCTTTAATACTATACTCATATATTCATTCCTTAGGCCTCATAGTTTAAATCTTAGAAGATTGCTTTGTTCATAGAAATGGCATGTCAGCAGGAAATGCTAGTATCCTGTTAAATGAAACACTGTAGCAGATAGTCTTAATAGAATGTATAATTGCTAAAAAAGGCCTTGAGGATACTAACCTTGAACGACTAATGTACTGTTTTGGATCAAAGAAAACTTTGATTATTTGTCTATCTACACCTTCCAAATTGATTAATGCATGCACATGTCTTCTGGAAGTAAAATCACACCGGACACATTGCAGGTTTTGAAAGAACTCCAGAGTGGCCTTTATTGCAGGGGGTGCAATTCCCTTTTAAAGCAGAAAAACGTCATGTACAGAATCACAATTAGCATACAGTATCATTTATCCATTGGTTAACAGTCTAAGGGGTCTTTGTCTAAACCCACCCTACTGGGCGTGACCCCAGCATCATCACATGACATTTCTTTGTATCCCAGCTCCATTTTACTACATGTGGCATGTTTCTATAGAGCTTTTAGTTGCACAAAGGAAGTGGGGGAGGAGTTAATAAAAGAAGCTGTTACACGAGGTTTGCTCAGATGGGAAGGGAGGGGGGGGGGTGAGGTAGCAGCTTAGGAGACAGCTGCTGCCCCGGCTAAAGAGGAATTTGCAGAGGAAACAGTTACTGAGTACACAGAGGGGGGAAGGGAAGCTTTTACTCTAGAAACCAGTTTTTTTACACAGTGAACACAGAATAAATAGACATTAATAAATAGCCATTTTGGTTTAATTCTTCTGTCCATAACAGTCCCCCCTTAAAATGGCTATTTTATTAATAACTACTATCTCTAACTCTAATACTGTCCCTATAGAAAAATAACAAAAGGCTATCTTGCACATCTGTCTGAACAGGCCTCGAACGCTTCACTGTGCGGGTTACCCATAGCAGCTTGTCCACTACTTCTTCCGCGACAGACTTCTGCCCGTAGAGACAGACGCTATCCCTGAATGTCCTTAAGAGGAAGTAGCTATTGATTTAGTGCGGTGGGACTGTAAGGGTGTATGTGGTGTATCACGGTCTATGTCATCAATCTCTTGGTGAAGGAAGGTCGGGGTGGTCTGGTCGACTGTCTGATCAACTGTCTTTTGTAGGCATTTCTTAATACAAGGTAATACACAACAAACAAGAAGAGCGAGGATGATTATCGTTATTAAAATGGCAACACCTATTTGGGCCAGAGCACCTTGCCATCCAGACATCCATTCAAACCATCTTTCCCATGGAACTGTGGCCCCAGAATTCCTTTTCAGTTCGTTGGATAAACTTTTTTTTTTTTTAATTTTTCTATTGGCAACGTTACCTTACCATTAGGGCCTGTATTATCTGGGATATAGGTACAGCATGTCACGGTGTCTGGGAGTATTTTTACATACTCTCCTTTTTCCTGCCAAAATCATCTATAAGGCCATTCTATTCTGGAAGGTCATCTGAGAGGTAGCTTGTAACCGCCCTATCCCACCATATATCCCATAACCAGTATAGTTCCTTGGATGCCTTCGTCTGGGTTATTTTTAGTAATGATTGGGTATTCATTTTCCATGACTCGCATGCTGACCGCTTAGGTTTACATATAGTGTAGAGACTTAAAAAGCATACCTCATATCCGGAGGAAGGTTCAGGGATACAGTACCTGGGTGAGGCCTCGCTCCTCCGCAGACATAGCAGTAGACTTGTTATGTGTAGTAGCGTTGTATTTCATCCATTCAAGTCACAAGTTAGTGTCAGAGAAATCTGTCTCTACAGTCATAGTATCCTCAAATATGGGATGACTACCATGTCTTTTAAAGTCCTAATGTATGGCTTGAGGGGATTTACAGTCATGTACGTGGCACTTACCCATTCAGGTGAGTCCTACATGTCCCATAAGTAAAAGGTCTCCTGTTTATTATATGAACCTCCTCCCTTCCAATTCAGATTTTATTAGCTGTAATGCTTGAGAGAATAGATTCAAACTTAGTTTATTACCTTAAAATCATTTGGTACCCCCCTTGACACCCCTATGGCATTAATATATATGTGTGGGTAACACCGCCCTTTATAGGAGTGTTCCTTTTTGTCCTGGAGCATGAATGTGGTGTGTCAAGAGTACCTTGGTGATTGTCATGTATTATGTGTATGGACATAATATTGGCTAGGGCACATTTACTTATTCTTAATCTTATAAATCTTGTCTCATGCTACCCTAATACTAGCAGACTCAGATCATTTAAAAATTCAATATTAATATCACCACAAACTCAAGATAAGCAGATCATTCTGAAGAAGCTTCGACTGTGCGTAGGCACCTCAGGCGTGAGGGCTGCAGAGTAAGGAGTACGTCTGTTTCTCTTTAGTTTCACGAGGTCCCCTTTTAGGGTATTCGGCTTTCCATTGATGACAGGTGGTCAGGCATTATTATGGTCATCAAAACACCCCCTTGTTGATATTTTCTTCAGCAAGTATCTTTGCTCTTTAAGAATGGAGTTTCAAAAATTGTCAAGATCAACAAATTCTACTTCCCATGAAGCAGAGGCAGGCTTTATTCTGGAATGATGAATCCACGGGGTGATCCCTGTAACTTTCAAGGTGCACTACTCAGCATGTGGTCTTGGTTATCACTTTGGTGGCTGGGTAGGCCTCTGGCCATCCTGAAAACATGTCTACTATAACTAATGCATATTTGAACCAGCCACTCTTTGGCATTCTGGGTGTAGTCAACTTGACTCCTCTGGAAGAGATACTGAAGTTTGGCTAGATGCTTGGGGCTTTCCTCCATTCTTCCTGAGTTGCCCTTGGCACAAATGGCACAAGATCTACAGTAACTGTTGGTCAGAGAGGCAATTCCTAGTACTTCAGAGTATTTGCTGATCAAAAGAGTTCATGAGGGTTCTGGACAGATATGATGCTCCGTAGGCCCACTGGACCACTGCTGAGTATATGTTCTTGGGTAAGCAGAACTTTAAATTGTTGGGGTACAGCCCGTCTGCAAGGGTTGCCCTTTTCTGTTTCCAGCTTGTGTTTCTTCAGGGTCAGTAGCTGCTTGTGTTTCCTTCAGGAGCTTGAGGTCTGTGGGTAGGATCTTACATGGTGAATATGGGAGTTTCTTCAGCAGACACTCTTCTGTCCACTTCCCTTAGTGCACTTACAACTTATTGGACAGCTTGGCCAGCCAAATAGTTGCCACATGCTTCCTCTGAGTTCAATCTTCCGTGAGCCCTTATCTTCAGTACGGCCACTTCTTCAGGAAGGTGTAGGGCATCCATCAGCTCTTTTTAGCCGTGCTGTACTTAACTGGTGTGCCAGTTGCTGTAAGAAATCTTCTTAGTTCCAGATTCATTCCGGAGTCATGTGCCACACCTAGTGCATACCTTGTTGCAGAGTAGATATTGGCGTGTCTTCCTTCAGAGGTCTTGCATGCTGTGGTGAGAGCCTATAGCTCAGCTTCTTGTGCAGACATTGTTGAGGTGAGATACTTGGTCCACTGTAGTGACAGCAAATCTGGAACAGATCTGTTATGGTGAGTTTCATCTCCACTAACAGGAACAGGTCTTCTGAACCACAAGATGTAATGAGGAAGAAGGCTGAAAATAATAGAGTCAGTGTCATCTCATTTCCCCCCCCCCTGGGAAGTGGTAGAAGAGTGGCCAGGTAATAGAGTGTCATCTCTGCATGGTGACAGTGTCCAGCACAGGATTAGTCTATTACAGGAAGAAGTGGGATATTGCAGGGAGAGTCTCAGGGAACCAAGGCACCATTTGACACCAGAGCCTTAACCTGTTAGGGAATAGCAAGAGCTTGGACAGGCTTCGGGGCGGAGCATAGAGAGGGGGTAATATTGCTTAAGGGACAGGCTGGCCCCTGGGAGCAACGTCACAGGAACTTGGAGTGGGGAAAACATTGAGGTGTGCAAAATCTTCAGGGCCTGTATAATTCAGGTAAGGGTAAGGGGGAAACTAGCTAGGACCCTTGCTTCTGGTCAGGTTTCGCTATGTGGAGCAGAAGAAATAATAAGCAGAGGGCTGTTTTGTCAGCAGCAGAGATTGGTTCAGACATATGAATTTGGCCATCAGGCAGAAAGGTGTTAGAGGCCTGCAAATGGGGGAAGGACATCTGCACCTAGCAGATTGATTGGACAGGTAGAGGTAACTACAAAGCAAGACTTAGTTAACAGGCTACTCCAAGGAGAGCCATCTACATGTATGCGGGAGTGAACAATATTAGACAGGAATGAGGAGTCAGGCAGGCCTTGCATGCTACAAATAGATTCCATGTGGCCTGCTATACAAGGCCACATATAGCCGATGGGTACGGGCCTTATTATGTACTGAAATCTAAGTCAGAGGAAAATTTGGGACAACCTGAAGTGATACTTTCCACAGATGCTAACTCATCGTGGAGGACATTGGTAATACAGGTGTAACGGATCACCTGGCACCCCGACTTGGTACCTCCGTTAATGGATGCTCCTAGCGCTTCCTGAGGACTCCAAGCACTCTGGCAGACACCACAATCACCGAATCCGAGAAACCTTTAAATTCTCCCAAGCGTATGAATGCTGTAGACCATTGAATAGGAACCATACGAATAGGCTTGTACTCCTAGCAGTCAACTGGAACAGCATACATTAAATCCTTCCCCCAATAATGAGACGACACATCACTTTGAGGGTAAAACAGGAACTCTGGACTGGCTCATCCAGCCTGGCTTTTATTTCCAACTCACACATACAGGCCACACCCAGGGGGAGGCATAAAAGAACCAATGACATAGATGTTACCTCCCACACATCCCCTCCCCTTAGTGTGACACATAATCCCATTATGCATACAGTGTAAAATATACTTTTACACAACTTTCATAACTTTAAAACCATACATCACATTCACATAAAAATACATATCCACAATCAATCCATTCAGGGGAACAACATATTAAAAAATGGCATGAATCCGATCAGGGGTTCAAAAGTTACTAAAAGTATCTTTTGTTCCTTTCTGGCTGGCAGAAAAACATCCCCACAATGCACCCTGGTTTCCTCCCTTCTGCCCTGGAGTTAATTGGAGAAGTAATCCAATTACCCAGGACTAAAGGCAGACTCCATTAACCACATGGTTGCAAAACAACATAAAACACTTTAAAATACATAAAGTCACATTTACACATAACACACAGACATTTCACCTATCCCTAGATAGCTGGGATCTGCACGCACAAAACTACCGAATAGCGCGCAGATCCTACTCACACAGTACAATTGCCATGGAGCTAAAGTCTTTCCCATAGTCTTTCATTATATGAATAGGCTCCATGGTATGGCTATCTGGGGTATCACATTCCCATAAAGTCTGGTCCATAGTCCAAAGGCAAGAGGCGGGCAATCAGCCCCCTCCAAGGACACGTGGCGAGGTCGGTTTCGCCACACTTCTCCCCTTTACCCCCCAGACTAACAGGGTACTTGACCTCCTGCCGGTCAGTGCCCTTGTTAGTCCAGCAGCCCACCCACAAGACAGAAACAGCAGAGCAGCCCACCCACAATAAACAGTTACTACACCTGGGTGAGGGAGAATCTTGTCCAGGTTCAGGTGCCTCACCACGGCTGTGTGGGGGACTGGTAGGCTGCCTTGGTAGGTTGCTGAGGGGGCAGAGACCAGCGGTACTCTGTCCTGTTGCCAGCACTACCACGGGAGTAGTCTGGTTGGAGCCTGGTTGCTGGAGACCGACTGTCTCCCCTTTAAATACACCGCTCTGCTGCTGGAGACCGACTGTCTCCCCTTGAGTTACACCGCTCTGCTGCTGGAGACCGACTGTCTCCCCTTGAGTTACACAGCTCTGCTGCTGGAGACCGACTGTCTCCCCTTTAGTTACACAGCTCTGCTGCTGGAGACAGACTGTCTCCCCTTTAAATACACCGCTCTGCTGCTTGAGACCGACTGTCTCCCCTTGAGTTACACCGCTCTGCTGCTGGAGACCGACTGTCTCCCCTTGAGTTACACAACTCTGCTGCTGGAGACCGACTGTCTCCCCTTTAGTTACACAGCTCTGCTGCTGGAGACAGACTGTCTCCCCTTTGGCTAAACAGCCCTGTTGTGGGGGGGCAGGACCGACCGTCCCTACCCCCTGTGCTGGAAGTGCAGAGACCACGGTCCCATCTGCACAGGTGTGGGGCTTACAGTCTCCCCCTGGTACATTAAGCTGCCGCTGGGGAGAGGTGGTAACCAGCTCCTCTCCCATTAGAACACTCTGCCGCTGGGGAATGGAGACTGGGCTCTCTATTCCCTGTACATTAATGATCCGCCGCTGGGGAGAGGTGGTAACAATCTCCTCTCCCATGCATACTTCCCGTCTCTGCGGAGGGAGACCGACTGTCTCTCCTCCCAGCACAGAGTCCTGCTGTGGGGGAAAGGGGGCTGGGCTCTCTATTCCCTGCTGGATACTCTGCCGCTGGGGAATGGAGACCGGGCTCCCAATTCCCAACAAATCACACTGCCGCTGGGGAGGGAGGACGGCTCCTTCAGCTCCGTGTAACTTGGGCGCAGAGACCACGGTCCCATCTGCGCTGGTGTGGGGCTTACGGTCTCCCCTTGGTGGGTTAGGCTGCCGCTGGAGAGAGGGTGTAACAAGCTCCTCTCTCTGAACTGTAACCTGCCGCTGGGGATCTGGGCCGACTGCCCAGCATCCCTGTAGGGCCGGTAGAGAGACCTCGATCCCATCTCCACCTGCCATCTGTGGGTCTCTCCAGGACCAGTCTATGAGGTCCCCTACTTCTGCAACTGGTAGTGAAGCAGGGGGTACCTCTGCCGCGTTTTCCCAGCTATAGGCTAGCAGGTCTGGGTCTGCCACCCAGTTTTCCCGGTCTGCGTCCCTGCTCTGCGGCTGGCAGGAATTTAATAGTTCTACATAGTCCATCTCCAGCTCTCGTTCCATGGCAGCGAAACGGCGGAGGTCTTCTCCCAGTCCAATAGATCTCGGGCCCTGTATCATCTCACCTCGGTAATGAAAGATAGCCCAGTACCGTGACTCTGCTGGACTGCCGAAGTCGACATCCTCCACTAAGGCTTTCCACAACAGGCCAGGGCTTGTGTAGTTCTCCCCCTCTGGCTGGATGCCCTCTGCCCTCCACGTCTCTGGCTGGACAGTGCACCACCACAGTGCCCGGTATGAGGCGTCCAGGCTCAGTTCCCTTTCCACGAGGTACTCGAGTTGTCTTACCCGCTGCCCTCCAGGTTGATCTCCCAGAAGTGGCATCCGCCAGGCCATTTGTTCCTCCAACTGGTATGCGACACCAGGAAGGCGCTGCTGCCGTTGATACTGGACTTCCTCCAGGGCATCGTACCATAATTCTTTCCGGGCATTATCTCTCCATTCTAATTCACTCTCTTCCTCAGGTGTGTGTGTTGCCCAGGGGTCTACGAACCCCATTTTCCCAAATCTTTGTGTAGACAGGGACGCTGTAGGCACACTAGCGTCGCCCTCAATTTGTAAATCCAAACGTACTGTGTCTCCGAGCTGCTTTACCTCGCACTAGGACGCCATCCCACCGCTTGCCACCAATGTAACGGATCACCTGGCACCCCGACCGGGCACCTCCATTAATGGATGCTCCTAGCGCTTCCTGAGGACTCCAAGCACTCTGGCAGACACCATAATCACCGAATCCGAGAAACCTTTAAATTCTCCCAAGCGTATGAATGCTGTAGACCATTGAATAGGAACCATACGAATAGGCTTGTACTCCTAGCAGTCAACTGGAACAGCATACATTAAATCCTTCCCCCAATAATGAGACGACACATCACTTTGAGGGTAAAACAGGAACTCTGGACTGGCTCATCCAGCCTGGCTTTTATTTCCAACTCACACATACAGGCCACACCCAGGGGGAGGCATAAAAGAACCAATGACATAGATGTTACCTCCCACACATCCCCTCCCCTTAGTGTGACACATAATCCCATTATGCATACAGTGTAAAATATACTTTTACACAACTTTCATAACTTTAAAACCATACATCACATTCACATAAAAATACATATCCACAATCAATCCATTCAGGGGAACAACATATTAAAAAATGGCATGAATCCGACCAGGGGTTCAAAAGTTACTAAAAGTATCTTTTGTTCCTTTCTGGCTGGCAGAAAAACATCCCCACAATGCACCCTGGTTTCCTCCCTTCTGCCCTGGAGTTAATTGGAGAAGTAATCCAATTACCCAGGACTAAAGGCAGACTCCATTAACCACATGGTTGCAAAACAACATAAAACACTTTAAAATACATAAAGTCACATTTACACATAACACACAGACATTTCACCTATCCCTAGATAGCTGGGATCTGCACGCACAAAACTACCGAATAGCGCGCAGATCCTACTCACACAGTACAATTGCCATGGAGCTAAAGTCTTTCCCATAGTCTTTCATTATATGAATAGGCTCCATGGTATGGCTATCTGGGGTATCACATTCCCATAAAGTCTGGTCCATAGTCCAAAGGCAAGAGGCGGGCAATCAGCCCCCTCCAAGGACACGTGGCGAGGTCGGTTTCGCCACAACAGGTAGCCTAATCAGCCAATTTATCTTAGGCTTAAACAAGTCACTCCATGAAGTGGAATGGGTCATTAGGATTCGGGCAATTCTACAGTAAAAGGGCATAGTAAGAGTGGAAGTAATGTTAAGTTAGGAGTAGGCGTGGCTGTGGATAGTAGTAAATCTGCCTCATCCATTCTCATATACTATTCCTTTGTCTTCTGTATATCCAAAACACGTGTATGTCCATTATACAATATACAGTAATCCATTTTGGTCATGATATTAAAATCTCATTCTCATGAATTAAATCAAAGATTTTAATTCAACCCCAGAAGTAACAAGGTTTTCCTTCCGTAAAAAGGAATGGAGTTTACTGTATAATTGCATACACCAAAATAACATACATAAAAACAATGGAAAAAAAACCAAAAACCAAAAACACAGTACAGACTAACAACGTAGTCAACAAACAAACACACATAGATCACTATTCTTGTGCTGGTTTTTAACTCTGGAATCAAATATCTGCAAGATCTTAAATAATGTTGGTTATTGCACCAAACACAAATAACTGTAATAGTTAAGTAGTTATAGTCCTAAAGGAAAAAAAGGAGGGGGTCGAATCTGCACTCCTCTATCTGCCTCTTCACAAGTTAGTGTAACCCCTTCATTTCTGGATATCTAAGAATAAAACCAACTTCCATCAAAGTACTTTTTTTTTTTTTTTCTAGCAATTACAATTCATTACTTAACTGAGCTTCAGGGAAATTAGAATCAGTCCCTGTGATTACATAAAGTTCTTAACTAGAATATTTGTCCAGCACACACATTCCTCACTGAGGCTCACAAGCATATCACCCATTCAACCCCCCTTATTAACGAAAACACAAGGGTGGGGGCAGAGAGAGAGAGAGTGAGAGAGGACAAAAGCAATGTCTGTCAGCAATTTCAGTTAGAGAAGTTAACTAACCATGTGAGTGCTGTACAGAAACATAAAGAATACAAAAGAACAGGAAATAACTCTACATTCATTACAAACAAAAACCCAAGGAGTTACATTACATAAATAAGTAAGGACACAAACATAAATCAAGGATACATCAAGCTACACACACACTTGCAATCATATCACAAACAAAGGAGGAAGGAGGGGTCAGAGGAAGGAGGGGGGGGGACAATTTGCAAGCCCAAAGTTTTTAACTATGTGAGTGCCTAAGCACAGCTCTCCTGAAGACAAAAGATAGAGTAGGAGAACTACAGGACACAGATAGAATATATAACAAGTAACACATACCCCCCAACAAAAAAAACAGTATACATGCAAAAGCACAATATATATGCCAAAGCACACAAATTCTTTAAAATAAATGCCAGCTGAAAATAAACTCCTTAAAATAAACTCAGTTCATACACACATAGAAACTCACACTCAAGCACACATACAACAACTTAACTCATTGTTTGTTGTTTTTATTATTTCAACAAACTAAAACCAATTACGCCAGTTTGGTATTTCCCAAAACCGAACTTAAAATAAAAACAATAGAAGAAACGCCAGGATTTAATATTAAAATATTAATATACTCCGCCCAAAAATGCCAGGGTTGTCTTATGAACCCCCTGATCTCAAAATAAAAACAACGCCAGGATTTACAATTAATATAATCCGGCCACAAACGCCAGGGTTGTCTTGTGAACCCCCTGATCTCAAAATAAAAACAACGCCAGGATTTACAATTAATATAATCCGGCCACAAACGCCAGGGTTGTCTTATGAACCCCCTGATCTCAAAATAAAAACAACGCCAGGATTTACAATTAATATAATCCGGCCACAAACGCCAGGGTTGTCTTATGAACCCGACCTCAAATAATCAAAAGAAGTAAAAACAGATTCTCAAACAGACACTTTCACATATAAAACTCACACTCAGGATTTAGGCTGTAGATAGACAATTATGACAGATTGTTCTATATAAAAGGGGACATTATTGGGCATATTAAATACCTGTCTGAAGATGTTATCCACAGGAAGCAGAAGTGAAGGCATGGAGAACAAACAGAGTCCAAAGAAAGGAAAATATAGGTAAGTAATTTACCATATGCAGAGCTGATCAGACTCAGTTTCCAATCTCTGGGAATCCTTTGTTCTCCTGTCTTTGGAATTTATACGGCTTCAAATGGAGAACAATAACCCTTTCAGTCCCTGTTCAAAAGCCAAATGTTTTGGATCAAAGAAAACTTTGATTATTTGTCTATCTACACCTTCCAAATTGATTAATGCATGCACATGTCTTCTGGAAGTAAAATCACACCGGACACATTGCAGGTTTTGAAAGAACTCCAGAGTGGCCTTTATTGCAGGGGGTGCAATTCCCTTTTAAAGCAGAAAAACGTCATGTACAGAATCACAATTAGCATACAGTATCATTTATCCATTGGTTAACAGTCTAAGGGGTCTTTGTCTAAACCCACCCTACTGGGCGTGACCCCAGCATCATCACATGACATTTCTTTGTATCCCAGCTCCATTTTACTACATGTGGCATGTTTCTATAGAGCTTTTAGTTGCACAAAGGAAGTGGGGGAGGAGTTAATAAAAGAAGCTGTTACACGAGGTTTGCTCAGATGGGAAGGGGGGGGTGAGGTAGCAGCTTAGGAGACAGCTGCTGCCCCGGCTAAAGAGGAATTTGCAGAGGAAACAGTTACTGAGTACACAGAGGGGGGAAGGGAAGCTTTTACTCTAGAAACCAGTTTTTTTACACAGTGAACACAGAATAAATAGACATTAATAAATAGCCATTTTGGTTTAATTCTTCTGTCCATAACAGTACCAGTTGCTCATTATGGACAACTGCCAAAAGCCCCCTCCCATCGAGAGAGCTCCCTCGTGCCAGCAAGATGGTGCCGAAACCTGTAGGAGCTCGTCATGACGTCAGCTATGACATAAAGATGTAACACCCAACAGGGAGGGCATTTAACTAACCACTTTACACCTAAGCCAATTGACAATGTTTATTTGCTGATATCTTGATTACTTTCAATGATGTAATTTTGCCTTTAAAAGCGTCTGCGAGCCCGCTTTTTAACAGATGCCAATACATTTTCTGAAGTTCTTTCATTTAACCTGAACCCCGTGTGTCAGTGTGAATTTACTTCTGCGTATACGCAATTTAAACATCTCTAATTTGGTCAGGAACAAATAGTCATTCAAACTTATTGGTTTGCTTAAAAGATTCCCTTATCATTACTAGGAGAGTACCCTAACATGCTATATGCATGTCCCACACACTAGGTATATTGTTTATGCTTACAAGATACAGTGGCCTATGTGATTAAAGCCTTTTAATACGGTACCTATCTTAAGGAAAATAAATAGGGAAGTGGGACTGATGGCTTGTTGTTACTGATTTGGTGTTGGTCCTTTATTATTTAGGTTTGCTATATTGCTTATTGGTATACTATTCATATTTTGCACAGGATATATTTATAGGAGGTTTCTATATTTACAGGCAGTGTTACCCCTTTTGTGAGGATGCGTTTCTAATTTATGTTTGGCCTTACATACTTAAGGTGAAGCCCTCAGACACCCATGGTGTGTCTAATTGGTGAAAGGGTTCCGAGGTAACCATGAATCCCTATTAATTGTGTTTGAGATCTGTAATACATGCTATACATTGCTATAAAATACCTCTTTCTTTTCCTTGCTCAAAATGTTTGAGAAACAGATTTGTAGATGGACATCACGTCGTATACATGTTTTCACAGAGTTCAAGGTTGTTTTTAGAGCATTCTTCACCTCATTATTCCTCAGTGTATAAACAAAAGGATTTAAAAGTGGTGTTAGTTGAGTATATATTAGAGAAATCCATTTGTTTGTGGCCATTGATGTTTGCGGCAAGCCACTTACATATATTATTATTCCTGGCCCAAAAAATAATACAATCACGGTCAAATGGGATGCACAGGTGGAAAATGCTTTCTTTCTACCAGATGATGTCTTTATCTTCAGAATAGCATAAATAATATAGATATAAGAGACTGAAATAATTAAACAGGAAGTGAGCAATACAGTTGATGCAGACACATATTCTAGTATTTGTATATGATATGATTTATTACAGGAAAGATTAAGGACTGGATAGACATCACAATAAAAGTGGTTTATGATACGTGAGGCACATAATGGTAAATAGAGTACAGCAATCATTGGACCGACTGAAAATAAATATCCTCCCAACCAACACCCCAGAGCAAAGTTCCCGCAAATACTACTAGTCATCATGATGCTGTAATGTAATGGTTTACAGATAGCCAAGTAACGATCATATGCCATTGTGGCTATCAGGAAATTCTCTGTACAAACTAAACTAAGAAAAAAATAAAGTTGAATTAAGCAACCAAATAAAGTGATGTTTTTATCTCCATTTCGAATCAAATCAAGCATATTTGGAGCAATTGTCGTTGTGTAGCATATATCCAAAAATGATAAATGTGTAATTAAAAAGTACATAGGGGTTTGGAATTCATAACCTCTTCTTATTACAATAATAATGACAAGATTTCCAGTAAGTGTGAGGACATACATTAACAAGAAGACAATAAACATCAAACTCTGGAGCTGCCTATTACTTGTGAATCCCACCATCATGATTTCAATAACAGATGAGTTACTATCCCAAATCATTGTTTTCTTGCGTGAGCCTAGAAAAAAATAATAATTCAATGCACTTTGGTCTCATAATATAATAAGGACTGTAGGACATAATTCCATAGTAGCATGAAAATTAATAGTTAAAATAATAATAGTATTAGAGAATAAAAAGGATGCTGACAACAGCACTATTAAAATAGTATGGTTTTCATGATTCTGATTGGTTTTATTGATTTATTCATGTTAGCATCAATTTCACGGAACTGCAGGGATGAATATTTCTACAAATGTTTAGGCTGTTCAGGGATTGGAAGTAACAACGGATACCTTAAGGAAACATTTGGATAAAAAAAAAAAGGATTTAGAAAAGAGATGGTCAATTATATAAAGGGACATGATAAAAGATATATAATTTTCTTACCTTTAGTACTAATCAAATCAGTAATTATATTCTTAAGTTTTGAGGTGGGACATAGTCACTGATTGATCAAGCAAATGGCTTTCTTTGGCTGTAGTGGTAGATGAGTTTCTTATACCATTTGTTAGTAAAGTATAGTTTTTTTAATTCATTTTTGTTTATTAAACAATAATTAAATTTACTTCACAACCTTCCATTTTGCCTTCCCTCTGAATGTGTAGTGTTGCTCTTTTTGCTAACACCATTAATGTTAAATGATACCTTTAGAGGTGAAATTTGAAATATATAAATTTAGCTCAGTGGGCTAATGCATCATCAGTAGAATCTGTTCAGCCCTTGCAGGGTTGACTCAGCCTTTCATCCTTCCGAGGTAGATAAAATGAGTACCATTAAATTGTGTTACAGTAACAACCCCTAGATGTTGGGCTAAGTAACATCCCCAGGATGAAAACCAGAGTAATCTGAATGTACCTCTCCTGGTTAAACACTTTGTTTTTATTATTATTTTTCTTACCTAAAATCTCTGAGAGATATATAGAGCAGTACCTGTATTCTCAAAGGTTGCATTATTTTGTCAGAATTATTTTCAGATTGTTTGCTTTCTGGGGTTTAATTTTTCTCCAAACATCTAAACACTCCAAACATCTAAAGCACTTACACTTCAGTGTATCCATTCTTTCTTACTTTATAAAAAAGTAAATTTCAAATTACTCCATATTCTCTATATTCTAATGTGACCATCTAGCCACTGAAGTAACCTCTTTATTTTAGGGAGAAGGGGGCAGGAAGAGTTGGCAGTAATCTGAATTGCCCATACAACACTACAGCTATTTAAATAAATGTGTTACATAATTGTGTAACATCCTTAACAATCAGAAATGAAAACAATAAAAAAATGGATTTTACAGAAAAATTGAGGAACAAGTTTTTTATATTCACTATGATATCTTTGTTTTACTTACATGTGTGTTTAATTCATACAATATGCAAGTCATGTATTCTGCATGTGATACTTTTATATTATTATTTTTGTCATTTGCTTCAGTAATATTATTATTATTTTTCTTAAAAACTTCTCTTTTTATAGATAAGTTGATCAAAATTGATATCTGATATAAATACTTAATGAATCTTAAATTATATTCTTCTTGTTGATTTTCTGGATTTTGAGTGAAATTGTGCTGAACAAGTGGTAGTCTCCTTATATTTGAAATTATCAAAGTTGTTTTCGTTGTTTTCTAGTACTTGCAATAAAATCTGTAAATATGTATGAGAAGCCTCAATATTATCATACATATTTATAGTCCTTGGTAATTCCTCTGATATTAATTGTTACAGTATGGCTTCCCTAGGGCTTACACGGTGAAAGAACATTAATGCCTTCAGAAATCGGATGGTGGTATTATAATGTTTTGACACAATACATTTTTATCCAAACTTACCACTGTCACTTTTGGGTCAAACTGTACAGTCCATGGATAATTTCTAGTCACTGGTCCTTTTGGATCATAACCCATATTTGGTTGTCTGCAGAAATGCAGGTTGTAGTCTGAGGTACAATGTCTGTGCTTATTTGAATATACATAAATAAATAAATAGAGAGAGTAGATACACAATGGTAAAGCTCATAATATGGGGAAATAAAATGCTACTGAGGGACTTTTAAGACATGATAAATCAAATGATACAATAATTCTGTAACCGCACCCCCAATGCTCTCAGCCAGTCACCATTGTTCTTGAGTCTGCATGTGATGGCATCTATGAGTCTATTGCGAAATATAGAAACCTAGAAACATAGAATGTGACTGTAGATAAGGACCATTCGGCCCATCTAGTCTGCCCAATTTTCTAAATACTTTCATTAGTCCCTGGCCTTATCTTATAGTTAGGAGAGCCTTATGCCCATGCCACACATGCTTAAACTCCTCTACTGTGTTAACCTCTACCACTTCAGCTGGAAGGCTATTCCATGCATGCACTACCCTCTCGGTAAAATAATACTTCCTGATATTATTTTTAAACCTTTGCCCTTCTAATTTAAGACTGTCTTCTTGTTGTGGTAGTTTTTCTTCTTTTAAATATAGTCTCCTCCTTTACTGTGAATACACAAAGACGTAGAAGGTGAATTAGGCGCTAATCTTAAAAAAATATATAAACTGGTGCAGCTTTTCCCATCTCAGTGTATAGTCACTCAATACACTGCAAATAGAAACCACAAACAAAGAAAGGTGATTGCGCACAAACACAGCAATATTTTTTACCTTTTTACATGTAAAATTCTTGGTCCTATTAACAGTTATATCTCTTTAACTGTGGACCCTATATATGATAAAAATATAAAAAAACACAGCATAGTGTATACTGTTTAAACAAGTATAAATTGTAGTAAAACGAAAAAGGTGCACTCACAATTTCCAGACCCAAATAAGTTAGGCTCTGGACTATAGAAGCATTTCATCCACTTTTTGTCCTTGAAGGTCCTCTAGTTTTCAAATTCACAGGAACCCAGGAATTTAATGGATTGTTCAAATGTGGGAATTTTATTCACATATAAGTATATAAAAACAAATAAAATACAGATGATCTGATAGCACGATGCGTTTCAACCCAAAATGTGGTCTTCCTCAGGTGAACAATTCATTGCATTCCTGGGTTCCTGTGAATTTGAAAACTAGAAAATGAAGTATGGGGTCTATCTCTTTTATTAATGCCCTGTAATATACTTTTAATGGGGTAGGGCGTGAGAAAAGGTGTGTGATTGGGATAACTGATGAGTATGTAATGTTGAATCCCTGTGAGATAAACTTTGATTGTATTGTGTGCTAATTTAAGGTGAAGGTGGCAAAAAGAAGAAAAATAAATGGCCTGTATGGTGTTGTCGACAGTGACTTAATGGAGGGAGAATTCTTCAGGAGGGATTAGTGAATTTATACTTAGTGTGTGTTAAGAATGAGGAGCCAAAAGATCAATGATAAGCCTTTTTTACATTTTATTTTAAGATTTGTGAGACCCAACACCGATGGGATTCATGCACCATGACTGAAAAGGTGGATGAGAGAACATGTCTAAAACAAAACCTAAATGTACTTCTTTGTCCAAATTGGGGTATTCCAATGTGCCTGAGGGAAGTGCCACGATACCTGTGTGAAAACCTATGGAAAAAACAGAAACTAAAAATTCAACCAAGTGGGGTCGGGGGGGAAGCGCAAGTGATAACTTAGATTGCCCAGATTAGCCTCCATTAGTCATTTCTTGGGAAAGAGCTTGGAGGGGCACATAGATTTTGCATGTGTCCTAAAACATGTTGAGCAGATGTGCAACAATCTACAATACTGTAATTGCAGGTACCAACATTAAAATTGTTGCACATTTGTGCTTTCCCCAAGAAAACAATGGGTGTGCTCAACTTATCCTTCTGACCCCGACCTTGACCAACGGAGGAACCAAGAGTGGTATGTGCAGGGGTTGTGGATGGGTTGGCTTCCCAGGGGCACACGTTGGAGGAATTGGAGGAGAATGAACAAACCACACAAGCAGGGGGCTTTAAACCAGGGAAATGCCTGCAGAACAGCTCTGTGTCCAAGTGACTCCAGTCGGTTTGACTATTAAACTGGGCCAGAGCTGCCGCGGCTTTGGCAGACACTGACTTGTGGTAGTCATAAAAAGAAAAGCCCCTATACTTGTGCCCTAAATCCACCAACTTGTGTTGGTAGAGATCCAGTTCCTCTCGCCTCTGGGCGTACACCAAACATATGACGTCCCTGTAGAGTCCAATGGCAAGTACGAACAAGGGAATTGAGAGTTTCTTATTTAGTCTGGGGTCCCTGGCTTAAGGACCACTGACAAATTCCCGTAGTTATAGGTCCTGTTCTCTACAATGTCCTGTGAAGCAATTAGTAGTTAACATCCTTACCCTCAATAATGTCGTTCCTGATGGAGGTGGGGATCAAATGTGTGGGTGTGACAATGTGAGGGGTAGAGGGAAGTGGAGAAACGGTGCTTTAGCTACTCTGCAAGACTGCTACCATGCGCGCAGTAACCTCCGCCGGACTAGATGAGGTGGCCTGCGGAATAGGGTGAGCAGTTTCCAGTACTGTCAACAGATCGCTTCAATAGAGGAAATCAATATAGAGATCCTGCCCTGCACCTCCCCCATGCCGTGAAAATGTCTAGAGTCAATGGACTGAGTGAATAGAAGCCTAAAGAGTTGCACTTAGGTATAGTCTATGACCTCAGGGACCTGGGAGTGGCAGGGGTGTGTAACTCAGCAGGGGAACTGAGACATGCTAAAGACATGCTAAAAAGTGACAAATTAAACAATCAATGCCCCATAAAACTGAATACCAACATATAGAACTGGCTGATATAGTGCCATTAGGCGAATAAGGAATCTACCCTGTGATAGATGAGGCCCTGTTAATAGCCAAGTGGCACAGAGAGGCTCTAGCTATGACTTGGTTCAAGGGGAACGTGGCCACCGAGACATTGTGGCGGGGTAGGGAATCATCCTATTCACATTTTAATGAGCCGGTACAGGACTGGCTCAGGTACATAGGAATGAGTAGGATGTAAGGATGAGGCATTTCAGCTGCTGTGTTCTTCCCCAATGTTCATATAGTAGAGATGATAAGAAGAAATTAAAGGTAAAATGTATAAATGTATTCCAAAAACACATATAAAAAGCATAATAAGCCACATCACCGAATTTCCTCATTGAAAACAGACACAACACGTTTTGGCTGGACGCCTTCATTTTTCAAATGTGAGTAGGATGCAACTACATTATATATGCATTATATTTGTAGTGGGGTACCATACAGACTGTATTGCCCTATGTGAGATTTTCTCTTTTAGAAATGTCATTGGACACAGTTCCCTATAAATGTGTATGTATTTTTTATATATATCTTTCATATATACACTGTGCACAAAAGTGTTGTTATATTTACATTTGCTCTATGTGCGCTATCAACTTTTTATTTGTTGTCTGTTTATGTACTGTGTCAAATTGTGTGGTTGATTTCACAGTGGTTTTGCCTGCACTACTGAATTGGTGTTATAGCGCCAGGGGTGTATTTTGGATTTGTGCTGCCCTATGCATGACGAAATTCGGGCACCTCCCCCATATCTCAATTTGCCCCACTCCTTCCTGTCAAAGCTGTACCTCTTCCTTTTTAGGACCAACACGCACTTTATACTGACACACACACACACACACACACACACACACACACACATACAGACACACACACTCGCTGACAGACACCCTGGCAGACACACACACATTCACTGACAGACACCACACTAACAGATACACTCACAGACTTGCACAATTACTGACAGACACAGACGCTCAATCACCAGACATACACTGGCAGACAGACATTCACTGACAGACACGCACACTTACTCAGAGACATACACGGACAGACACACACCCATCACCTACAGGCACACACATGTGTGAGCAGACATATACTGGCAGACACACACACATTCACTGACAGACACACTGGCAGACACACACACACATTCACTGATACTGATACTGATACTGACAGATTCACACGCACAAACATTGCCTCACACAGTTACAAATTCTTTATTTATTGTATTAATTTAAATCCACCCAGCCTCCCTACCTTTGGGAGAGCTGGACTGGATTATTTCCCTGGGTCCAGTGAGTCTGCTGGTCTGGCTGCTGCTGCCTCCTGGGCTCTCTCCTGGGCTGTCTGCTGCTGTCTCCTGGGCTGTCTGGAAACTGCTGGGCTTATGTGCATCAGAGTGGATGGGCGGCCGGTCACTGCAGGCAGTGAGAGAGCTGTAAGTTTCCTGCTCAGCTCCATCTCGCGCCGCTGAGTGATGCTGGGAGCTGGAATGATGTCATATTCCGGCTCCAGCAACACCTCTGAGCGCGCAAGGGAGCTGAGCAGGAAGGGCTCATTGGACGGCCCTTCCTCGCAACTCGCCCACAATATTGTCAGCCGCGTGCCTCTGGGAGACCCTGAGGTGACCAGCCAGCCAGCTTTTGGTTCCCCCATGAAAGAAGCTAACAAGACATGTGCCAGGGCACTTAAGGGGGTGGCCTTTTTTGCCGCCCACCCTTAAAGTGTCGAACAAGGCAAATACCTTGTTAGCCTCATTGTAAATACAGCACTGTATAGCGCCATATTATACCACTATATCATTCTTTTGTGTATATCGATTTCAATTACAGATTTATGGGCAGCTTTTGCATTCATGTGATCGATCTGTGAGAGTGATCACATGGCCCACAGAGGGCGGTCTGTCAGAGCCCAGACAGTCCCACTGAAGTGAGGCACCAGGAAAAGTGGCGTACCTACCGTTGTCTCAGGGGTCAACCGTGGGACGCCGGCTTAGCTTCAGGGCCGGTGCAGCTGTGCACCACAGTCCAAATGCCCTGTGACCAGCAGGAAGGGAGCAATGTGCTGTGCTGCACCCCTCCTGCCGATTGTCACAGCTGACAGGAAGTGCTCTCTCAGTGAGAAATGGGTACCGCAGCAGCCAAGAACAGGTACAGGAGGAGAGGGAGGTAATAGGACTAATGGTGGGCTAGGTCAGAGAGACATGGAAGTGAGGCTAGGTGAGATAGACAAATGTGGGGGGCTAGAGGAGAGAGACACATATGGGGGGTTGGGCAGATAGAGACACATGGAGGGGTTGGGGGCAAGGGGAGAGAGACACATGGAGGGGCTGGGGGACTAGGGGAGAGAGACCCATGGGGGCTAGGGTAGAGAGACACATGGAGGGGCTAGGGGAGAGATACACATGGGGGCTAGAGGAGATAAACACATGTAAGGGGCTAGAAGAGAGAGACACATGTGGGGGGGGGGGGTTCTAGGGAGAGAGACAAATGTGGGGGACTAGGAAGAGACACATGTGAGGGGCTGGGGGAGATAGTGACATGTGGGGGGCTAGTGGAGAGAGACATGTGAGGGGCTAGGGGAAAGAGACACATGCAGGGGGTTGGGGAGATAGACACATGGAGGGGCTGAGGGGGCTAGGGGAGAGAGGAACATGGAAGCTTGGAAATGAGACACATGGAGGGGCTGGGGGTAGGGAATAAGACACATGGAGGGTCTGGGGGGGAGGGAATGAGACTCACAATGTTGCTGAATGAGACACATGGGGGACCCCAGGGAAATGTTCGCACCGGGTGGTGGTTTCTAGTTACGCTTCTGGCCAGGAAGATAAGTATTCCTGAGGCTCCAGGGCTCTTAGCCGTTACAGCGTTCTATGCCGCCACAACGGATTTAAAGCCCATTATAATGTGGATGTCATAAAAATCTGTAATGGCGAATGGGGGTAATAGGAAGCAGTTGTGTTAAGTAGACAGCTCCCTAATGTTGTTTCCTTAAAAATGGCAATCCCACATAAGGATACCAAATTATGGTGTTATCTACAAAGGATTTTTCTTAATTTGGATATTTCAGCAGTTTAGCAAATATTTCCCTAAATTGGTTATTTTCTTTGTAACTTTGTGACTGTCACCTGTATTAATTGCCCATAGGAAACAATTTTTTTTTAAACATTAGAAACATCATTGACCCTTATACTTTGGCAGAGACTGTTTACCCAATACAAACTTGTATTGATAGACACACATTCTCATTGATACATTCACATACTCATTGATACACACACTGTTTAACCAACCCACAAGACCACTAACAGACATATCCATTCTCACTGACAGACATACACTGACATAGACTCACTGACAGACTCACGCTCTCAGATACATATACACTGACATACACTTACTAGCTCACACACTCACTGACAAACACACAGTCACACTTAGTAACAGACACATAATGACATACACTCACTGACACACACTCACTGACAGACACACACTGACATACACTTGGCACACACTTCTTGACAAACACAGAAGTACTCACTGGCACACACACTCACTAACAGGCACACAGTGACATACGCTTGTATACACTCACTGGCACAAACACTCACTGACAGACACACACTTTCACACTCACTGAAATATACACACACACACACACTCACTGATAGACATGCACTCTCACTGATACTAACTGTAACGGAGCTCCGTGTACTCCGACCGAGCACCCTCCATTGATGGACGCTTCCTAGCTTGCGCCGAGGACCACAAGCGCCGCACTGGACACCACAGCCACCGCAGACTCCACAACCGCCGTAGCTTAACTGGAGTCTCGCCGTCTTCCGTCCACCCTGGATTGGCTTTTGTCCTCCAGGACCGTGTGGGGAAGACCTCTCCTCCAGGAGAGCGTATCTGGAACAAGCTCTTAAAAGAGCTAAGTGATTAAAGCTCAGGGGAGTATGTAGAACATAGCAATCCCCAGTGTGATATAGCAGTTCCCTCCAATAACAAGACAAGGCTACGTGTTGAGGGTCAAAAGGAACTCTCTATTTTACTCACAGGTACTCTGCTTTTATGCAATTCTGCCCATGCAAGAGCGACACCCACATAATTAACACAACAGCCAATAAAACATAAGGTACATCCCACACATCTCCTCCCCTCAGATAAGCTTGTAGCCCAATTATACGTACATTTTAAAACATACTTTTTAACCAACATTCATAACTTTAAAACCATACATTCAATCTCCATAAAAATTACATATTTAAACTCAGCATACACCAAACATAAACACTTCCAAAAATCATACAAATCCCTCCAGTGGATCAAAAGTTAAGTGGAAGTCCTTTATGACCGACCGCAAGCACAATTTCCTGCCCCAAACAGTTCCATAGATTTGGGCTGTGCGGTCGGTCAATTTCATGCAGAAAAACGACTAAGTCCCATTCGAACGAGCGTTCGAATCTTCGAACGAGCGTTCGAATCTTCAAACGGGACTTAGTCTCTGGAGCTGAAAGTTCAGTATGGAAGAAGGTAAGGGTCAGTGGTGTTCGTGTATTTGCGCATCCGATTTTAGTTCCACAGAATCTTTAGCATACACCGCTGACCGCGTTCGAATGAACAAAGATGGCCGCCGCCACGTGTTCGACTGTCGAATGGCACCCACCCAGCGCTCGGCAATTAATCTGCAGTAACCTCACAGCCTGGGAGGTAAATTGCCTGCACACTTTAACTTCTGGGTGGTCCGCCTGTGTGGTACTTGGTTCAGTAAGCCCTATTTACTGAACCAAGAGGGAGAAAGCCAGGAACAAGTTATTTTACAGGTCTGGGGACATAGTCTTAAAGGGGCATTGTTCACCAAAGTCACAAGATGTCCCCAGACGGTTCTTAAAGGGCCATACACAACCAATAAAAGTCCATAAGTTTTCAGGGGCACAATCTTCCAGGGGCCATAGTCATGAGGAAGGAGGCTGGCAAACAGGCTTCTCCACAATCCAGGTAAGCAGGGCAATTTATCATTTAAAGGGCCAGTTGCAAATAGCAATTTGTAACACTAACACACTCACACGCATTCTCTCACACACAATTTAATAAAATGTATAGTTATTTAATGTTTTTTGATGACCACCCAGCCTACCTGCCTTTGGGTGAGTGGGTGTGGATCATCTACCTGGGTTCTAGTGTGGGTCATCTCCCTGGGGTCTAGTGTGGGTCTTCTCTCTGGGTCTAGCGGGGCTGCTGTTCCAGCACTGCTCTCACATACACTGTTATATCCCACTTCCGGCATCACCACAGAGTGAGCGAAGTAGTCGGTGCGTCAGGATTACAGCTCCCGTGCTGCTGCCTCCAAACTGGACTCAATATATTTCAGCAGAGTAGGCAGCTGCCATCCAAGTGAACAGGTGCCTACTCTGCCTTAGCGTACAACTGGCCACTTTATCAAGAACTCTAAGGTGGCCAGATGATGGACCTCCCTGACAGATGGAACACAGAGGTCCTGGTCAAATTTGCAACCTTATGGACCCCTAATGTTCCACCACTGCCATAAGGGCATCAATGGAAAACTAAATTAATTTGGAAAAAAGAACTTTGCTTGAAATTGTCAAAATAATGTATACACAACTCTGGATTATGTGACCAATAATGTTATAATAAGTCATAACAGTCCAGCGTTTAAAGATCCTTTATCAAAATGGAGTGTCTCACTCTCAACCTATGAATATAACACATACACTCAAAACTGGCATAAATGTAAATGCAAATACATAAAGCAAAGGCCTATATTTCAAATATTGATTCTTTATATTATAAATGTGCTTCTAATCTAATGTTCTTTATCAAAAATAGCCTATTTCTTAGTGTAGTATATTTTGCCAAAATATAAAATTATTTTTTTTATGTCATTTTCTTCATAGCATTATTATTAATTGTAAAATTTAAAATAAAAAGACCATATTGATTAAAATCCTGGATAGGACTGATATGCTGATAAACTGTAATTAATTTACTGATGCAGTTATTGTAATAAATGTTCAACATTGTACACACAATAAGATATAATTATATATTAAAATATCACAACCCTTAAAATAGACAGCAATCTATAACAGAAAAAAACATTGTTTAGATAGATTATGATAAATTAAAGTTTAAAGTTAGCTACATCAGGTGATCTAACCCAGGAAACGCACGACCCAGTTCCTATAATTATATATAATTAATATCCAATAACACTACAAGTTACTAAGCACATGGATACATACATTTGTACACACAGTACATACACATACATACAGATTATGAATGAAACCAGAATTTGTTGCATTGAAATCAATTGGAAGAAAACTACAACGGAGGATTTCCTTGCAGTTTTGCTTTTAGGCCCCCATACAAAATTTGACCAGTGGATCAAGTTTTTTCCTTCGGTTTTAGGGGTGAGTACTTAATGAACACATATGCATGGCTGTGTTTATAGTTATGAATACCTTATGGAAGCTTAAAGTTAAATGTATTTATATTAGGGAGTCTGAAATTCCTGCAACCATAAAAGGGTGGTTGAATGAATTAATTAAAAACCATGAATTCATTTTCTTTGAATAAAGACAGCCTACTTATTTAACTTATTTGCAATTTCCACTTTATATTTCTGATCATTTCCCTAAGGATTAAATATATACTTTTAACTTAATCTTGTGAGTTTATTTTGGTCTTCCTTCCAAGTAATTTCTTCAAAGCATTTTTTATCTCATCATTCCTTAAGCTGTAGATTAATGGGTTCATTGTCGGGGTTAACACTGAATAAAATAGAGAAGTTATTTTATCAAGATCCAAATTAGTTTTGGAGCTGGGACGTATGTACATAAAACTGATTGACCCATAATATATTAGAACAACAGTTAAGTGTGCAGCACATGTGGAAAAGGTCTTTTTCTTACTGGCTGGTGATGGAGCATCAAGAATAGTCAAAGCAATTTGTACGTAAGACAAAATAATTATTGGAAATGAACCGATGATGACTACACTTGCTATAAATGTGAAAAATAGCTGAAGTCTCTGGATGTCACTGCAAGATAGTTGGATCACTGGTGAAATATCACAGAAAAAATGGTTGATAACATGAGACTTGCAAAATGGAAGCCTGGAGATTATACCAACTGGAAGAATAACGGCAAGGAAACCACTTATCCAACATCCCAATACCAAGAGTCTACAGCATTTCTCAGTCATTATAACATAGTATCTTAAGGGATTGCAGATGGCCACATAACGATCATAGGACATGATTGTAAGAAGAAAGGACTCAGTGATTCCAACAGCTAAGAAAACATACATCTGTGTCATACACCCTAGAAAGGAAATCGTATTTTTGTTTGAGAGAATAATGGTCAGCATTTTAGGTAAGACAATTGATGCACAAGAGATGTCTACCAAGGAAAGAAAGCCAATGAAATAGTACATTGGTTTATTTAGGTGAGAGTCTATTCTCGTTACTATAATTATGAGCATATTCTCAACCGCATTGATTACATAAATGATTAACATGATCAAGAATGAGGTTACAGGTGCTTTGTTGAGAGCAGGAAAGCCAAGGAAGGTAAATTCATGTTCATTGGTAAAATTATATATTTCATCACTTTTCATCACGCAGTCGTTATTTCTTATTTGCCATCATTGCTGTTGGGAATACTATAAAATTATTTAACTGTAAATTAAAAATGTTATTTAAGAAAGCACTGTGCATGACTTTTGCAGAGCATCGTAATATATACCATCTGTAATGTTAAATTTAATGAAAACATATGTTGGAGAAGAATTTCAAAGTGTTAGATACTTCTGCATCTCAATTTTTGAAATTTGGCACAATTTATTAAATCTGTCAGATTGTTTTCATCTGCTGTTTCTTTTGCACCATTTCCATCATTTTTGAGTATACTTAGGCAAGAAAAGGTATGTTAACCTTAAGAATGAGTTGATTTTCTAGATTAATTGGTCATGAAATGTAATTACATCTTCATCACAGTCACAAGTATAGAAAAACAAGCTCAGCTCAGCTCAGCTCAGTTCAGTTCAGTAATGTTCTAGTCTGGTGTGAAAAGCATGTCCTTGGGGTCAAGGTCTGGTCTCTGACTGGGCCACTCCAAAGGGTGGATTTTTTTGGGGGGGAATTAATTATCTAGTGGATTACTTTGATGTTTAGGATGACAGTACTGATGCATTATCCAACTTCTACTGAGCTTCAGCTGGTGTACAACCACCCTGATTTTATCGTGTAGGATATCTTGATAAACTTGGGAATTTATTTTTTAATGGTAGCATGTGGTACAGTCACCAATGTAGAAAATATCCACAAACCATGATTATCCCTACACAATAGTTAAGCAGTGGGATGGTGTTTTGCTGCTAGTATGCAACTGCTTAAAATACACACATTCTTTTGGCAGAAAATTGGCACTAAGTGCTTTACATGAAAGGAAGGAAACTTTGATGGCAAAATAAATGGGCATTGCAACTGATGACTATCCGCATATGAGAACATTGGCCACACTACTTGAAGATCAAGAAAAAGATCCACCCCTCACTAATTTAAAACCACAGAGTTGGTATATCCCCAACTTCAAAGAGGTGATGAATATCGATCTTTTTATCCAAATGACCACTGACAAAATAGAACAACTACCTCTTGACAGATCACCACAAATTAGCAATTTGTCATATGATGAAAATCTTGCACTAAAAGAATTGAGATCCAAAAATGATCTCCTAATAAAACCATCAGATAAATGGGGAAATATTGTGTTACTTGAAAAAGAAAAATATGTGTATGACCCATCTTCAAGACACATCATGTTTTAAGAAACTTTCGGTTTGAGTATTTAAAAATACTCAAACTAATACTGACTCAAGCAAGGGATAATGAAATAATAACTCAAGATGAGTTTCAATTTTTATTACCCAACAACGCACCTACAGTTGCAACATTCTACTGTTTACCTAAGATCCATAAATATGCTACAAATACACCAGGTAGACCAATAATCTCAGGCAACAATTCCCTCACTGAACAAGCAAGTAAATACATGGAGAAAATACACCATCCCTTTGTTACTGATCTACCATCTCATATTCAAGATACTAAACAAACACTGCTTACCCTGGAGAATCTAATTGTTCCCCCCTACACTCTCCTAGCAAGTCTGGATGTGGTCTCTCTGTACAACAACAGTCCCCACAGTGTTGGCCTGGGTGGTACTCAATTTTTCCTAGCAAAATCACCAAAAATTACAATTCAAAAGCTCTTATTGATGGAACTACTGAGTTGTATTCTTACTCACAACTACTTTGTTTTTAATGGCATATATTATCTTCAGACTAGGGGCACAGCTATGGTGACGGCTTGTGCCCCTAGTTATGCCAATCATTATTTAGGCTGGTCGGAAACGACGATTCTTAAAGAAATATTACAAACTTGATACAACAAATTTGTGTTCAGCTAGCATCGTTATATAGACGATGTCCTTTTATTTTGGACTGGCTCTATTACACTGTTTGAAGAACTAGTGACTAAACTCAATACCAACCAAATTGGTCTACAGCTAACACACATTATCAGTGAAGACAGACTTGAATTTCTTGACCTTGTTATCAATCTGTCCCAAGAGGGTGAAATTGAAACAAAACTTTACAGGAAGCCCACCTCATGTAAGAATTTCCTCCATTGGAATAGCCATCACCCCTACAGACTCAAAGCAAGGATCCCATACGGACAGTATTTAAGGGCAAAAATAAATTGTTCAGAGGAGACATTCCTCGAAGAAGCAAAAAACCTGAAAATACGTTTACACAACAAGGCTATCCAAACAGAATCTTAAAACAGGCATACCAGCGAGTCTTAAAAATGGACAGATCAACTAGTCTGAGAAACTACAAGACTCAAAACACTTAACCCAATATAAGATGCATTGGCACATACAATCAGCTTTGGAACCCCATCCACAAAATATTTGCAGAAAAATGGCCAATACTGACTCATGACAAAGATGTGGCTACTAATCTCTCCCAATTGCATAGCATAACTTCACGAAAAGCACAAAACCTATGGGATTTGCTAGTTCACAGCCACCTAGAACTACAGTCACAACCAAAAACTTGGCTACAAGAAACAAAGGGGGTTTACAGATGTGGCAACTGCAAGGCATGTAAATTCATAAAACCATCTAAATCAATGGAATGTACTAACACTAAAAAGATATATCCTCTAAAAGAATTTGCGACCTGTAGCACAAAAAAAGTTGTATATCTGATCACCTGCAGCTGTAAACTACAGTACGTAGGGAAAACCTATCAAGAATTTAGAAGAAGAATTCTCCAACATGTTAATTCAATTACTAATTTAAATGTTTCAACCCCAGTTGCTAACAATGTAAGTTATTTAGGGCCCTCACCCGCCGTGCAGGGGTGGGAGCAGAGGGGGAGGACAGTAGTTCCCCCAGTCCACATTCTTATTTAGGGCCCCCACCCATCGCACAGGGGTGGAGGCAATAGTTTTTTTTTTTTTAATTTTTTACAGTGAGCAGCCACTGGCTGCTCACTGTTTACTAAACACGCCTCTACTCGTGGTATAGCGAGTAGGGGCTGAATTTACTAATACTAAGTAATCTCTACTTAGTATTAGTAAACTTGTCTGAAAGACCAATTTAGGTCTTTCAACCTTTTGGTAGATAGCTCCCTAATACCGTGGGAATTAGGGAGTTATCTACTAAGCGGCTGCTTATTTTATGTTATTTTTAAGTGATTTCCCTATCCACATTTGTTTGCAGGGCACTTGTCCTACTCTTACCCCCATTTTACTTCCTTTTGCAGCTCTATTGCCCTTTCCAGGACTTTTTTAGAGCCATTTTTGTGCCCAAAAGTTCGGGTCCCCATTGACTTCAATGGGGTTTGGGGTCAAGTTCGGGGTCAAGTTCGATCCCGAACCTGGACTTTTTTTTTAAGTTTGGCCAAACCCGCCGGACCTGAACATCCAGGTGTCCGCTTAACTCTAGTCTTCTGAAATAAAAATTTCAGTGGAATTTACTATGAAAAAAAACCTGTTATTTTTATTTCTAGAACACTTTAATACATAGGATCAAAATAATGATTACATTTTGCTGTCACTTTTCAGAACGCTTCATAAAAATCCCTAAATATGCTTTTTGAAAATATCATGACTGAAAGAAGTTAAACAAGACTAATGCATGGGGGACTAGTAAAAATAAATGATTAGATAAGCGGAACAGAGCAAAACACGATTAGTACAAAAAAGTCAGTCCGAAAACAAGAATATAATGCATTCATTCTACAACTATGTATACTTGTTACAGCTCCATCTACTTCTCAAACTGACAAATACCGTAATTATATATGATGAATGATGGCGCAACTCCATAACCTCACATATTTTTCTCGGGAGTAAATCTGCAACTTACCTCAAATGTAATTGCATGTGAATATGGATCATGTTTAAATCCCCTGATAAAAAATAAAAATAAAAAAATAAAACATTTAAGCAAACTCAACAAAATATGGATGTTTATGTTGCATTGGTCTCCAGTATAATTGTAATTACATTAATCTGGATGTGATATGTTAGAAAATATAAGGTAATACTAAAATGCAGAGTTACAATTAATCTTACCTTTGGTGCAATATTGAGCTTAACATTTCATGACAAATCTATTATGAACATTAAGAAAGGGGCTTATAAATGGTTAACAGCCAATAGGTAAAATCCAATTGCTCCTTTGAGATAAAATATTAGCTATCGAGAAAGCTGGTTCCAGAAAATATCTTTTATTGAAACGAGTGAAACTCAAACCCTTCAAAGACTGACTTATATTTATATATGTATATAAGCACGTTCTTTTTTTCATTTGTTTTTGCCATCTGGAGTTTCATGATTCTCTGTAGAATTCATGTAATTCTAAAACCAATTAACATTGTCTCTAATCATGTACTAACATGCTAGCACAGTAATGCTAATTTCAGAAAGCTATAAATTAACATTATAAAAGCTTTGTCAAGCCTATTTTTTGGGTGTGAAAATCTATTTATTTTTTAGCTACAGAAATTAGAGTTTATGATCAATGTACTCCTCTTCAGCACTTTAACCCTCCCAGTGAAAGTAGGCAAACGTTTTGCTAATGGTTTGACAACTTATCTGGTGTCTGTTAGCTCTACTGAGCTAAGTCCTGCAGGGCAGAACTGGCATTATGGCTGAGAGCAAGAGCTAAGCATCTTAGCCACAGAGCTAAGTTCTGTACTGTCCCTACTTTTTCAGTGCTGCAGCTTCCGGGCTGCAGTGGAGATTACCTCAGGTAAGTTTGACATATGCATAGTCGCCTTTCCAGCATATGCCGTATAAAAAACAAACAAACAAAAAGAAGGATACTCAGACACCTTATGTTTAGGAAAATGATCACAGCTTTATTAATAAATAAAATATAAATTATATAATTATATATAAATTATTTAATTATATATTAAATTATTAAAGGTCCAGATGTCAACTATGTTACATCTGGACAAACAACCTGTACCCCAACTTGTTTATCCATCCCCCGCCACAGCTCAGAGCTCAACACCTCAAACTACCTAAGTGCCCCCACCAAAAACGACGCCTGCTGCAATCCCTCCTGAAACCCCAACAACAGAAAGTCAACACCCGCATCAGAGAGGTGAACTCCATTTTGCCTACAATACCCTGCAAGCTGCTCCTCCAAATCCCTATGCCGGACTACAACACCCCGAAACCATTTTACATAAACTGCCATCAGCTTATTCACCTTTCCTCTACTCTTAGCCACTGCCCCGGGGTACCATCTCAGACCAAACGACAACCATGTCAGGGATCAACTGCCTCAACCTCTCCAAATCCCTCTTCATCCTGGTAATTAAGTCTCTCTGAGAAACTAACCCCAAATCATTCCCACCTGCGTGAATTAAAATAATATGCGGCATCTGACATTTGCCAAGCAATCTGAACAGTTGAGAACAGACCCCCCCTGCCAACCAGCCCCCCTTAAACCAAACCACTTAAGTTGCACCATTTAGCACGGAAAGCCCAGCTGCACGCAGTGACAACAAACTGGGGCTCTCCTGTACGCCTAGTACACGTAAGAGAGTCCCAGCAACCAAGCGGTCCAAACTAGGGGAGAAAAACATGTTAACAGAAAACAAAACAACAACAACCCCAATATTTAGACTAAATGGTTGGGCCTCACATAAGTCCTGAATCGTACTAATTCCCATCTCCCAATCTTCTTGACCAGATAATCACCAAAACCCAGCCGAGAAGCCTCTGTCGCAGCCCTGATCCGGAATGAGAGCTTACCAAACTTACGGAATCAGCCGCAGGTGTCCCAATGCCAAACGAATGACCCGGAGGAACTGAAACTTTGATAGTGAAGAACCATCAGCATGTAACAATCAGGGCCGGATTAAGAGCACAGTGGGCCTGGTGCTCACAATTATAATGGGCCTAATTACGGAATCTTATGGACCAAAAACACTAAAACAGTCATACCTCCCAAGCGTCATGTATCTGATGGAGATGGTGCTGGAGGGAAACTCATAGGATGTGGCTATAAGAAAACACATACTCTATGCTAATTTCTCTCTCATTTATGCTTTCATCTTTCAAGTAAATCCATAACCCCTAACAGCAGTGTCCAGTGAAGCAGGAAGTCAATGGGTGGGGTAAAAGGGTGTGCCACTGGTGCAAATCACGTGACAAGACCTGCCAAAAGGGGTGAACATGCCCAAAAAGGGGGCATGTCTGTCCAAAGAATTGGAAGGTCAGCCTGGCATGAATACATGTACAACTAAGGACATACTATGCAGGCAGCACCCTGAGCTTGACATAAATGTGTCTAATGATGCGCTCACTCCATGCTTTCTAAGGACTGTCCCCTAGCACTCGCTGGTCCACTTGTCTCCTTACCTTCTTACTAGCAGCCAGAAGTTCCTGGTATATAGTCTGAGACAGAAAAAAGGTGTATATAGTGAGTGTAGAAGAAAGGGGACATGCCACAGTGTTAGAGAGACCAACGTCTGCATTACCTAAACTAATTTTAATGTCAGCCAGTCCACACAAGTTTTGTTCCCATACATCCCTCTTAAGCTTCCAAACTTAAAGGGACACTATAGTCACCAGAACAACTACAGCTTATTGTATTTGTTCTGGTAAGTAGAATCATTACATTCAGGCTTTTTGCAGTAAACACTGTCTTTTCAGAGAAAATAACTCCACTGGCCGCTCCTTAGATAGCTGCTAGAGGTGCTTCCTGGGGCAGTACTGCCTAGTGTGCAACACTGTCATTCAGTGTCTCCACCCTCTGCATGCAGACACTGAACTTTCCTCATAGAGATGCATTGATTACATTTATCTTTATGAGGAGATGCTGATTGGCCAGGGCTATGTTGGACTTGTGCTTGCTTTGCCCCTGATCTGCCTAGTTGACGGTCTCAGACAATCCTATGGGGAAGTATTGTAATTTGCTCAGACCACCACTTCTGAGCCAGCAGCTGCAGACTTTAATACAAGTAATATTTTACTATATTTAGGGAGGCAAGAAGGGGCCAGGGTGGTGGTTTTAACATAATAGGGTCAGAAATACATGATTGTGTTCCTGACCCTATAGTGCTCATTTAAGCAAGAGTATGTAAAGAGTAGTTAAGGTTGCCACCTTTCTTGGAAAAAAATGCCAGCCTTAATCATTTGTATAATTAATTAGTTATGCGTTACATCACATGATGTAAATCACAAAGAGTGACATCAGAGAAAATTCTGTAAAATCACCAACAAACTACTCACAATTTGATTCTGATGTATAGATGGATTGCTCCCAGTGTCTCCCTGTCTCCCAGTGTCTCAGTCTCGCAAGTCACCCAGTGTCTCAGTGTCCCTATGTATCACAGTGTCAGTGTCCCCATGTTGCCCAGTCCCCTAGTCTCCCAGTGTCTGTGTCCCCATTTCTCCCAGTGTCCCAATGTCTCAGTGTGTCCCCATGTCACTAGGATACTGGGGACACTGAGAGACCCAGGGACACAGAGACATGGGGACACTGAGACATTTAGGGAAACTGGGAGAAATGGGGACACTGAGACACTAGGGACACAGAGACATGGGAACACAGACACTGGAAGACTAGGGGACACTGGCTGGGAGACAGACACTTGGGGACAGTTGTGGACATAGACAAGTGGACACTGGGACATATAGGGACACAGGGAGACGTGGGGACACCAGGCACACTGAGACACTAGGAACGCAGACACTGGGAGACATGGAGACACTGAAACATTTGGGGACACTAAGACACTAGGGACACAGACACTGGGAGACTAGGGGACACTGGGAGACTAGGGGACACTGGGAGACTAGGGGATACTGGGAGACTAAGGGACACTGGCTTGGAGACAGACACTTGGGTAGACATGGGGACAGTTGTGGACATAGACATGGGGACACTGGGACATATAGGGACACTGTGACACATGGGGACACTAGGCACACTGAGAGACATGGGACAAAAACACTGGGAGACTTGGGGACACTGAGACACTAGGGACACTGGCTGGGGGACATGGGAACATAGTGTCTCCGTGTCCCAATGTCTCAGTGTCTCCCAATGTCTCTATGTCTCACAGTGTCCCCATGTGTCTCAGTGTCCCCTAGTGTCTCAGTGTCCCCAAGTGTATCAGTGTCCCCAGGTCTCCCAGTGTCTGTGTCCCCATGTGTCCTAGTGTCTGTGTCCCCATGTGTCCCCTAGTGTCTGTGTCCCCTAGTGTCTGTGTCCCCTAGTGTCTCAGTGTCCCCATATGTCCCCAAGTGTCTCAGTGTCCCCTAGTGTCTCAGTGTCCCCATGTTTTCCAGTGTCCCCAAGTGTCTCAGTGTTCCCAGGTCTCCCAGTGTCTGTGTCCTAGTGTCTCAGTGTCCCCTAGTGTCTGTGTCCCCTAGTGTCTGTGTCCCCATATGTCCCCTAGTGTCTGTGTCCCCATGTGTCCCTTAGTGTCTGTGTCCCCATGTGTCCCTTAGTGTCTCATGTGTCCCTGCTGCCTTTCCCCCATCCCTCACTTACCTGAGCTGTAGAGCTGCTGTCTGGACTCTGTGCTGTTTAGCTGCTCCCCTACGGATCAGTGAGTAGTAGAGAGAGACAGGGATATTCTGTAACTTCCTATTCCTGCCTCTCTCCACACACAGTTACCCCTACTGGCCGGTGCTGGTATTGCAGAGTAATTTCCATTTATTCTTAGAAAATTACCTGCATTTGTATTGCCGGTATTACTGCAATACCAGCACGGCCAGGCAGCCTCAAATACTGGCTGTGCCAGTAAAATACCAGTCAGGTGGCAAACCTAAGAGTAGTGTGTAAAAAAAAAAAAAATAATAATTAAATGGGCCTATTCCATGGGCCTGGTCCTGGACCTGCAGCTCCATCAGCCCCTATATTAATCCGGCCCTGGTAACAATATGGAACCGCCAACCATGGCATGTACTGTCTTAAGGCCCAACCAACAAGACACCCTGCACGCTGCCAACCCCGGCACTGCAAATAGTGTAACAAAAGATCATATTCTGAGAAACAAACACCAACCAACAATCCCTGCAGAATTTCAAACGAAACCGGCCGGCGCAAATCTGGCGATGACCTTCCTCTCCGAAACCCCTTAATAGTGCCTTACCAGAAAATGTTTAGTCAAATCCTTCCAACCGTTGAGTTTAAACAGGGAAGTCAACGCCATCATATTGCACCCAACCACCGAAGGGACGCCCCCTCAGCAAACAACCGGCAGAGGAACCACAACAAAGTGTTGAAACACTCCACCCCCGATACCTGACCCTCAGTACACCCCACAGCAGAGTCCCAGTCCCAAACCATTCCAGTCATTCCAAACCTTTAGGTAGGTGGACGGCGCCAGCGAACCCTTTATGAGTCCCCCAAGCAAGAGGTCCTGGGCCGCCACACATCCTCTAGACACTGCATACCCTCCTCCTCCATGCCCAGAGTTGCCTCCCGGAATCGGTCCCACTGAAATCGAGGAAGCGAATCAGCCACCACATTCAGCAACCCCGGTACATGGCAAGCGCGAAACACTATATTAAACTGCATGCAAACCAACACAAAGTGGTGAAGCAGCCGAATGACAGGAATAGAAGAAGCCGACAACCCATTAAAGGGACACTCCAGGCACCCAGACCACTTCTGCCCATTGGAGTGGTCTGGGTGCCAACTCCCACTACTCCTAACCCTGCAAGTGTAATTATTGCAGTTTTTCATAAACTGCAATAATTACCTTGCAGGGTTAACTCCACCTCTAGTGGCTGTCTTTTAGACAGCCACTAGAGGGAACTTCCTCCTTCATAGCACAGGAAACGTGTGCTAGAGCGTCGCTGGACGTCCTCACGCTGAAAATTATTTTTCAATGCTTTCCTATGGGGAGCGCTAATGCGCATGCGCGGCATTGCCGTGCATATGCATTTGGTCTCCTCGGCCAGTGGGCGCGATCAGTCTCGCCCACCGGCCGACGCAATACAGAGGAGGAGCGGCGCGGAGGAGGAGACAGGTAAGGACTCAGGTAAGTGACTGAAGGGGTTTTCACCCCTTCAGTGCCTGGGGATTGGGGGATGGGAGTGAGAGGGACCCTCCAGTGCCAGGAAAACAGATCGTTTTCCTGGCACTGGAGTTTCCCTTTAACTGCCTCTATCACCAACATATTGTCGGTGAAGAAGATAACTTTTCTGTTGCTCAACAAATGACCACACAACAATAACGCCACCACCAAGGGGAAGCCCCTCCACTCCTCCGGCCATGGCTCCACACACCAATGCCCTGCAAAAAAATGCTCCGAACCCAAGACTCCCCGACGCATCCGTGAATAGTTCCAGTTCAGGCGAAGACACTGTTGGTTACCGAAAGTACACCCGACCATTAAAATCCCCCCAAAAAACACCCAGACATCCAGATCGGCCTTCATGGAGGTCGATACCCGCACGAAATGATGGGGGGAAGCAACCCCGCTAGTAGTTTTGCACAGGAACCTGTGAAAAACCTGCCCCATGGGGATAATCCAGCATGCAAAATTTAGCCGGCCCACCAATGACTGAAGTTCCCACAAGGTAACCTTTTTGACCCCTGCACTTCTGCCACTGCCTGCTGGAGAACCAGCAATTTATCGTCCGGCAACCTCCACTCACCCAGGACCGAATCTATCTCCAGGCCCAAGAAACACAAACAAGTTCTTGGTCCAATTGTCTTGTCACCTGCCATTGATATCCCGAACACACTCGCCACCCATTCCAGAGTCCTCAATCCTATCCGACACCCCTCTGACCCCGCCGGACCAACGTAAAGGAAATTGTCAAGGTTATGTACCACAGATTTGGTGCCCGCCTCCACCTTGACCACCCATTCCAAAAAAGTGCTGAACTTTTTGAAATACGCACAGGAGATTGAACACATGGGAAGACATAGGTCGACAAAGTACTGCCCCTCAAAAAAACAGCCCAACAGATGATATTTTGGGCCGCCTCCATGTCAGCCTTAGCCAGCAAAGCCTTTTACCTGCGCACCGAATCAACTCGACCGATTGGTCGAATGATGCATACGACACAGAGCAGAGTGACTTGACAATATCATGATCCGTGTTGGTACGATAGATGATGAATGAGCCGGTACTTACCGGATTCCTTCTTGGGCACCACCCCCAACAGTGAAACCCTAAGATCGTGGGGGCTCCCCAAACGGCCCCGACATCCTCCCCAACTGTACTTGCTTAAGCAGCTTGTCCTGCACCACATCTGGAAAGTCTCCCACCGACTTCAAATTGAGTAGATGACGTACGACCACCCAATCCCGGAATGGAACAACGAATCCCTCCGTGTACCCAACCTGCAGCAGTGCCACTTCTTCCCGACAAACCTAGCTGCTTAGCCATGGCAACGTTGTCTACCTTCACCAGTGACAACCTCAGCGGTACAGGATGACACGGCTGCTCCCGGTGCACCCCCTCTGGCAGCCGCCTTACCTCGCTTGAAACAACGACTGAATCCATGAGCGCCCCCGCACCCAGAACATTCATGCTTGTAACGGGATGCAGCCCCCCATTTGCACTGGCTATCATTGAAAAGCCAGCAGAATCCCTTCTTGTGAACGGCTGACGAGGGAGAAGTCGTACCCGTGCCAGTCCCGGACTGAAAGGGTGATGCCTTCCCCAATCCTCACTCCTAGTCTGCCACCCCCTTGCCCTGGGGCCCACACCTGACCAAAACTAGCACTCCTGTCTGATCCCCCCACTCCAAGACTCCAGAAAAGACTTCAGACCCTCCAAAAGGAGTAACAGTCGATAACTCACGAACCTCTGGCCATCACAGGCCGAGGGCCACATCTCTTCATCCGACGTACAAGCCTGGGCATGACAGTGCCTCCAGCCACCTTGGTGACCTGGAATGAGAAAGCACTGTGGGTAGGCCGTGCGACCTGTCTACCACAGTGCCGGGACCCCTTCAATATGTCCCCAGCCCACCTGTCGTCCTGTCCATTGGGGCCGTGGCCGCTTCTTTCAGCCCACAACCTGGAACTCCTACTAGAGAAAACAGACCGGCTCTGCCAGCCTCCCGTGTTCTAATAGGGGACTGTCCATGCCTATGAGCCCCGGATGAGCCCCTGCTGTAACTGTGCCCACAGACACTGTGACCGCTCCTGTGATCCGTGCCTGCTAGCGTCCACTGTGGGCACAACGTGCCTGTCCTGAGTGCGGCGCTGAAAGCCCACGTGTTCGGGACAGAAGTTCGACCACCTGTCCTGCACCTTGCGAGGTGTGGAAAATCTCCTGCCCTCGTCCTGGCTCTGGTCCCTTGTCCTCACTGCCCACTGCTGGCTACTCCTGCTCCCCTCTGGCAAACTGACCGCAACCTGGGAGGTGACCCTGGGGACATGCTCCATTCCCGAGACCTGCCGAGGGTGAGGGAGACCCGCCTATCAGCAGCATGGGACCCTGCCTTGACCTGAGCAACTAAGGCAAGGGCACTCTCTGCCCACCCACTGCCCAAAGACTGTGCACCCGCCAGTATGGGGGGATGTCTCACCGAGCCTGAGACCAGCTGCCGTTCCTCCATGACCAACCGCATTCCCAGCACCTTTGCCAGTGGAACTCCTGTGCACCTGAGACATCCTGCATACCCATTCCGTCTGAACAGCCATATGCACCAACCTGGATTTGTGGGCCGAACCAGCAACCGCATCCGTACAAGCCTGTTCACAGCACGAACGGCCCCTCCAAGCCCAGCCCAGCAGATTTCTCTTGTACCTCTGTGTGTCCATCCCGTTTACTGGAACCAGCATTCACCTGGTTGCGGCCCGAACGTTCGACAATTTAGTAATTTGCCTGTTCGCGGACCCTTCCGTTCACCACTTCCAGTCATCACCTGTTCGTGGCTCCAAAGGCTTCTTGCTCCGGAACGCGGCCGTTCGCAGCCTGATTGTTCGCACACTCCCTAATGTTCGCAAACTTCCCCAGGCTCCTGTTCACCACTGTCCGCCGATGTCTGTTTGCAGCCTGAATGTCCTGGTCCTTCACGGCCCGAATGTGATGACACAACCTCGTTCCTAAGCATCCTCACAGTGCAGGCGGTCGTATGGCGATGCTGGCTGTAAGCTTCCAAACTCCCAGGCTTCCTGCTGGCCTCCACTGCCTCCTGCCCAGCTGGCAGTGATGGGCTCGCCCTCCTATGCCCAGTGGATCCTTCTCCAGGGCTCAAACATTGCGGTTGTTGGGTCCGCCGAGCCGGTCATCCAGGCCTCGGCTCGGCCATTGTTGTGGACCCCAGGGCCTCTCCTAGTAATTTCTGGAGCCAGGCGACTCCTATCTGCTGGACCGCAGCACGCACACCAACCAGCCAAGCTTCCATTCTTCAAGACAACAGCACCTGAAAGACAGAAAAACAAGACACCACACAGACCTGCGACAAAACAGGTAAGTGAGGATTAATTATGGCCTTTGTTCTAAAATGGCCACTATATGTACTCCCATAATCTAAAACCTGACCCCCACATTCTATAACCAAACCCCCACATTAACACCTCCTATAACTGTCTCCTAGTCATGTCAAGGCCAATTCCACTTAGCTGCGCTGCTCCATGGGCTTCAGTCTAACTGTTTGCAAATTGTTTAAATATTCACACTAAGAGGATGCACCGCATGCACCACTCTGGTTATAGTTGTGCCTGGAGTTTTACAAGAATCAGAAAAAAAAAAGACAAGTTAACATTAAATATGAATTTCTATGCTTCGGCTCGCCTGCACCACTGATTGTAGTCCTCTCTACATTTCTGTCCTCTCCATTGATATTTCTTTCCATTCTGCCCTAAATACTGGTCTCTACCCTCCCACCTCTCTTTGCCCCCAGTCTTTCAAGCTGGTCCTGTTTATACCTGGTTTATTTAGCTCAGTGAAGCTAACTGAAAAGGCAGTAATTGTCCAGAGCACCTACCTTGCAAACTTCTCATTGAGCTGTATTAGGCAGTCTGTGATTGGGCAGCCACAGTAAGTCTGGGAAGGGCCTGCAAAGGTAGCAGACAAGAAAATTGCAGCTTTTGCAAATTGTTTTTAGACATACCCCCAATGAAAAATGCATACTTAAATGCATGCATGTTTTCATTTAGGGTATATCAACAAAACAAATTTTTTTCTGTGGGCAATGAAGTGTCCCTTTAAGCTCAAAAGCGTACATTATATGTACCGAAAATAGGGACTCCCTATAGGGTATGTGCTTACTCTGTCTACTGGGAAATGTGTCTCTGCATTTATAATTATTTCCACATTGGTCCATAGAGTAGGGTAAAAAACAGTGACCACTACTTGGGGGTATCCACTTCCATGGGTCTAAGACTGATTGGGTCATAGGGTCATCAAGGCCTCTGGTCCTAATGCAAAATCTTAAAAAAAAAAAAAAAAAGACAAATGACTGAAGATCAAGCATTTATTTGCAGGAAGATCATGGCATGAAAATCAATAGCTATTTTTTTCACTATGTGACTAAAGGGATAGACAAAGGAGGAGCAGAGGCATACCTATGGCACCCTGGGAGGATTTAGTATTAGCATCCCCTCTTAACTATCTAAGTCATAGACCCCTACTTATTGTAGGGGTCATGGTGCAGTGAAGCTATTTGCTTCCAAAGCCCATCCACGTTAATGGGTATAAAAAACAACAAAAAAAACTGCTCAGGCACTGATGTTGGATGTGAAGGTCTTGCTTCCAATTGGCATTACGATGTATCCCAAAGGTGCTCAGTGGGATTGAGGTCAAGCCTCTGTGCGGGCCACTCAGATTCCTCTTCACCAGAATCATTAAATTATATCTTCATAGATCTCACATAGGTTTAAAGGTGCGCCGGAAAGGGTATTCTTTAAACTGTTGCCACAATATTGGAAGCACATGTTTTTTTAAAATGTCTTTGCTTCCAGTAGCATTAAGATGACCATTCACTGGAACAATCAGGCCTTCCCCATACCTGTAAAAACAACCCAGCTCATTATCCCTCCTCGCCATTCCCTTCGCATTTACTCTTTATTTATACTTCTTTATGTGACCTGATGCATAACATTGTGTGGTTATCAAAACTGATGTCGGGTGACATGAAAGTTCAGCAGGTACATAGACAGCCATGATCAAATAGCACCATGCTCAGGACAGCAGGTATTGGTGTTTGCTAATGATGGCTTGAACACTAAAGCCGATGGAAAACAACACTCAGCAACTAGAATAAGAAAATGGAGAGAAACAGGAGAGATAATCTGTTCCAATATATAGAATAAAAAATAAAAAACTTTATTAAACAAATACTAAACTACACGGAACAAACATATGTATCAATATAGATACTACAATATACCGCATACAGAGGATATAATGTGGCAAAAGTCTCTATTATACTAAATAGACATGGGTAAAGATAATGTGCAGAGAGAGGAAATAACAAGGAAATATAAAATACTGGGTGAGAGACAAAAAACTCTGGGGTCTGTAAATACAACCCAAGTGAAATAGCTGGAGAAAAACTAGATATGTTGACACAGAAGATATGATTAGTAACAAAATCAATGCCACAATGATACAATGGTTAGTGCCCTAATCTGTATCTATTTGATGCGGCAATACTGTGTAAGTCTAAAGTGTCACAATATCTAGTGTTCGCTCTCAATGGCCGATATCTGTAGAGTAACAGTTCAGAAATCAGGTGAACCTAAGCAGTCACCAGAGCACACTAAAGAGCACACTAAATTGGCTAAATACAACATATCCCATATGTGTCGACTGGAGATGAAATTAGATATCCTAAGAAAATGGAGAGCACATGATGTATAAGGGATGTTATATTGAAAGAGGGACTGAGGCAGGTTATTCATTTATAGGCTTCAGCCACTGCATTATTGCATTATTTGTATATATAAAGGGACACTCCACTGCCCAAATGCAAAATATATAAAATTACTGTTTAGTTGATATACCCCAAATGAAAACTTGCTTGGAGTTATATCTAAAAACAGCTCGCAAAAACTGCAGATCTCATTTTTAAAGAAAACATGAGTGATCAGGCAAAACATTTCTTTTATTTCTTATGGAATTCATAAGAAACTGTAGATTATAAAGAATTGTCCAATCATAAAACAAAACATGGCAACAAAGAAAAAATGAAATTACCCCTGTTCAAAAGTCTGCATATCCTTCCTTTAGGATCAATGACTACATGCAGTCTTTTGTTATAGTTCAGGGAACACTCTAGAAAGTAGTGTGTAAAATCCAGGAGCTGGCTTGTGATAATAGCTCAAATATAGTAATGCAGGATCACTTGAATAGATAGTTCACTAAAATGATGATGCAGAAGTGCAAATATGAGGTAAATGAGTGAATACGTTAATGGGTACTATGCCTTTAAGAGATAAAAGTTAGAATCAGAAATCAGAGCAGGAAGAAAAGCAAATGGAAAGTATCAGGAGATATAAAAGCAAATGAATAAATAGGATAGGAGGAGTAAAAACATATAAATGAATAAAAATAGATAAGTAAAATACAAGTCACTGAGTGGAAAATAAATTGATCAATGAGTATGCAATAAATAAATTTGCAGTGCAAGTATCTCTATCCCTGATCCAATACAGGGTAGCTGATGCTTGCTCTAAGTAATATACTTTGTAATAAACAAAGATGAAAGTGAAACAAATCTTCAATATTGTAGCAATGCAGTATAGGGAGCTGTATGCTATGGCAATACACACAATGTATCGCTGTGGATTGAAAGCAATGGTGAAAACTGGATGTAGATATAAAAAAAAAACTGTTTATTAGACAAAATATAAAATAAATATTAAAAGTATTAAAAATATATCAAAAATATAAAAAACACAGATCAGTAATAGTTCATAGGATGGTTACCAGTCTTATGAAAGTGAGAAGTGTGCAGGAACCTTCAAATTCTGCTAGTATGGATGCATATTGTGTTGACAGGTTGCTTCCTGAGTTCCAACTGCCGGTGAGGATGGCGTGAGTCTGACAGTGCATCCCGGCAGAATCCTCACTTCGGGGATGTACACAACAGTTCGGTTCAAAGGGTTTCTGCTGGTAGATGATGACTGAATCTGTATCCTGATAGAGAGGCTGTCTTACCTGTTTCATAGGAGAACACCCTACTTCTTCAGAGACGGAATATGGGTTAGATTCTGCTGGTGATGCATCGGCCCACTGAGCTATCTCACCGACAATGATAGTGAACCTTCCTGAACTACCTGATATACATGCGACACATCACTTCCAGTCACAGATCGAAAGTAACAGGAAGCAATACATGTTTTCTAAACTCACCAATGGCAATTGATATGCTAATTTAGACTTGAAAGGAAGCCAATGAATATTGCTATACATTTGTGTTCATTGTTAATTGTATTAATTATTTGCCTATATAAACTGATGTTAAGTATTCACAAACCACACTTCTGATGAAACCTCCAGGGTGAAACGTGTAACGTGTGGCTCTGACTTCTATTTGGATTGCTTTATATATATATATATATATATATATATATATATATATATATATATATATAAAAAGTAGAAATGCTTCAGACTTGAGAAAGGGAGGTTCTCCCGAAAGCTTGTCATTAAAAAATTCTGTTAGTCCAATAAAAAAGGTATTACAAGATACAAATGCTATCTGTTTTTTACACACATATATATATATATATATATATATATATATATAAAAGGTCATAGGCCTGAATTTGTGGGAGGAGTTTTCCCAATATAAGCTCTACGCCCCTGCTTACCTATGCTGGTTCCTGTTAGAGCGACATTGCCACGACAACCAACACTTCAGTTTTTTCGGCCTCCCCAGTTGTTCCAGCAGCCACGGACTCGGCTTCAGCCTTTCCGACCAGGTCTGCAACTCCCCAAACCGGCTTGCAGCTTTATTTGGGGCCCCAACCGCCCGCAGGGCCTTTGACCTGGTTCCTGATCCTGACACTGGCTTACGGCCTCTAGACGCGGCACGCACACGTATCTCTCATAACCGCTAACCCCGGGTCTCTGAGATCTTGGAGCATTCCTAAATTGGCAGCAGAACTATGGAGTTTCTGTTTCCTGTACCCGGCCGGACTCACAGGAAGTGCACACTCAGTGTGCACCTTCCTATCACTCCGGCCAGGCACCGCGGACAGCAGAGCAGCTCGGCCACGCTACAGTGGAGGGGGGAGTAAGAAGAGAGGGGGGGGTAAGAAGAGAGGGAGGGAGAGGTAAGAAGAGAGGGGGAGGTAAGAAGAGAGGGAGGGGTGTTAAGAAGAGAGGGAGGGGGGAGTAAGAAGAGAGGGAGGGGGGAGTAAGAAGAGGGGGAGGGGGGGAGTAAGAAGAGAGGGAGGGGGAGTAATAAGGGGGGTAAGAAGAGAGGGAGGGGAATGGGGTAAGAAGAGGAGAAGGGGGGAGTAAGAAGAGGGGGGAGGGGGGTAAGAAGAAGATGGGGGAGTAAGAAGAGAGGGAGGGGGAGTAAGAAGGAGGGTAAGAAGAAGGGGGGTAAGAAGAAGGGGGGTAAGAAGAGGGAGAGGGGGAGTAAGAAGAGGGGGAGGGGGGTAAGAAGAAGAGGGGGGAGTAAGAAGAGAGGGAGAGGAAGTAAGAAGAGGGGGAGGGGGGAGTAAGAAGGGGGTAAGAAGAAGGGGGTAAGAAGGGGGAGGGCGTATGACGAGAGGGAGGGGGGAGTAAGAAGAGAGGGAGGGGGAGTAAGAAGGGGGTAAGAAGAGGGGGAGGGGAGTAAGAAGAGGGGGAGGGGAGAGGGGGTAAGAAGGGGGAGGGGGTAAGACGAGAGGGAGGGGGGAGTAAGAAGAGAGGGAGGGGGAGTAAGAAGGGGGTTAGAAGTGGGGGAGGGGGAGTAAGAAGAGGGGGAGGGGGGGAGTAAGAAGACGGGGGATGGGGGAGTAAGAAGAGGGAGGAGTAAGAAGAGGTGGGAGTAAGAAGAGGGGGAGGTGGGAGTAAGAAGAGGGCGAGGGGGGAGTAAGAAGAGGGGGGATCGGGGAGTAAGAAGAGGGAGGAGTAAGAAGAGGTGGAAGTAAGAAGAGTGGGAGGTGGGAGTAAGAAGAGGGGGAGGTGGGAGTAAGAAGAGGGGGAGGGGGCAGTAAGAAGAGGGGGAGGGAGGAGTAAGAAGAGGGGGGAGTAAGAAGGGGGGTAAGAAGAGAGGGAGGTAGGAGTAAGAAGAGGGGGGGAGTAAGAAGAGGGGGAGGGGGGAGTAAGAAGAGAGGGAGGGGGGAGTAAGAAGAGAGGGAGGGGGAGTAAGAAGGGGGTAAGAAGAGGGGGAGGGGGGTAAGAAAAGAGGAGGGGGAGGGGAGTAAGAAGGGGGGAAGAAGAGGGGGGAGGGGGTAATAAGAGGGGGGGAGTAAGAAGAGGGGGGGGAGTAAGAAGGGGGGTAACAAGAGAGGGAGGGGGGAGTAAGACAAGGGCAATTGCCTCCCCCCTCCCCTCCCCTGTCCGCAGGCACCGTGCGGGCAGCCGGCAGGGGAGGGAGGAAGAGAGGACCCGGGAGCTCAGCCTGCAGCTCCTCTGGGTCCTTCTTGCGCGAGCACAGATCGTTGCCGCGGTTAACACGTTAACGTTATGGCTTTTGCGAGAGTAAACTCTAGCCCTGGAGCTACGGGCTAGAGTTCACTCTCAACACTGTGACCACCAGGGATTCCTGGTGGTCGCAGTGGTGAGAGTGAACTCTAGCCCCATAAACACACTGCCCCCACACACACACCATACACATTCACACACTGCCCCCACACACCATACACATTCACACACTGCCCCCATACACACACACTGCCCCCACACACACCATACACATTTACACACATTGCCTCACACACACACACACACACACACACATACACTGCCAACCCATACACACACAGCCCCCCATACTAACATTGCCACACACATACACAGCCCCCTCACACACACTGAACCTTTCACACACACTGCACCCCTCACACATTGCACCACTGCTCCTATACCCTACTACAGCCTCATATCCCAGCAGACCCTAGGTAAGTTGTCAAACTGTTCTTAAGCGGTTTGACTACTTACTCTGGGAGGGGGGCCCGGCCCTCCTGGCACCATAACCACTCCACAGAGCAGTAGTGGTTATTGTGCATGGATTATTTCTTTAAATAATCTACAAGTGCCCCAGTAGCCAGCAAGCCAGCCAGCCCACAGGCTGGCCAGTAGCCAGCCAGCCAGCCAGCCCACAGGCCACCAGTTAGCCCACAGGCCAGTAGCCAGCCCACAGGCCTACAGCAAGCCACAGGCTTACAGCCAGCAAGCCACAGGCTTACAGCCAGCAAGCCCACAGCCTGCCAGCCGCAGCCAGCAAGCTACATCCTGCCAGCCAGCAAGCCACAGCCTGCCAGCCAGCAAGCCACAGCCTGCCAGCCAGCAAGCCACAGCCTGCCAGCCGCAGCCAGCAAGCCCACAGCCTGCCAGCCACAGCCAGCAAGCCCACAGCCTGCCAGCCGCAGCCAGTAAGCCCACAGCCTTCCAACAAGCCCACAGACTGCCAGCCAGCAACATTAATTAAGGTAAGAGGAGCCAACTTGGCCTAGGTATCAGCGAGCTATGTTGTGTTGCTATATTGTGAATAGGAACCAGAGTGTTGGAGAGACCCCCCTCCAAGCCCCATTAGACTCCATTGTAGTCTCTAATGGGACCTGGAGGAAATTATTTCTAACACTGAGGACACTGAGATAGCCTCTGCTAGTATGACCCCCCCCCCCCCCCCCCTCCATGGCCCATTAGCCCTCAATTGTAGTCTCTACTGGGGCCTGGAGGTGACTGTTTCCAGCAGGGACGCTGAGATGGCCTCTATTAGAAAGACCCCCTTCCAAGCCTATTAGACTTCATTGTAGTCTCTAATGGGGCCTGGAGGGGATTCTTTCTAACACACTCTCTAAAGGACACTGAGATAGCCTCTGCTAGAAAGACCCCCCTCCATGGCCCATTAGCCCTCAATTGTAGTCTTTACTGGGCCTCGAAGGGATTATTGCACTTTTGTTCCTTGTGTCTAAAGATTGTGTAGGGTGTGGCTGGAGGCGGTGCATGGAGGCGGGACAAGAGTGGCGCTTGCTGCGGAGTATGGGTGGGGCCTGTAAGGGGGCCCTTGATTTATTTTACCCGGGGGCCCTGAGGGTTGCAGTCCACCCCTGGACATAACCCCACTTATTTTCCGGTCATTCCTTCAGAATTGAGGCAGCCACCTCAGCCTCCAGTATGGACACACCAGTCCATATCATCAAAGGACTGGGCAGATGGGTCTATAGGTCTACAGCACCTATATTCCACATCCTGAGAAAGAACTCAGGAAAGCCTTTAAATGTTTAGCATTGTAAATTATGCAATAAAGTGTGCTTTCTGCAATATCTTTTGCCCTCTTTATTACAGGCCTACCCGTACATTGGTTCGGCACACCACTACCAACTTTCCCCCTCTTCACTATTTTCATACACAAATTAAGTTCTGACAACAAGTAAAAGGCTATAGGCCTGCATTTGTGGGAGGAGTTTTCCCTATATAAGCTCTACTCCCCTGTTACCTATGCTGGTTCCTGTTAGAGCGACCCTTCCCACCACTTGCTCTAATAACTTACTATCATAATACTTACTATATATTTTGTTTATCATAATAAAATTACCGTAATCCTTTTAAACATAAATGTAATTTATTTAGATTTTTTTATATATTTATTTATGCAAAGACATTTCTTATTCTTTTCCTACTGATGTATTAATACAAGCAAGTAGAAAATATACATATATCAGTATAAACATAGGAATCAAAAGCATAGAATAGCATATTTACAATCATCTAGTGCACATGAACAAATTCCCCAAGCCCCCCAAAAAATAAAAAAAATTGTTTCTCATAATAAAATTAATCCTTTTAAATATAAATTAAATTTATTTTGAATTTTTTTATATTTTTATTTGTTTGGCTTCCTGATCCACATATATCTCAGGTGGGGGTCATACCACCAAAGCGCTTTACACCGCATTTATTGTCTGTCCCCTAACCATCTATCAAGTTTATTCCACCTTTTGATTGGACTAAGTGGCTTATTTTAATGGCCCTTGGCTTTTTCTCCATACCGCCCTTTTTTTTTTTTTGGGCCCCGCATGTGGAACCTCAAATTCTAGAGCATTCCAACATATTGAAAAGAAGTGATATGGAATTCGGCTAAAAAGCTAATCAGCTCAAATCTCAATTCATACAAAAACAAAATCTAGCAATTAGTTTCTTGAACAATGTGCTTACCTGTTAATGAGAATATGTCACCCCACCATACATAATGCTCCCACACAGTAAATACCGTTACACCATGCATATGGCAGGGCCTATGCCATGATCTGGATTTATCACATTCACTAACATATCTTCTTGGTCCCTAATACTTTTCAATCTGTGCTATTTGTCTTGCTTGAGAAAACACAGAATCCACTGCATGCACTCAAAGCATATGGATCCAGATACAGATTATACATTCCATATATAAAATGTGTTTAAGGAGGCAGCAATTACATTTGTATAAAAAATTGTTTAATTTGTGATTCTAACTGTATCTTTTACCTAGGACTTTTTTGGCATTATAATCTGTATAGTAAGCATCAAACCTTACAATAACTTCAATACAACTGAGGAGACAAAGGTGCGTATGGTTTCAAAATGTTAACAAGTATAGACCTCTTACAAAATACAGAAAACAGTGATGAGGGAAAGATTTGACAAATATAAAAGTACTAAACATTGCTGGGTCCACTTGTGGCTTGGTTTAATAAATTCACCACTAAACCTTGAGTGTTAAACAACTTTGTTTTGAATAAATGACATTCATAACACAGAAAAGCTGTAATTACTGGCAATGAAGTTGATGAGAAACTCTATGTCACGTAGGTATGCAGATCACAATGATTGTTCTTCATACTGAGCAGGTCATATAGGTGTGATGCAGGGATATATGAAGGCACATCTTGCAACTACAGCAACAACAGTCTGTCAGATCTATATATTTTCAAGCTCCACTTGACTAGGTCCATCAGCATTGAGGCCTGTAACATTCCTTTGCAAAAAACACACTCGTGTAGGTGTGATTTATCGGCCCCAGGGCCGGCGCTACCATAAGGCGGCCCAGGCGGCCGCCTTAGGGCGCACCGGCCCTGGGGGCGCAAAATCAGGGTGACCGGAAGGAGGGAAGCGCACTGCGCTCCCCTCCAACCGACGACCTATTGCAGCGTGGCCGAGCGCCCGGTTCTGCGGGCGCGCGAGGGAGCACTCTCCCATGTGTGCTTCCTCTTCAGCTCCCTCGCGCGCCGCATACTGATACCGGAGCCGGAAGATGACGTCATCTTCCGGCTCCGGCATCCCTACGCGGTGCGCGAGGGAGCTGAAGAGGAAGCACACATGGGAGAGTGCTCCCTCGCGCCCGCCAGCCAGCCTGCCTACCCGCCAGCCAACCTGCCTACCCGCCAGCCAGCCTGCCTACCCGCCAGCCAGCCAGCCTGCCCGCCCGCCTATCCGCCCGCCCTGGAGCCCAGCAGCACCACTGGACCCCAGGGAATCCCTTCAGCACTCCAAAAAGGTAAGGAGGCTGGGGGATTAAATAAAAAAAAAAAAAAACGTGTTAGTGTGTGTCTGCTAGTGAGTGTCAGTGAGTGTGTCTGCTAGTGAGTGTCAGTGAGTGTGTCTGCTAGTGAGTGTCAGTGAGTGTGTCTGCTAGTGAGCGTCAGTGTGTGTGTCTGCTAGTGAGCGTCAGTGTGTGTGTCTGCTAGTGAGCGTCAGTGTGTGGGTCTGCTAGTGAGCGTCAGTGTGTGGGTCTGCTAGTGAGCGTCAGTGTGTGGGTCTGCTAGTGAGCGTCAATGTGTGTGTCTGCTAGTGAGCGTCATTGTGTGTGTCTGCTAGTGAGCGTCAGTGAGTGTGTCTGCTAGTGAGCGTCAGTGAGTGTGTCTGCTAGTGAGCGTAAGTGAGTGTGTCTGCTAGTGAGCGTCAGTGTGTGTGTCTGCTAGTGAGCGTCAGTGTGTGTGTCTGCTAGTGAGCGTCAGTGTGTGTGTCTGCTAGTGAGTGTCAGTGTGTGTGTCTGCTAGTGAGCGTCAGTGAGTGTGTCTGCTAGTGAGCGTCAGTGAGTGTGTCTGCTAGTGAGCATCAGTGAGTGTGTCTGCTAGTGAGCGTCAGTGAGTGTGTCTGCTAGTGTGTCTGCTAGTGAGTGTCAGTGTGTGTGTCTGCTAGTGAGTGTCAGTGAGTGTGTCTGCTAGTGTCAGTGAGTGTGTCTGCTCGTGTCAGTGAGTGTGTCTGCTAGTGTCAGTGAGTGTGTCTGCTAGTGTCAGTGAGTGTGTCTGCTAGGGTCAGTGAGTGTCTGCTAGTGTCAGTGAGTGTGTCAGTGAGTGTCTGCTAGTGTCAGTGTGTGTGTCTGCTAGTGAGTGTCAGTGTGTGTGTCTGCTAGTGAGTGTCAGTGTGTGTCTGCTAGTGAGTGTCAGTGTGTGTCTGCTAGTGAGTGTCAGTGTGTGTCTGCTAGTGTGTGTCAGTGAGTGTGTCTGCTAGTGAGTCTCTTACTGAGTGTGTTTGTGTGTGTATTAGTGAGTCTGTTTGATGTCTGTTAGTGAGTGCGTGTTTGTCAGTGAGAGTGTATGTTTTGTAAGTGAGTGTGTGTGTATGTCTGTCGCTGAGTGTGTCTGTCAGTAAATGTGTGTCCGTTAGCTGGTGTGTATGCATCTGTTCGTGAGAGTGTGTGTGTGTCTTCAGCACTTACCTTTCTCCCTTGGCGCTGGGGATTCCTCCGCCTCTCAGCTCCGAATGCTCTTGCCGCGCACGCATTCAAACCGCCCATAGGAAAGCGTTACTCAATGCTTTCCTATGGACGTTCAGTGTTTTAGAATAGCGGAAGCTCCTCTAGTGGCTGTCAGTGAGACATCCACTAGAGGCTGAATTAACCCTCGGTGAAACATAGCAGTTTCTCTGAAACTGCTATGTTTTCAGCTGCAGGGTTAAAACTAGAGGGACCTGACACCCAGACCACTTCATTGAGCTGATGTGATCTGGGTGTCTGTAGTGGTCCTTTAAGTGTGTGTGCATCTGCATGCACTGGCGTACATACCGGGGCCGCAGGGGTCACAGCCCTGCAACCCCTGCGACCAGGTGCCCGCCGCTATGTGTTGCGGCCCCGGCCCGCGCAGAGTAAGCGCGAGGGGGGGCACGGATCAATTTGCGCACTGGGGCCCCATGGGTCATGTGTACGCAAATGCACCTACCCTGGTGTCTGCCGCAGGTTGTGTGGAGGGGGCGAGGATATGAATGACATCATATCCCTGCTCCCTGTGTTCCACATAGCGCGGCTGGCGCCCTGTGATGGGGCTGGGCTGCAGGACAGGACTCCAAGGAGCCAGACAGCATGCATCCAGGGGACAAGATTGAACTGATGTAAGTATGTAATTGTGTATGTATGTATGTCTCTGTATGTATGTATGTATGTATGTCTCTGTATGTATGTATGTATGTAGGTCTCTGTATGCCTGTATGTCTTTGTATGTATGTTTCTGTATGCCTGTATGTCTCTGTATGCCTGTATGTCTCTGTATGCCTGTATGTCTGTACAAAATGTATGTGTCTGTATGTTTCTGTATGCCTGTATGTCTCTGTATGTACAAATGTATGTGTCCGTATGCCTGTATGTCTCTGTATGTACAAATGTATGTGTCTGTATGCCTGTATGTCTTTGTATGTATGTGTCTGTATGCCTGTATGTCTCTGTATACCTGTATATATGTATGTGTCTGTATGACGGTATGTCTCTGTATGCGTGTATGTCTTTGTATGCCTGTATGTATGTGTCTGTATGCCTGGATGTCTCTGTATGTATGTTTCTGTATGTCTATGTATGTATGTATGTGTCTGTATGACGGTATGCCTCTGTATGTATGTCTTTATATGCCTGCATGTCTCTGTATGCATGTATGTCTCTGTCTGTATGTCTCTGTATGATTATTTCTGTGTTTGTATGAACCTTATTTTAAACGAGGGTGGGGGGCACCAAAATGCATCTTCGCCTGTGTAACTAAAAATCCTAGCACCGGTCCTGATCGGCCCGCAGGAAACATGTTAGATAATCTACTAGTTGAGGAAATAGCTAAAATGACAATGAAGGGGGAAGTTATCATCATGGGTGACTTTATTCTTCCTGATGTGAATTGGAAAACAAACTTGTGCCAGGAGCACACATATTCTAAACTCCCTACTGGGATTGTCTCTAAAACAAGTCGTTAAGGGGCCAACTCGTAAAGAGGCGATACTAGATTTGGTATCAGATATTACTGTAGGTGAAAGTTTAGGATCCAGCGATCACCAGTCAGTGTGGTTTAATATAAGAACAGTGACTGAGTCACACCACCCAAAAGTAAAGTAAAAAACTAAAAGTTAGCATTTAGTAATTATAAAAAAAACCAGAGTGAGGAAGACAAAATGATCTATACGATTAGGCAGAAAGAGGCTAAGCAAGTTATAAGAGCTACCAAATCACACACAGAAGAGAAAATACCACAGTCAGTAAAAAAGGGGCCAACACATTTTTTAGATACATAAATGAGAAAAGGGAAAGTAAAACAAGGATTAGTTAGATTAAAAGCAAAAGAAGGAAGGTATGTAGAAGAGGATAAAGGTCTAGCTGACTGCCTCAATGAATATTTTTGTTCAGTATTTACAGATGAAAATGAAGGAAATGGATCTCAGTTAGGAAAAAGAACAAATTAGTAATTTATTACATGTGAGTTTACATAGGAAGAGGTTCTGTTTCAACTGTCAAAAGTAAGGACAAATAAGTCAATGGGACCTGATGGAATACACCCAAAGCTATTAAAAGAGCTTAGTGGTGTACTAGCAAAACCATTAACAGATTTATTTATCCAATCATTGTTAACAGGAGTAGTCCCAGAAGATTGGACGTTAGCAAATGTTGTGCCAGTAACTATAGGCCAGTAAGCCTTACTTCAGTAGTGGGGAAAGTAATGGAAGCCATGTTAAATGATAAGATTGTTGAACATCTAAAAACACATGGATTTCAACATCAGAGACAACATGGGTTTACTTCAGGGAGATCCTGCCAAACTAAACTTATTGATTTTTTTTGATTGGGTAACTAAAATAATAGACAAGGGTGGTGCAGTAGACACTGCTTACCTAGATTTCAGGAAGGCTTTTGACACTGTTGCACATAGAAGGCTTATCAATAAATTGCAATCTTTTGTTTGGATTTGTTTGGATTCCAATGTTGTTGAATGGGTAAGACAGTGGCTGAGTGACAGGCAACAGAGGGTTGTATTCAATGGAGTATACTTGAAGCTTGGGCTTGTCACCAGTGGGGTACCTCAGAGATCTGTACTTGGACCCATTCTATTTAATATTTTTATTGGTGATATTGCAGAAGGTCTTGATGATAAGGTATGTCTTTTTGCGGATGATACTAAGATATGTAACAGAGTTGATGTTCCAGGAGGGATAAGTCAAATGGCAAATGATTAAGGTAAACTAGAAAAATGGTCAGAGTTGTGGCAACTGACATTTAATGTGGATAAGTGCAAGATAATGCATCTTGGACATAAAAACCCAAGGGCAGAGTACAGAATATTTGACAGAGTCCTAACCTCAACATCTGAGGAAAGGGATTTAGGGGTGATTATAACTGATGACTAGTGTTGTCGCGAACCCGGAATTTTCGGTTCGCGAACGGTGAACGCGAACTTCCGCAAATATTCGCGAACCGGCGAACAGCGCAAACCGCGCAAACCGCCATTGACTTCAATGGGCAGGCGAATTTTAAAAACAACAGGGACTCTTTCTGGCCACAATAGTGATGGAAAAGTTGTTTCAAGGGGACTAACACCTGGACTGTGGCATGCCAGAGGGGGATCCATGGCAAAACTCCCATGGAAAATTGCACAGTTGATGCAGAGTCTGCTTTTAATCCATAAAGGGCAGACATCACCTAACATTGACACCTGTCCACAAAGCCCAGCCCTGATACACACTGACACAGAGCAGAATAGAGACTGTTCCTTGTCCACAGAGACGATGATACACACTGACACAGAGCAGAATAGGGACTGTTCCCCCTACATAGGGTCACTTGGCAGATATGGATTGACACCTGTCCTCAAAACCCCTGATACACACTGACACAGAGCAGAATAGAGACTGTTCCTTGTCCACAGAGACGATGATACACACTGACACAGAGCAGAATAGGGACTGTTCCCCCTACATAGGGTCACTTGGCAGATATGGATTGACACCTATCCTAATGATCCCTGATACACACTGACACAGAGCAGAATAGAGACTGTTCCCCCTACATAGGGTCACTTGGCAGATATGGATTGACACCTATCCTAATGATCCCTGATACACACTGACACAGAGCAGAATAGGGACTGTTCCTCCTACATAGGGTCACTTGGCAGATATGGATTGACACCTATCCTAATGATCCCTGATACACACTGACACAGAGCAGAATAGAGACTGTTCCCCCTACATAGGGTCACTTGGCAGATATGGATTGACACCTATCCTAATGATCCCTGATACACACTGACACAGAGCAGAATAGGGACTGTTCCTCCTACATAGGGTCACTTGGCAGATATGGATTGACACCTGTCCTAATGATCCCTGATACACACTGACACAGAGCAGAATAGGGACTGTTCCTCCTACATAGGGTCACTTGGCAGATATGGATTGACACCTATCCTAATGATCCCTGATACACACTGACACAGAGCAGAATAGAGACTGTTCCTCCTACATAGGGTCACTTGGCAGATATGGATTGACACCTGTCCTAATGATCCCTGATACACACTGACACAGAGCAGAATAGAGACTGTTCCCCCTACATAGGGTCACTTGGCAGATATGGATTGACACCTATCCTAATGATCCCTGATACACACTGACACAGAGCAGAATAGGGACTGTTCCTCCTACATAGGGTCACTTGGCAGATATGGATTGACACCTATCCTAATGATCCCTGATACACACTGACACAGAGCAGAATAGAGACTGTTCCCCGTACATAGGGTCACTTGGCAGATATGGATTGACACCTATCCTAATGATCCCTGATACACACTGACACAGAGCAGAATAGGGACTGTTCCTCCTACATAGGGTCACTTGGCAGATATGGATTGACACCTGTCCTAATGATCCCTGATACACACTGACACAGAGCAGAATAGGGACTGTTCCTCCTACATAGGGTCACTTGGCAGATATGGATTGACACCTGTCCTAATGATCCCTGATACACACTGACACAGAGCAGAATAGAGACTGTTCCTCCTACATAGGGTCACTTGGCAGATATGGATTGACACCTGTCCTAATGATCCCTGATACACACTGACACAGAGCAGAATAGAGACTGTTCCTCCTACATAGGGTCACTTGGCAGATATGGATTGACACCTGTCCTAATGATCCCTGATACACACTGACACAGAGCAGAATAGAGACTGTTCCCCCTACATAGGGTCACTTGGCAGATATGGATTGACACCTGTCCTCAAAACCCCTGATACACACTGACACAGAGCAGAATAGAGACTGTTCCTTGTCCACAGAGACCATGATACACACTGACACAGAGCAGAATAGGGACTGTTCCCCCTACATAGGGTCACTTGGCAGATATGGATTGACAAATCCCTGACAAACAGCTACCACATGCAAGGAAGGCAGCAGGGGCGCAAATGACCCACTCCCGACGCGGGAAGGTAGTGACGACAAATAACAATACAGGACTCTTTAGAGGCCCTGTGATTGTAATCAGTCCACTTGAAATCCTTTAACTTTGATCAATTGGAGGGAAGTCTGGTGCAGAGCCACTGACCCATGCGCAGGGCCAGCCTTAGACCTTTGGGCGCCCTGTGCAAGAAATCTTCCCGATGACGCGGGAAGGTAGTGACGACAAATAACAATACAGGACTCTTTAGAGGCCCTGTGATTGTAATCAGTCCACTTGAAATCCTTTCACTTTGATCAATTGGAGGGAAGTCTGGTGCAGAGCCACTGACCCATGCACAGGGCCAGCCTTAGGCCTTTGGGCGCCCTGTGCAAGAAATCTTCCCGACGCGGGAAGGTAGTGACGACAAATAACAATACAGGACTCTTTAGATTTTCCAGACCCTGGGGTTGACATTAGTCCAGATTTACATCTTGTGACCCATGAGGATGTTCTAGGCACTACTTGTGAAATAAAGACAGATAATAAAGTGAATGATCCTTCTCCTTGGGACTTGCACCCTGTCGTTGAAGGTGGAGTAGGCAATGGCAAGAGCATGCTGTGGGTAGTCAGTGCAAACACTCTCTTCCCGGTGAATAATGAGGAGACTAACTATGATGACGTTATTTGCGTTGAAAGTAATGATGCCAGAGATCTTTTGAAACCATATGTAAGGAACGAATTGGTTAAAAGAAAGGCAAGAGACCACCTGCATATAGACAAGAATACGCATAAGAGAAAGAAGAGAACAGGTGAAAAAGAGAAGCTGCAGACTAGTTGAGTTATGTCCTGAAGATGTCTGTGTTACCACAGTGCAGACTCTAGTTGAGTTATGTCCTGAAGATGTCCGTGTTACCACAGTGCAGACTCTGTTTGATACACTACTGAGGAGAGTCAGAGAAACCCCAGATCTTCACGTATTGGATGAGTCGGTGCGTGGAGTTGCAGAGAACGTAGAACAAGAAATATTTAAACTTTTCCTGTGTACTGACAGCAGATATACATAGGGTCACTTGGCAGATATGGATTGACACCTGTCCTCAAAACCCCTGATACACACTGACACAGAGCCGAATAGAGACTGTTCCTTGTCCACAGAGACCATGATACACACTGACACAGAGCAGAATAGGGACTGTTACCCCTACATAGGGTCACTTGGCAGATATGGATTGACAAATCCCTGACAAACAGCTACCACATGCAAGGAAGGCAGCAGGGGCGCAAATGACCCACTCCCGACGCGGGAAGGTAGTGACGACAAATAACAATACAGGACTCTTTAGAGGCCCTGTAATTGTAATCAGTCCACTTGCACCAGTGGGCCTAAAAATTAGGCATGTACACATGCCTGAAAAATTTGGTATTGTTGCAGCCGCTGCTGTAGCAGCGTCCAGAAAAATTGATGTTTGTTTCACAGGCAGAAAGTGCCCTAAAACATGGCGGCTTGAACCCTAGTTGGTGGCGGATAAGTCACGCAAGTCAAACGTCATTCAGAGCTAAAATACAGCAGCGTGTGGACAATTTTTAGCCCAAGGCAGCTCATCTCATCAGGCCTTTTTTAATCGAATGTATCGCCCAGTGTCAGTCCCTTCGGGATCCATCCCTCATTCATCTTAATAAAGGTGAGGTAATCTAGACTTTTTTGACCTAGGCGACTTCTCTTCTCAGTGACAATACCTCCTGCTGCACTGAAGGTCCTTTCTGACAGGACACTTGAAGCGGGGCAGGCCAGAAGTTCTATCGCAAATTGGGATAGCTCAGGCCACAGGTCAAGCCTGCACACCCAGTAGTCAAGTGGTTCATCGCTCCTCAGAGTGTCGATATCTGCAGTTAAGGCGAGGTAGTCTGCTACCTGTCGGTCGAGTCGCTCTCTGAGGGTGGATCCCGAAGGGCTGTGGCGATGCATAGGACTTAAAAAGGTCCGCATGTCCTCCATCAACAACACGTCTTTAAAGCGTCCTGTCCTTGCCGGCGTGGTTGTGGGAGGAGGAGGAGGAGGATGACTTCCAACTCTCCCCCTGTTAGATTCCCGTTGTGCTGTGACATCACCCTTATACGCTGTGTAAAGCATACTTTTTAATTTATTTTGCAAATGCTGCATCCTTTCCGACTTGTTGTAATTGGGTAACATTTCCGCCACTTTCTGCTTATACCGGGGGTCTAGTAGCGTGGACACCCAGTACAGGTCGTTCTCCTTCAGCCTTTTTATACGAGGGTCCCTCAACAGGCAGGACAGCATGAAAGACCCCATTTGCACAAGGTTGGATGCCGAGCTACTCATTTCCCGTTCCTCCTCCTCACTGATGTCATTGAAGGTATGTTCTTCCCCCCAGCCACGTACAACACCACGGGTACCAGATAGGTGACAACGAGCACCCTGGGATGCCTGTTGTGTTTGGTCTTGCTCCTCCTCCTCCTCCTCAAAGCTACAATCCTCCTCTGACTCCTCTTCCTCACAATCCTCTTCCAGCGTTGCCGCAGGTCCAGCAAGCGATGCTGATAAGGCTGTTTCTGGTGGTGATGGTGACCACAACTCTTCCTCTTCCTCTTCACGCTCATCTACAGCCTGATCCAGCACTCTTCGCAGGGCACGCTCCATGAAGAAAACAAATGGTATGATGTCGCTGATGGTGCCTTCGGTGCGACTGACTAGGTTTGTCACCTCCTCAAAAGGACGCATGAGCCTACAGGCATTGCGCATGAGCGTCCAGTAACGTGGCAAAAAAATTCCCAGCTCCCCAGAGGCTGTCCTAGCACCCCGGTCATACAAATATTCATTAACAGCTTTTTCTTGTTGGAGCAGGCGGTCGAACATTAGGAGTGTTGAATTCCAACGTGTAGGGCTGTCGCAAATCAAGCGCCTCACTGGCATGTTGTTTCGCCGCTGGATATCGGCAAAGTGAGCCATGGCCGTGTAGGAACACCTGAAATGGCCACACACCTTCCTGGCCTGCTTCAGGACGTCCTGTAAGCCTGTGTACTTATGCACAAAGCGTTGTACGATCAGATTACACACATGTGCCATGCACGGCACATGTGTCAACTTGCCCAACTTCAATGCCGCTATCAAATTTTTTCCGTTGTCACACACCACTTTGCCGATATCCAGTTGCTGCGGAGTCAGCCACTTTTCCACCTGTGCGTTCAGGGCGGACAGGAGTGCTTGTCCGGTGTGACTCTCTGCTTTCAAGCAAGTCAAAACCAAGACGGCGTGACACTGCCGTATCCGGGATGTGGAATAGTACCTGGGGAGCTGGGGGGGTGCCGTTGATGTGGAGCAAGAAGCAGCGGCACAAGAGGACTCAGCCGAGGAGGTTATGGAAGAGGATGGAGTAGGAGGAGTAGAGGTGGCAGCAGGACTGCCTGCAATTCGTGGCGGTGTCACCAACTCCTCTGCAATGCCACGCATTCCTTGCTTGTCAGCCGTCAGCAGGTTTACCCAATGCGCAGTGTAGGTGATATACCTGCCCTGACCATGCTTTGCAGACCAGGTATCAGTGGTCAGATGGACCCTTGCCCCAACACTGTGTGCCAGACATGCCATGACTTCCTTTTGCACAATCGAGTACAAGTTGGGGATTGCCTTTTGTGAAAAGAAATTCCGGCCGGGTACCTTCCACTGCGGTGTCCCAATAGCTACAAATTTTTTGAACGCCTCAGACTTAACCAGATTGTATGGTAAAAGCTGGCGGGCTAATAGTTCGGACAAGCCAGCTGTCAGACGCTGGGCAAGGGGGTGACTTGGTGACATTGGCTTCTTACGCTCAAACATGTCCTTGACAGACACATGACTGTGGGCAGATGAGCGGGAACTGCTCAAGGCGGGAGAAGGAGTGGCGGATGGTTGAGAGGGGGCAAGAAGGACAGCAGTGGTTGACGTGGCTGAAGATGCCGGACCAGGAGGAGGATGGCGGCTTAGAGTAGGCGTGCTGCTTGTACTCATGTGTTGATCCCATAGGCGTTTGTGATGTGAGATCATGTGCCTACGCAAAGCAGTTGTACCTAGGTGGGTGTTGGACCTCCCACGACTCAGTTTCCTTTGGCACAGGTTGCAAATGGCATCGCTGTTGTCAGAGGCAGACACACAAAAAAAATGCCACACTGCTGAGCTCTGCAATGACGGCATTCTGGTGGTGGACACAGCATGCGTTGATTGGCGTGCTGTCGGGCTGACCCCGGGTGCCGATGCATGCTGTCTGACTGTGCCACTAGCTCCTTGCGAAGACCCCCCCCCTGCTTCCAACTGGTCTCCTCCTCCTCCTCTCTGTCTCCCCATCTGAACTTTCGCCCTGTTCTTCTTCTCTTCTAGCGGGCACCCACGTGACATCCATGGACGCATCGTCATCATCAACCGCTTCGCTTGTATCTGACAATTCAGAAAAGGAAGCAGCAGCGGGTACAACATCATCATCATCACACCGTACCTCCATGTGTTTAATGCTGCCTGCCTGAGACATATCCCTGTTATCTACATCCTCTAGCAATAATGGTTGCGCATCACTCATTTCTTCAAACGGGTGTGTGAATAACTCCTCTGACATGCCAAGTAAAGCGGCTGTGGTGCTAGTTTTGGTGGTGGCGGCAGGCGGGTGAGTGCTATCTTGAGAGGTGCCTGAAGCTAAGCTGGAGGAGGATGGTGCGTCAAGGTTCCGAGCGGAGGCTGTACAAGATTGGGTGTCCTGTGTTAGCCAGTCAACTATGTCCTCAGAACTTTTCAAGTTCAGGGTACGTGGCTTCTGAAAACTGGGCATTATTCTAGGGCAAAAGGGAATCACAGCACCACGACCACGACGGCCCCTGCGGGGTGGCCTGCCTCTGCCTGTCATTTTTTGGGGGATTAGTGGTACTATGCGTGCAAGCTACTGTGAGACCGGATATGATTGGCAATGTGAACTGTAACAGTTCTGCAGAGCACACACTGTAGGCCTGAGACACCCGCTTGAAGACAAGTAACTGCTATTCAATCTATAACAGTGAAAAACAAATTTTGGTTGTAAAAGCACGCTATAGAGACACAAGATATGAGTGGCAACTGTCAAAGCACACTGGCACAGGTCTGCAGAGCACACGCTGAAGTAGGCCTGAGACACCCGCTTGAAGACAAGTAACTGCTATTCAATCTATAACAGTGAAAAACAAATTTTGGTTGTAAAAGCACGCTATAGAGACACAAGATATGAGTGGCAACTGTCAAAGCACACTGGCACAGGTCTGCAGAGCACACGCTGAAGTAGGCCTGACACCCAGACGCTTGCAGACAACTAACTGCTCTTCTATTACAGTGAAAAAAATTATTTATTTTAAATCTAAAGCTTAAGCTATTGTAAAAACAGATATGAGTGGTGGCACTGGGCAAGAGGGCACAGTATCCACTGTGAAACTCACACAGAAGCTGGCAGGCAGGCAACTGCTCTTCTATTACAGTGGAAACAAAGTTTTGGTTTTAAAAGCACGCTATAGAGACACCAGATATGAGTGGCAACTGTCAAAGTACGCTGGCAGGGTTGTGCAGGGCACACGCTGAAGGAAGGCCTGACAGAGCCGCTTGAAGGACACTGACTGGCTGCTATTAGCTTACACTGGAAACCTTTTTTCTTTGTAAAAGCACACTAAAGAGACACCAGATATGATTGGCAACTGTCAAAGCACGCTGGCAGGGTTGTGCAGGGCACACGCTGAAGGAAGGCCTGACAGAGCCGCTTGAAGGACACTGACTGGCTGCTATTAGCTTACACTGGAAACCTTTTTTCTTTGTAAAAGCACGCTAAAGAGACACCAGATATGATTGGCAACTGTCAAAGCACGCTGGCAGGGTTGTGCAGGGCACACGCTGATGGAAGGCCTGACAGAGCCGCTTGAAGGACACTGACTGGCTGCTATTAGTTTACACTGGAAACCTTTTTTCTTTGTAAAAGCACGCTAAAGAGACACCAGATATGATTGGCAACTGTCAAAGCACGCTGGCAGTGTTGTGCAGGGCACACGCTGAAGGAAGGCCTGACAGAGCCGCTTGAAAGACACTGACTGGCTGCTATTAGCTTACACGGGAAACCTTTTTTCTTTGTAAAAGCACGCTAAAGAGACACCAGATATGATTGGCAACTGTCAAAGCACGCTGGCAGGGTTGTGCAGGGCACACGCTGAAGGAAGGCCTGACAGAGCCGCTTGAAGGACACTGACTGGCTGCTATTAGCTTACACTGGAAACCTTTTTTCTTTGTAAAAGCACGCTAAAGAGACACCAGATATGATTGGCAACTGTCAAAGCACGCTGGCAGGGTTGTGCAGGGCACACGCTGATGGAAGGCCTGACAGAGCCGCTTGAAGGACACTGACTGGCTGCTATTAGCTTACACTGGAAACCTTTTTTCTTTGTAAAAGCATGCTAAAGAGACACCAGATATGATTGGCAACTGTCAAAGCACGCTGGCAGGGTTGTGCAGGGCACACGCTGATGGAAGGCCTGACAGAGCCGCTTGAAGGACACTGACTGGCTGCTATTAGCTTACACTGGAAACCTTTTTTCTTTGTAAAAGCACGCTAAAGAGACAGCAGATATGATTGGCAACTGTCAAAGCACGCTGGCAGGGTTGTGCAGGGCACACGCTGAAGGAAGGCCTGACAGAGCCGCTTGAAGGACACTGACTGGCTGCTATTAGCTTACACTGGAAACCTTTTTTCTTTGTAAAAGCACGCTAAAGAGACACCAGATATGATTGGCAACTATCAAAGCATGCTGGCAGGGTTGTGCAGGGCACACGCTGATGGAAGGCCTGACAGAGCCGCTTGAAGGACACTGACAGGATGCTATTAGCTTACACTGGAAACCTTTTTTCTTTGTAAAAGCACGCTAAAGAGACACCAGATATGATTGGCAACTGTCAAAGCACGCTGGCAGGGTTGTGCAGGGCACACGCTGATGGAAGGCCTGACAGAGCCGCTTGAAGGACACTGACTGGCTGCTATTAGCTTACACTGGAAACCTTTTTTCTTTGTAAAAGCACGCTAAAGAGACACCAGATATGATTGGCAACTGTCAAAGCACGCTGGCAGGGTTGTGCAGGGCACACGCTGAAGGAAGGCCTGACAGAGCCGCTTGAAGGACACTGACTGGCTGCTATTAGCTTACACTGGAAACCTTTTTTCTTTGTAAAAGCACGCTAAAGAGACACCAGATATGATTGCCAACTGTCAAAGCACGCTGGCAGTGTTGTGCAGGGCACACGCTGAAGGAAGGCCTGACAGAGCCGCTTGAAGGACACTGACTGGCTGCTATTAGCTTACACTGGAAACCTTTTTTCTTTGTAAAAGCACGCTATAGAGACACCAGATATGATTGGCAACTGTCAAAGCACGCTGGCAGTGTTGTGCAGGGCACACGCTGAAGGAAGGCCTGACAGAGCCGCTTGAAGGACACTGACTGGCTGCTATTAGCTTACACTGGAAACCTTTTTTCTTTGTAAAAGCACGCTAAAGAGACAGTAGATATGATTGGCAACTGTCAAAGCACGCTGGCAGGGTTGTGCAGGGCACACGCTGAAGTAGGCCTGACACCCAGATGCTTGCAGACAACTAACTGCTCTTCTATTACAGTGAAAAAAAATTATTTATTTTAAATCTAAAGCTTAACCGATTGTTAAAACAGATATGAGTGGTGGCACTGACTGTGCAAATGGGCAAGGCATCCAACCTCACACAGAAGCTGGCAGGCAGGCAACTTCTCTTCTATTACAGTGAAAAATATATATTTATTTTAAATGTAAAGCTTAACCGATTGTTAAAACAGATATGAGTGGTGGCACTGGGCAAGTGGGCACAGTATATGCTGTGAGCCTGACACACAGGCTGGCAGGCAGGCACCTGCAATTACATTACACAGGAAAAAAAAAAAAAAGCAGCCTGATGTTCTAGCCCTAAAAAGGGCTTTTTGGGGTGCTGTCCTTACAGCAGAGATCAGATGAGTCCTTCAGGATTGTAGTGGACACTGAATACCCTAGCCTAGCTATCAATTTCCCTATGTAATCAGCAGCAGCTAAACTTTCCCTCCTCTCACTAAGCATGCATCTTCCGAATGAATCGAAAATGGATGCTGGGAGGGAGGTTGGAGGGTGTGGAAGGGAGGGAGTGCTGCTGATTGGCTGTAATGTGTCTGCTGACCGAGAGGCACAGGGTCAAAGTTTGCCCAATGATGACGAATAGGGGGCGGATCGAACTGGGCATGTGTCCGCCCGCCGCGGCGAACGCAAACAAGCTAACTTCGCCAGGAACTGTCCGCCGGCGGACAGTTCGGTACATCACTACTGATGACTTAAAGGTAGGCAGACAATGTAATAGAGCAGCTGGAAATGCTAGCAGAATGCTTGGTTGTATAGGGAGAGGCATTAGCAGAAGAAAGAGGGAAGTGCTCATGCCATTGTACAGAACACTGGTGAGACATCACTTGGAGTATTGTACGCAGTACTGGAGATCGTATCTCCAAAAGGATATTGATACTTTAGGGAGAGTTCAGAGAAGGGATACTAAACTGGTTCATGGATTGCAGAATACAACTTACAAGGAAAGGTTAAAGGAACTTAACAGGTATAGCTTGGAGGAAAGACGAGACAGGGGGGATATGATAGAAACATTTAAATACATAAAGTGAATCAACACAGTAAAGGAGGAGACCATATTTAAAAGAAGAAAAACTACCACAACAAGAGGACATAGTCTTAAATTAGAGGGGCAAAGGTTTAAAAATAATATCAGAAAGTATTACTTTACTGAGATGGTAGTGGATGCATGGAATAGCCTTCCAGTTGAAGTGGTAGAGGTTAACACAGTAAAGGAGTTTAAGCATGCGTGGGATAGGCATAAGGCTATCCTAACTATAAGATAAGGTATTTAGAAAATTGGGCAGACTAGATGGCCCGAATGGTTCTTATCTGCCGTCACATTCTATGTTTCTATGTTTCTAAAAACAGGCACTCACTTGTACTCCCTCCAGGCCATTGTTACTAGCCCTTCTTTCTCCATTCTGTATTTTCTAACTTTTCAGTAAATCAGCAAAATTATCATAGTGTATAATTTTAATGCAAAAAGATATGACTTTATAATAAAAGATTACATGCCTAGAATCTACACTTCCAGGTATCAACGATATATTTACTGAAAATATAGAAATAAAGTGGCGGTTTAAAATGTAGCTTAGGTCCAAAACAAGTGTTTTATATACTAAATTATGTGAAAACCTTTTTAAAACTTTTGGACAATAATCTGTTTTAGAACTGTCCTTCTTAAAGCACTTTTCATTTCATTGTTCCTGAAACTGTAAATCAAGGGGTTTAATGTGGGTGTTACTATGGAATAAAACACTGACGTTGTCTTATCTAAATCCAAATTACTTTTGGACTTCGGTCTGATATACATAAAAATAATAGTTCCAAAATAAATAAGAACAGACGTTAGATGTGAAGCACACGTAGAAAAAGCTTTCTTCTTACCAGTCTGAGTTGTGATAGATAGAATGCTCCGCAGTATGTGTACATAGGATATCACAATAACCGAAAATGTCCCCAGTATGACCATGGCTGCAGTAAAGAAAATGAACATTTCAAGATTGTGAACGTCACTGCAGGACAGCTGAATTACAGGAGAAATGTCACAAAAGAAATGATTAATAACATGAGATTGGCAAAAAGGCAGCTTGGAGATGATAACAACTGGAGGAAGAACACTGAGGAGGCCAATCATCCAACACCCTAAGACCATGAATGTACATGCTTCTTGCTTCATAACCATAGTGTATCTTAAAGGATTGCAGATGGCAACATAGCGGTCATATGACATTACTGCAAGAAGAAAGGATTCCGTGACTCCAACTGCTAGGAAAAAATACATCTGCATTATGCAACCAACAAAGGAAATCGTCTTTTCTTGGGCAAGAATTGTGTTTAATAGTTTTGGTAAAGTGGTTGTAGTGAATGAAATGTCAACCAATGAAAGATTGCCAAGGAAAAAGTACATAGGCTTTTGAAGATAAGCATCTAGTCTGGTTATAATAATAATTACAGTGTTTCCAGATATATTGAAAATATAAATAACCAAAAAAAATAAAAATGAAAAAATTGGTGATGTCACAAGAAAAGAAAATCCAAGAAATTGAAATTCCAAGTTCTCAGTTTGATTGGTTAACAACATTGTTTCAAGGAATGATGGAGTAAGCTGTCTGTAAACAGTTCCATGGAACTCAAATAAATACATTAAATGTAACATTATATATTGATTGCAAATGCATGTAAAACATTGATTTTACCACAACCAGTGGTTGCTTACTCATTAAATGAAGGTCAACTGGTAAGAGATCTGTGCGATTTTCATGACTGAGGCAATGTAATATATTGTTCTATTAAATATATTAAACAATTACGGTAACTGCATATATACCATATCAGCAAAATGCAATTGGATACAAATCTTTCTATGCCTGTGAAAAATAAATGTTCATTACAGATGCATTGAAGAAAAATGTATACAGCATTTTAAGAACCACATTATTGTGGAACTGATTACAACTAGTAGCACAGTACACAAAGCAGACACAATTAAAAGTGTTAAGTTTAGGAAGCTTTATATATATAATAGCAATTTTCTTGGGGAATATTTCATTTTTCTAATTTAATTAGCCAACATGGATTGCAATTCTCAGGAGAGTGATTATGTTTAAGTGATGTTTATTGTTGTATCTATTTTTCAGCTAAAAAACAACAAATAATCTAATTTTACTTCACATATATAATCCATAATAGATACTGTATGCATTTTATTACAAAAGTGAGTACAATATTAACTTTTAATAAATATAATTGTAAATCGCTTCATATTTCACTGTCACCATCTATCCATCTCCTCAATAACATTCCACCTGTTACGTAATATTGACAGTTTATTGGCTCACCATAAACCTTTTATGATTTTGGATCAATTTAATTCCTGCAGTTAAAGACTTATCGGTAGACGATAAAATCTCATTGAATAATATAAATTTTAGAAATTTTAAAAAATCGATAATATTAAAATTACTGTATTACGCAATTCAATATCATTTATCAAGGACATAAACCTTGATAAATGGCCTAGAAAATATTAATAGGATAAAGCTGTCGAAAATGATTTTATCACTATTTGCCCTCTGGCAGAATTAGCAGGGAATGGACAAACAGTTAAAAAAAAAGGTCTGTGGGAAAGTGGATATCACTGTGAGACCTATGTTAATACTGTGGCAAAACTAGCCACTTCTGGACTGTAGTTATTAAAGGTTGTCCGTAGGCTGGATATGTACTGTGTAGTTTAACCTGTGTATGTACCGTATTGTGACCGTTCGCAGGCTGGCCGCCGTATGCGGCCAGCGCACCAAGCAGTCATCCGACGAAACACGGCTATCCTGGCCGTTCGCCGTACGAATCCGGGCTCCCCAGGTCGACCACACATTCCCAAGTCGTGTGGTACCAATTCACCGATTGCAACCTTGTTGCAATCGGTGAGTAAGGGCTCTCCAAGGTGGCCGTCGATCCACTACCGACCATGCGGCGGTCGGCCATCTTGGATCCTTTGTCCCTGCAGCGGTGTTCGGTCGTCGAGAGCCTGGAACTGAAAACGGCTACTCGATGATCTGAACGCCGCTGGACTTCCAGCACGTTCGGGAGTCCCGCGTTCGGTCCATTGTATGTCCCGTACTTATTCGGTGCTTTTAAACGCACTTTAATGTTTTGTTGTATTATGTGCGGCGTTCGGTCGATTCAGCTGGGATCGGAGCGGTATTCTCCCAAAGTGTGCGCTCCGACCCCAGCTATCTACCGAACGTTCAACTATTGCAAAGTACCGAATAATGTGTAATTTCTGTATTTTAATATAAATTGTCGGTTTCGCTGCACGAGGAGATAATCCACTTAGTCGTCCATTTTAGTGGGAGTATCTCCCTCGTGCAGCAAGGCCTGTTGGGAAAGTCACGATGCATGGTGGGAGAAATCCCCTGGAATTACTGTCTGGAAACCCCTTGCATGGGGAACTGTATAAATATACTGCCTGTGAATAAACCGAGTTCAGTTGACTCCCAAACTGTGTTTCGTCCGGTTATTGGGAGGATGGGGAATATTGCCGTGCTTTCTGTCGTGACTGTGGATTTCCTGAGGATACCAACGGATATCGTGGACTAATATACTGCGTTCCGTAACAATTGGTGGCAAGCGACGGGATCCGAACCTTACAGCCGAAAAACGGAGTTCGTGTAACTGGAACTACCGAACGAGGAAAGCAAAGGCAATTCGTATGGATATTGACTATACCATACTGAAGCGACAGACGTTAAAGGAACTACTGGAAGCCAGAGGGAAAGTAGCCAGCAGCAAAAACAAGGCGACAATCATTGCCGAGCTGATGGAGGGAGACCAAGCCCGCAGCGCTACCCCCCCGGTAGTTATGGAGGAAACGCTCTATGAAAGAGAAATGAGGACCAGGCTAGCGTTTTTGCCGCAACCGATATCAGATGCCATGTTAAATATGGTAATGGCAAATGTGCAGGAATATGTTATGGCACACAGCCCGCAACACACCCTGGCTCGAACCGAGTCAAACCCAGGGTCCCTCTACAACCCAGTAAAGCCCAAGATCCCGTACCAGGCCTTCAGGGCTTTTTGCGAGGAAAAGGACGAGATAGACGGGTACTTGCAGGACTTTGAAAGACTGTGTGATCTGCATGAGCTAGAACGGTCCGTATGGGTGCAACTGCTAGCAAGCAAACTAGCAGGTCGGGCAGCCGAAGCGTACCGTGCTGTACCCAGTGAGGACAGCAAAGATTATGCCAAAGTAAAGCGTGCAATCTTGGAGAGGTATGCCATTACCCCAGAGGCATACCGGCGCAAGTTCCGACACTTACGCAAACCAGAGCGAGATTCGCACGCAGAATGGGCACACAAATTGGATCAAGCCTCCCAAGGGTGGATCCAGGCCAGCAACGCCACCACCATGGAGGAATTGCGCCAGCTGATGTTGCTGGAACAGTTTTTTAATGGATTATCCCCGGAGACGCAAGAATGGGTACGGGATAGGAAACCCCTTACCCTAACGGAAGCGGCTAGATTGGCCGATCAACATTTTGATGCCCGGAGACCCCAGGGACCCGTAGCCAAAAGCTACTCCCGACCCCCAGGACTACCTAGCGCCACAACACCCCTAGCGCCCACCGCTGCCCCGTTCCGTCCCTCACAAGGACAGACACCGCCACCGTCCAGATACAACGGGCGGGCCAACATCCAATGCCATTCCTGCAAACAATGGGGGCATATGGCCCGAGAATGCACCCAGAATCGCAGCAGGCCCACCTGGAATCAGGGCCGTCCAAACCCCGCACCCAGGGCGGCTGCTCACCATTACCAGAGGGACCCCGCCACTCAGGATTTATGGAGTGTGCAGGCGGAGGAACCTCTGGGCATTTTGCACGAAGTCATGTCGGTCCGAGCCACTGATAACCGGCAGCATCACCGACAACTGGTAACTCTTGAGGGAACCGAAGTGCAGGGTCTGCGAGATTCGGGAGCTACCTTAACCCTGGTAGCCCCCCATTTGGTTTCGGAGGGCACGCATACCGGCGGATCTGTGGCCGTTCGGGTAGCCGGGGGAGCTGTATACCGACTACCCACGGCGAAAGTACATTTGAACTGGGGTGCGGGAGAGGGGACAGTGGAAGTGGGACTAATGCAGAACTTACCAGCAGATGTTGTGTTAGGGAATGATTTGGGTCAGATGACCTCTGCCTTTGTTCCGCAGGCACCCTACCAGGAAGCCCATCCAGTAACCACACGGCAACAGGCACGCACCACGGCTACACCGATACACTCTGAGGCTCAGGTAAGAGACCACGACCCTCACCCGACTTCCATATCCTGGGATACCCCGACTACCTTTATCACCGAAGTACAGACCGATCCCACTCTACAAATCTATAGGGACCGGGCACAAGCTGCCCAGACCGGGCTAGAGGGGGAGCATTACACGTGGGAAAAAGAGTTACTGTACCGTATCACGGCCAAGGATGTGGGGGGGTCCGTCACTTTGACGAACAAACAACTAGTGGTACCCCGGAAGTATAGGCAGGAGCTGCTCAGAATTGCGCACGATATTCCCTTATCAGGACACCTAGGGATGACCCGTACCCGGTACCGCCTAACACACGCGTTCTTCTGGCCCGGGATCTCACAGGATGTGCGACAATATTGCACGTCCTGCGACGTCTGCCAGAGGGTAGGAAAACGAGGGGATCGCCACAAGGCCAAGTTATGCCCCCTTCCCATTATCGCCGAACCCTTCAGCAGGGTCGCCGTAGATATAGTAGGGCCCCTGCCAAAACCCAGTCCTTCTGGGAAGAAATACATTTTAACTGTGGTGGACTACGCCACCCGATATCCCGAAGCAGTAGCCCTCTCTAACATTCACGCGGAAACCGTGGCGGAAGCTCTGATAAAAGTATTTTCCCGAGTAGGGTTCCCCCAGGAGATAATATCTGACCGGGGCACCCAATTTACTGCTGAAGTTACCCAACAGATGTGGAAAGTGTGTGGCATTAAGCCCATAGTCAATTCAGCCTACCACCCCCAGTCCAACGGACTATGTGGACGCTTTAATGGGACGCTGAAGCAGATGCTTCGGACGTTCGGGGAAACCCACAAAGACTGGGAGAGATTTCTACCTCACCTGCTCTTTGCGTATAGAGAGGTTCCCCAAGAATCGACTGGCTTCTCCCCATTCGAACTACTGTTCGGGAGAAGAGTACGGGGACCTTTAAACTTAATTAGGGAGCACTGGGAGGGGGAGAGTATCGCTAGCGAAACCCCTATAGTATCGTACGTCCTGGAGTTCCGAGACCGACTGGAGGCGCTAACCCAGGCCGTACACACCAACCTCCAGACGGCCCAACAACGTCAGCGGCGATGGTACGATAGGGGAGCCAGGGACCGCAGCTTTCAAGTGGGGCAGAAGGTTTTAATTTTAAAACCTGTCCGCACAGATAAGCTGCAGGCCGTCTGGCAAGGCCCATACCAGGTAGTGGAGCAGCGATGCGACACTACCTATGTGATTGGCCCCTGCTCCGGGGTAGGGAAGAGACGCATGCTTCACGTCAACCTGCTCAAACCCTACCACGAGCGGATAGAGGATGTGACGGCAATCTGTGCCTCAGCCCTGGAAGATCAGGAGAACTTACCACTACCTGATCTGCTAGAACAGGAAGAGCCGGTAGAGCCCTCCCGGGGGGTTCAACTGGGGGAACGGCTAAGCCCTCGCGAGCGTGCCCAGATACAGGAGCTGATCGTAGCTAAAGGGGCTACGTTCTCTAATTTACCTGGGTACACTCCGCTGGCCACCCACCAAGTTGAAACCCCGGGACAGCTACCTATGCGGCAGGCCCCGTATAGGGTCCCGGAATCCGTCCGGACTCATATGAAGGCCGAGCTGGATGAAATGCTGCAGTTAGGGGTTATCGAACCCTCAGATAGCCCCTGGGCATCACCGGTAGTCCTGGTGCCTAAAAAGGACGGCACAACCCGATTCTGCGTTGACTACCGGAGGCTGAATGACAAGACCGTGTCTGACGCCTACCCGATGCCCCGTATAGACGAACTGCTAGATAAAATGGCACGGGGCCAGTATCTCACTACAATTGACTTATGTAAGGGATACTGGCAGATTCCTCTAGCCGATGATGCCATCCCCAAGTCGGCGTTTGTCACCCCGTTTGGCCTGTACCAGTTCAAGGTCATGCCCTTCGGGATGAAAAACGCTCCGGCTACTTTTCAGCGGATGGTAGATCGACTACTGGACGGCTTCCAAGACTATGCCTGTGCCTACCTGGACGACATAGCCATCTTCAGCCAGACGTGGGAGGACCACCTCCAACATATAGGGGCGATCCTAGATCGTATTGGGGGAGCGGGGTTAACGCTGAAACCGAGTAAGTGCCACATAGGGATGGCCGAGGTGCAGTATCTAGGACACCGAGTAGGGTGTGGGCAGCAGAGGCCCGAACCAGCCAAAATTGAGGCCGTGGCCAAGTGGCCTACCCCCAGGACCAAAACCCAGGTGCTAGCGTTTTTAGGGACTGCAGGGTATTATAGGAAATTTGTACCCGACTACAGTACCCTGGCCAAACCCCTGACGGACCTGACCAAAAAGAACCTTCCCCGACTGGTTGTCTGGGCCCCAGAGTGTGAGCAGGCATTCCAACAGCTCAAGACCGCACTAACTAATGCTCCTGTGTTAATGGCTCCTGATCCAACTAAAAGATTTCTTGTCCACACAGACGCTTCAATGTTTGGATTGGGGGCAGTGCTGAGCCAAGTGGGAGCCGATGGCGGAGAACATCCCGTAGCCTACTTAAGCCGCAAGTTGTTACCCCGCGAAGTAAGCTACGCCGCCATCGAGAAAGAATGCCTGGCCGTGGTGTGGGCCCTTAAAAAGTTACAGCCCTATTTGTACGGACAACCTTTTTCTTTACTCACAGATCACAACCCGTTAGTGTGGCTAAACCGTGTGTCTGGAGACAATGCCAGGCTGCTGCGCTGGAGCTTGGCGCTGCAGTCCTTTGACTTTACTATCCATTACCGGCCAGGAAAACAAAACGGTAACGCTGACGGGTTATCAAGACAGACTGAACTCGAGAAGTGATCTGTGAGTACTCTCCCGGACATCCCCAAGCCGATCCGTTTGGATCAGACTGTGTATGCCGGCTTGGTTCTGGGGGAGCAGTGTGGCAAAACTAGCCACTTCTGGACTGTAGTTATTAAAGGTTGTCCGTAGGCTGGATATGTACTGTGTAGTTTAACCTGTGTATGTACCGTATTGTGACCGTTCGCAGGCTGGCCGCCGTATGCGGCCAGCGCACCAAGCAGTCATCCGACGAAACACGGCTATCCTGGCCGTTCGCCGTACGAATCCGGGCTCCCCAGGTCGACCACACATTCCCAAGTCGTGTGGTACCAATTCACCGATTGCAACCTTGTTGCAATCGGTGAGTAAGGGCTCTCCAAGGTGGCCGTCGATCCACTACCGACCATGCGGCGGTCGGCCATCTTGGATCCTTTGTCCCTGCAGCGGTGTTCGGTCGTCGAGAGCCTGGAACTGAAAACGGCTACTCGATGATCTGAACGCCGCTGGACTTCCAGCACGTTCGGGAGTCCCGCGTTCGGTCCATTGTATGTCCCGTACTTATTCGGTGCTTTTAAACGCACTTTAATGTTTTGTTGTATTATGTGCGGCGTTCGGTCGATTCAGCTGGGATCGGAGCGGTATTCTCCCAAAGTGTGCGCTCCGACCCCAGCTATCTACCGAACGTTCAACTATTGCAAAGTACCGAATAATGTGTAATTTCTGTATTTTAATATAAATTGTCGGTTTCGCTGCACGAGGAGATAATCCACTTAGTCGTCCATTTTAGTGGGAGTATCTCCCTCGTGCAGCAAGGCCTGTTGGGAAAGTCACGATGCATGGTGGGAGAAATCCCCTGGAATTACTGTCTGGAAACCCCTTGCATGGGGAACTGTATAAATATACTGCCTGTGAATAAACCGAGTTCAGTTGACTCCCAAACTGTGTTTCGTCCGGTTATTGGGAGGATGGGGAATATTGCCGTGCTTTCTGTCGTGACTGTGGATTTCCTGAGGATACCAACGGATATCGTGGACTAATATACTGCGTTCCGTAACAAATACAAAGGAGGTTTAAGTGATTATTGCCTGTCAAAGTGCTCTGATTGGTTAGTTTACAAGTAACCTAACAGGTTGCTCTGACTGAAATTGCATAGCATAGAGAAGCTCACACATCATCATAATGCCTTTTCTATCTTATCATACATACAGTTGGAGGTTAGATTTATGTATCTTCTTGACACAGTGTCACATCATGCTTTTAATAAGATGGTAGAGTGGCAATGTTTCCATTATGTAGCTTCATCAGTTTGAATGCCATTTGTTAAGGTAAGTTTGCCTCTGGCATTTTATATACTTTTTGGATTTTACTTAAGTAGGTTGGTTGATAGATTGATTTTAGTTTATGACAGTCTGGCGGAAGTAGGGGGTGGCTACACTATTTTTAAAATAGGATTATTCTTCTTTCATTTAGCACTGCTAACATCTGTCTTGTAGATAGACAGGCCATACACTTTTCTAACAAGTACTGGCTGATTTTTCAGAATGGGATCTTAATTTTGGAGGGTGACCTAAATGTCCATATTGAACTGGCATAGGATATTGTTATTGCTATAACACATTGTCACATACTCCACATCCATAAAGCCTTAGCACTTCTCCATCTGGTGTTTTTATGGAGGGCAGGGATTTCACTTACTACTGTACTACTCCAGAATTCACTATCTGTTCCTGCCTCAAAAATGTCTAATCTTGCTATGAGACGCAGATACTAGGGTTGCAACATGATCGGAGCATTGTCAGGCATCATTTTGCATGTCCCCCTTTGTTTCAGCCTATCAAAAGGATTTGGAGGCTAAACAGATCCATTCTATTGGACTAAGACATTCTTTGGGAGGTTACCTCTTCTCTCAACCAATAATTTGAAGAAAATTATAATAAGGAGATATCCCCAATATCAGAATGGGGTGCCTTATCTCCATATGTTCACACCGTAAGAAAGTTCACTCGGATTCTGCTGCAGGCATCCTTCACAGGATCTTGGTTCTGGAGACCCATCACAAACATTCTGATTTAAATTAATGCAACCTCCTCATGGCAAGGATGGAACTAACAACTTGACTTGCACAGATATATTATCCCTTGCTTCAAAAGTCCCAACACATTTTCTATGAGCACTCAAATAAATGTGGCTTTCTACTTCTGCACATGATGAGGAAAAGAAACAAACTGTGTTATGTACACCGGGTTTAGATCAAGATGAACAGGACAACCCCCTTCCCATGAGAAATTACAGCAGCATTTCACAATTATTTCATGGCCTCATATAACACACCTTGTATAGGCCTTATATAACACATTACGTCTTGACCCACACAGCAACCAGTTTGGATGCAGATGCTGCATCACCACCAGTCAGTCTTGCAACTTTTGCCATTTGAAGAGTTTTGCTTTTGGGCTGAACTGCCTTTCTGCACTATCTCCAGCCTTTACAAATTCCTCCTCACAGGAGAAGGTCTCCTCCCTCCCCCCTTCAATCACTATTGTGGCCAGAAAGAGTCCCTGTGGGTTTTAAAATTCGCCTGCCTATTGAAGTCTATGGCGGTTCGCCCGGTTCGCCCGGTTCGCGAACATTTGCGGAAGTTCGCGTTCGCAATTCGCGAACCGAAATTTTTTTATTTTTTTTTTCAATTCTTTATTTAGGTCGTGCATGAGGATAACATTCAAGTGTGCATTACCACAACGGTTGTCACACACAGATCATAAAACATAGGATTGTAAACATGTGGTTTATATAAGCTAGGCACATTTTTTTTTTATATAGAGAAGACTAAAAGATTCATTCTGGTCTAGGCATGCATTATCATACATTTTTCAGGAGAGTGACATGCTAGAAGGCTTGTAGGGAACGTTTGGGGTTATAATCTGTGCGTGGTTACGCTGACTTACGGAAGTGTATATATGCAAATTTTGTGATCGCTTTTATTGTTCCCTGGTGAACTAAAAATAAAATAAAATAACGAAGTACTAAGGCCCTACTGGGGATAGTCACACAATTTAGTGTTTCATCCTGGTTGGTATAGCTATCTTAGTGAGAGTTACTGGCGTTTATTTACCGTTGACGTGCCACCAGGACTTTTCTTGTAGGGCGAGTTATGCCTATATCTGGTAATAATTACGCCCAGCTATGGCAGTGTTATGCTCGATAGTAATGCTAGGCTAGTGTCGGCGGGGGGGGGAAGCAATGTGGTCGATAGACCTTCCCGTTAAAGGAGCGTGGCCAACAGGCGATTAACATTAGCAGCCTAATAACTTAACCGTGGCTGTGTAACAGGTAAGTATATTTAACGATTGAACAATTGAGTCCAGCATATCACGGTTCAGTGTCCGACATGTTTCAAGTAGTCACATTCCCGATCAGGTCAGCCGTGGGTCTGCGAGGGACAAAGGGTGTCACTCTTTCGGGGTTCCACTTGTGTGCCGGCTTGGTTGTTCCCTGAGTCTCAGCTCCATTCAGAGAGTCCTGAGGGAATCCCAGTGTGGGCAGTAGTGCTTTGGCTTCCCGGAGGTCTCGCACTTCGTGTGTGGTATCTTCGCGTAGGATCATCAATTTGCAGGTCTGGTGCCATTTATATTTTAGTCCACGTTTCTGCAGAAGTGTCGTGAGTGGTCTGAGCGACCTTCTCCATGTCAAAGAGCCCCCTGTGAGGTCTGTGTAAAAAGATAGTTCCATTGTTTCGAATTTGTAGGGAGAGCAGTTTCTGGTCGCTGCCAGGACAGCGGTTTTGGCTGAATATTGCTGGAACCGCACGATCAGGTCCCGTGGCGCTGCCGCTGGTGCTGAGGCCGGCTTTGGTGCCCGGAAGAAACCGTCCACGGTGAGTGCTTTTGCCTGTCGTGGTGATATTAGGGCCACTAGTAGGCACCTCAGGAGGTGCGGTATTTCGGCCTGTGGAGTATTCTCCGTGATGCCCCGTACTTTGATGTTATTAGCACGGCGTGCATCCTCCAATGCCGTGAAACGGCGTTCATATTCTTCGTTCTGTTTCTGCAATCCTTGGACCTCTTGTTGTAGTGAGGCAAGTTGGTCTGAGCAGACGTTGGAGGCAGTCTCCAGTGCTCCCATTTGGCCTGTCAGGCCATGTATGTCGTTGCAGAGTGAGGCTACGTCTGCGTGGATGTTCTCTTGGAGGTCCGCGAGGAGCGCCTTCAGTACCTCCGTAATTACCGGTGAGGCATCCATCTTTTGGGCGGCTAGTGTAGGTCTTTGCATGGGTGTTAAGTCCGCTGCTTCGTCCCCTGAAGAGAAAACGTCTGATAAGTCGGAATAGGTTTCTGGGTAGGCGGCCATCTTGGGCCTAACGGTCCCGCGTGTCTGTTGCAGGAGACCCGCAATATTAGGTCCCTGCCTCGGTTTTTCGGGTTTTATTTTCTTGGTCTTGCACCCCATCCTGTTGTATTATCACCCTTGGACCCTGAGGGGAGCCCAAAGCGGGGTTAATTGTGTTCAAAAGATGAATTTGGGCCCGAAAACGCCGGAGCTCTTTTGTCGTGCGGCTGTTCAGCTCGGGTGCTTGGCTCCGCCCCCACTGAAAATGTTATGTTCGCGACATCACTAACTGCTACGCAATCCTTGATTTCTGCCCACTGGTTGCAGCAGGGCCCACCTTCACACCAATGTTGGTTGGAGCTGGTGGAATAGATCTGCCAGATGGAGGAGTGCACTGCTGCATTGAAAAGCTGTGCTGCCAAATATGAGGAGGTTACTTTGAGTAATAGAGGTTAAGTAGATGGGCTCCGATTGGAGGTGGGAGAGTCAGACATTGAAATTTCTACCCCATACTTAAATTTACCCCATTTATTTCTTTCCTTTTACTCTAGCCCTCTCCTATTTTCTCGCTACACCTTTTCTTCATTACCTCTCACGTATTCTCTCTTTTTTTTAAAGGGTACATAACCCCAAATAGAGATTTATCACAAATCAATCATTAGTGACCACCGAAATAGGCTGCTGTTAGATGAAACTTCAAACATTCGTGGGGAATTTCATGGTTGATATGTTTCATAATATATGTACCAGTTGTTCATTATAATTCATGTTTTTGTTTCGGATTATCTGTTATGTGGTTAATGGCATTGTCCTGACAGGAAAAGTTGTGCCGAGCAGCAATCATGCACATGGAAACCTTTTGGGGTCAAAGGCCGGTTATGGCCAAATTTATTTAAACCCAATTTTCATTTTGCACATTGCCCTGTCGTGGTTTCATCCTGATGGTAATCCGAGAGTGCGTTCCTGATCTTGATTATCTGGTATTTGACTTTGGCTGCGTTTTGACTTCCTTGAATTCTGGTATCCTTGACTTTTGGCTTTCCCTAATCATTGTGTCTGATTCTGTGTTCCTGACCTTCGCAAATAGTTTGACTATTCTTGCATACGTTAAGTCCGGTCATTCTAAGTTTATCCTTAGTCCTAGGTGTGACACAGTTCTGTGTGCTGGATCAACTTGTAATCCTGACATTACGACATGGCCATCTATCCTGCAGAATTGTGTTAGCACATAGCAGCTTGCGAGAGAAAGCTAGAGGAGAATGATCACCGTATGGATCAATTTGCCCGGGCTTTTAGCACGCTCCTTACTAGGATGGCTCATTTACAACCTGAGGCCTCTTTGAATATGTCACCACTGCCTAATGTACCTCCACCTATAGTATATAAGACACCTATGATCTCCTTATATCCTTACCTTTTCTGGTAATATCCAGGAATGTAGGAGATTTCTCAATCAGATTGAGTACCACTTTGAAGACTCACCTGGTTCATTTCCTTCAGATAGAGCTAAGATTGGGTATCTGATGAACCAACTTAAAGGTAAGGCCTTAACTTGGGCTAATCCATTATGGGAAAGTAATAGGAGTATCACTCGTTGTTACCAGGAATTCCTTGTGGAATTTAAACCTATGTTTAAACCTTTAGGCAGGGAGGAAGATGCCTCCACTGCTTTAATGTATAATGTGTATCTGTATATCTCAGATTATGCCATAGAATGTCTGGGGTAAACTGGACTAATAGCGGATTAATCACTGCTTTTGAAAAAGGATTATCCAAGAATATTCTTGACTAAATTGCTGCCAAAGACCTACCTAAGGGGTTAAATTACTTTATTACTTATGTGATGCAGATCGATAATAGACTCAGGACCAGGGAAATTGCTAGAAACAGAACTAGACGTTTGACTATGCCACTTACACCTGGATTCCTGGATTCTCCAAACCTATCTATAGCCTTCCGACACTGTCTGAATCCGAACCTATGCAGTTAGGTGTTACTGGACTGTCTGAGGCAGAGAAACAGTATAGTAGAAAAGAGGGTTTTTGCTTGTATTGTGGCAAAAAAGGACACATGAGAGATGCTTGTCCTATACATCAGGAAAACTTCTGCACCTAAGAACCTTAAGGGGACAGGTCTTAGGTCAAATGGATACGTCCTCAAACAATTCCCAAAGCAGATTTCTCCTTGACATTTCCGCCTTTTGCAATGAGATGAACTTTTCATGCAAAGCCGTGGTTGACTCAAGGGCGGCTGGTAACTTTATTGATTTATATTTTGTTAAGCAACACACTATACCAGTCAAAGAGAGATCAGCACCTCTAGCGTTTGAGGCTATTGGTGGGAGAACCATATCTCAACCATTGATTTCCCACGAGACCTTGCCTATTTGCATTACGATAGGAGCTTTGCATAAGGAAGACATTGTTGCTTTACCCGCTGCTACGTCTCTGACCCCCGAAAGTCCTGTACAGTATTGGGAGGTTAGGGAGGCATTTAGTAAAAGTCAGACTGATGTTCTTCCTCCACACAGGTCATACGATTGCTCCATTGATTTGTTGCCCAGGGCTTTGCCTCCTAAGGGGGCAGTATATGCCCTATCCCTACAAGAAAGTAAGATCATGGATGAGTACATCAAAGAATTGTTAAGAAAAAGTCATATACATAAATGATCCTCACCTGCTGGAGCAGGATTCTTTTTGTAGGTAAAAAAGATATGAGTTACATCCTTGCATTGACTGCAGGGCATTAAACAAGATTACTATAAAGAATGCCTATCCCATTGCCCTTATATCCGAATTGTTTGATAGACTCCAGGGTGCTCAGATCTTTACCAAACTTGACCTTAGGAGTGCATAGAATTTGGTGAGGATTAGGGAGGATCACGAATGGAAGACAGCATTTAACACTAGGAGTGGGCACTATGAATACCTTGTCATGCCCTTCGGATTATGCAATGCTCCGGACGTGTTTCAGGATTTTATTAACAATGTACTCAGGGACGATATCTATTCATTTGTTCTAGTTTACCTGGATGATATGCTTATTTATTCCCCAGACCTCCAGACTCATCATGAACATGTTTAACAAGTATTACAAACATTGCTTGATAATGGACTTTATTGTAAACTTGAAAAAGGCATATTTGATCAGCATGAGGTCCAGATTTTGGGATATAATATTTCTGCCTCTGGTTTCCAAATGGATCTGGTTTCCAAACTAGAGGCTGTTCTACACTGGCCATTACCCAATTGGTTAAAAGCCATCCAAAGGTTTATTGGTTTCTCTAACTATTATAGGAGATTCATCAGGTTTCTCTACAGTAATAGACCCCATCACCAATATGACCTAAAGAAGCTAAAGAGGCTTTTCAGTTTCTTAAACAATAGTGATGTCGCGAACATAAAATTTTCTGTTCGCAAATGGCGAACGCGAACTTCCACAAATGTTCGCGAACGGACGAACCGGGCGAACCGCCATAGACTTCAATAGGCAGGCGAATTTTAAAACCCACAGGGACTCTTTCTGGCCACAATAGTGATGGAAAGGTTGTTTCATGGCAAAACTCCCATGGAAAATTACATAGTTGATGCAGAGTCTGGTTTTAATCCATACAGGGCATAAATCACCTAACATTCCTAAATTGTTTGGAATAACGTGCTTTAAAACATCAGGTATGATGTTGTATTGATCAGGTAGTGTAAGGGTTACGCCCACTTCACAGTGACAGACCAAACTCCCCATTTAATGCACCGCAAACAACCGCAAACAGTCCATTTGCACAACCGCAAACGCCCCATTTGCACAAGGTTGGATACCAAGCTAGACATGTCCCGTTCCTTGTCCTCACTGATGTCATTGAAGGTCTCTTCCTCCACCCAGCCACGTACAACACCAAGGGTCCCCGAAAGGTGACAACAAGCCCCCTGTAATTTTTTAAAATGTACACTACTGTTACACCAGATATGAGTTGCACTGGTGTGACACTGTGCCCTGGCAGGCCCTGAAACACACACGTGTGAAGGAAACTGACTGCTATTATATTACAGTCAAAAAAGTTTTTTTTTTGTTTTTTTTAAATGCAGATATGAGTGGTGGCACTGGGCAAGTGGGCACAGTATACGCTGTGAGCCTTACACACACGCTAGCAGGCAGGCAACTACAATTAGATTACACAGGAAAAAAAAAAGCAGACTGATGTTCTAGCCCTAAAAGGGGCTTTTTGGGGTGCTGTCCTTACAGCAGAGATCAGATGAGTCCTTCAGGACTGTAGTGGACACTGAATACACTAGCCTAGCTATCGATTCCCCTATTAAATCAGCAGCAGCTACAATGTTCCTCCTCTCACTAAGAATGCAGCTTCCGGGGGGAGGGGCCTAGCTGTCATGGAGGAAAGACGCACTTCGTGTGAGTTCCCTCAATATCTCACTTTAAGCAGCTATCAACAAGCGCATTTCACCCCAGAAGGGGATGACCCAGCAATGTTGCTCCTACCTGACCAACCCGACATGCTTAATAGCGGTCAGCAACTCAACAGAGTCTTATTTACCTCTGCGTGGCAAGTGTGGCCTGGTGCTCACCGGGCGCGAGAGGCGGCCGATCTCCCGATCCTGGGATGCCCAGGAGCAGCTACTTCCCGGCAGGAGCTCCATTACCCCCCCCTCGGACCGGTGGGGGTTATCCCGGTCCACCCCTGAGAGGCTGTCTGGAGCTAATGGATGCACAGAGCACAGCCGCCCAGGCTGACATACTCATCTGCGACTCTCCCAATATGGCGGCAGCCGCGTGTCCTCTTGGTACCAGCAAAGCATGGCAGGATATTGAGTCTAAGCTGGACAGACTCTTTAATCAATTTTGGAAGCAAATAACAAGCAGGAAGCCCCAACAAGCTCCACCACAGCCCCAACAAGCTCCACCACAGCTAAGCGAAGCAGTCCCCATTAAAATCCACCAATGCAAAAGGTGTCAAAGACGGGACCGGAGGCACAAACAGAAATGCAGAGCCTGCCCCACGTCAAGCACTCGCCTCCACCTTAAGCCACCACAATCCTGCACCGGACGTGAAGCACCACCGGGACAGATCCGACCACCCGACAAAACAAGCTTCCACCACCTCAAGCCGCGAACCCGGCACTCAGCCAGAGACTTGCCTTTGTTGTTCCAGGTATCAGCGACTCCCAGGGTCTGCACCTGGCGCCCAGAAGGGATCGGATGAGCACAAGCAGTAAACAGCAGCCTGCCAAGCATGTCCCACTATAGCCGATCCTCCACACCATGCCTTTGATCACATGAACTGCTCTCTGCACATTAACTAATTGTAAAGTAGCAAGCGTTTAAACATGTCATTATTTCACCTCCTAAAGAGTTTATTGTCGTAGTTCCTTACATGCCTTTACCTTAACCGTTCATGTATTATGTTATTCACTAGTCTCATCTCATGGGGCGACTCACACTTGATTTATAACTAGTGGTGGAGCTGCTGATATAAATACACAGTTGATAACGTGCAAGCTACACCCTAAACATGACAGCCATCTTTCACAACAATGTACTGCTATATACTCATACCCTCAGTGCAACTAGCCATGATATACGCACATTCAGACTAGCATGCTCAAATATAACACACTTCTGTCTAAAAAAATAAATAAATAAAATAATACAAAAAAAAAAAGAATGCAGCTTCCGAATGAATCTAAAATGGATGCTGTCCTGGAGGTGGGAGGGTCTGGGAGGGAGGGTCTGCTGCTGATTGGCTGGAATGTGTTTGCTGACTGTGAGGTACAGGGTCAAAGTTTACTCAATGATGACGAATAGGGGGCGTCCCAAACATTGCATATGTTCGCCGTCCATGGCGAACGCGAACAAGCTATGTTCACCTGGAACTATTCGCCAGTGAACTATTCGGGACATCTCTAGTCAGGATAGATGCCTCTGGAATGGGAGGTATGGGTTGAGATGGTATGCATACCAGTGTCTCAGGGGCCAAATAAGCATTTCTGGACAAAAGTGTCTGATGGGCCTGGGCAATCTGGTCCATACGGTAATCCTGTTCTTAAAATCTTGCCTCATAGGAGGCCATTTGCTGTCCTAAACCTGCAGGGCCCATGGCCCTATCATAATGTCATGATGTAATACCCCAACACGCAGAGTTTAGGATAGCAAGGGACAAGACTAGGATATAACTTATTACCTGGACTTAGAATGGCCAGACTAAACGTCAGACAGAGATAAAGCGTAATCAGAAACGAAACGAGGTCATGATAACAGAGAGACTACGAAAACGAGAACAAGCCAGAGTCAGGTAGATGGTAATCAGTCACACGGGCAAACAAGACAGGAAAGGGTTAAAGATAAATTCAGAGTCAAGAATAAAGCCATGGTCAATACCAAAATAAACAAAATAGATCAAGGAACGCACTAAAGGGTACTGACACAGAAACCACGATAGGACAAAGTGGATAGGGCTAGGGAAGTTTAAATATCCTTTAACATTTGATTGGCCCACGTCATGCCTACGCCCCCAAAAGTCCGTGTGTGGGGGTGCTGGAATGACGCGGGCCAATGGGAGCCTGAATCAACTTTTGGCTCCCACTGCCCCTTTAAGAGCGAGCTCGTGACTCGAGCCGTGCTCCTAGTGCCAGGCGGGCCACGTGACCGATCACTGCGGTCAGTGCACGCGGCTAAGTCAGAAGAGGAGATCAAGCCGCATGCGGCTCGTGTGGAGGCAGGAGTGATCCAGCCACGCGCGGCTCAAGCTTAGGAGCCAGGTCGGTCCCAGGATAAGGTAAATACAGCCACAACCACTTATCCCAATCACACACCTTTCCCAACGTCCTATCCCATTAAAAGCATATTACCGCGTATTTAATAAAACAGATAGACCCCCTACTTCATCCAGATTACCGATCGATGGTTCAATATTCTGAGCCCTCACTGATTTACTGTACACGACTATTCGATATTCCCACAAATTTTATATAGCATTTTATGTTTGTTTGAGACCACCTTAAAAATATTGGATATCGCTAAAAATCATGATCACTATATACTTTCTCTACAAACCTCTAAAACGAACCAAACTACTCATCCATCCGCTATACCACTTTATCCCACCTAGAACTAGTGCCCAGTTAAAATACTTGACTCTTACTTACCCACACTCAGTCATGCCACACACATTTCACCACTACTCTCACTGAATCCCTCTGACTACGGCTAAATTCATCGTCTACATCAGAACACTACTCCTAAGATTGGGTTGTATCCATGTCTTGGGTCTTTCATTTAGAATAGGGGCAGCTTCGGTCTCCTTCAACACTGACACTCCAGTGAGTATTATTAAAAGATTGGACAGATGGAAATCCTCAGTCTACAACTGATATATTCCTCATCCCGAGAAAGAAATGAGGAAAGCTTTTAAAAGTTTGGCTTTGTAAATTTGATGCAATAAGTGTGGTTTTTCTTTAATACCTTTTCACCCTCTTTGCATGAACCCGATTTACATATATTACTAATATGTTTCTGAACATATATATTCTATTATTCACTCACTCACTCACTCACTCTCTGGGCCGGCCGAAGACATCATGCTGCCTAGGTCCAACGATAAATGACTATGGGGGATAATGTATAATAAACACAGGTTACTGGCTATGGGAGGGATAATGTATAATAAACACAGGTTACTGGCTATGGGAGGGATAATGTATAATAAACACAGGTTACTGGCTATGGGGGGATAATGTATAATAAACACAGGTTACTGGCTATGGGAGGGATAATGTATAATAAACACAGGTTACTGGCTATGGGAGGGATAGTGTATAATAAACACAGGTTACTGGCTATGGGGGATAATGTATAATAAACACAGGTTACTGGCTATGGGAGGATAATGTATAATAAACACAGGTTACTGGCTATGGGAGGATAATATATAATAAACACAGGTTACTGGCTATGGGAGGGATAATGTATAATAAACACAGGTTACTGGCTATGGGGGATAATGTATAATAAACACAGGTTACTGGCTATGGAGAGGATAATGTATAATAAACACAGGTTACTGGCTATGGGGGGATAATGTATAATAAACACAGGTTACTGGTTGTGCGGGGATAATGTATAATAAACACAGGTTACTGGTTGTGGGGGGATAATGTATAATAAACACAGGCTACTGGCTATGGGGGAGATAATGTATAATAAACACAGGTTACTGGTTGTGGGGGGATAATGTATAATAAACACAGGCTACTGGCTATGGGAGGATAATGTATAATAAACACAGGCTACTGGCTATGGGAGGATAATGTATAATAAACACAGGCTACTGGCTATGGGGGGATAATGTATAATAAACACAGGTTACTGGCTATGGGAGGATAATGTATAATAAACACAGGCTACTGGCTATGGGGGAGATAATGTATAATATACAAAAATATATGGGTAGTGTTTGCACTCAATTACTCAGTGGTGCTGGTATTTAGAGGTATTCCCCCTTCTATAACCTCAACAATATAGAATACAAAAATAATAAATAAAATACCGCACTCAAAGCTATTGTATATAAAGTAGATAGATAAATCAGGTATGATTTAGTATGCAAAAAATAATTTAATAGAGTATATACTTGTAATCAAAATTCATATATGTACACACAAAAGGTCTGATGATCTCATTCATTACTTGAACATTCATCCACTGCACTAAATGATCAATCCCTTGATTATAGAAATATTGTCTAGAAACACAGGTTACTGGCTATGGGAGGATAATGTACAATAAACACAGGTTACTTGCTATGGGGAGGATGATGTATAATAAACACAGGTTACTGGCTATGGGAGGATAATGTATAATAAACACAGGTTACTGGCTATGGGGGGATAATGTATAATAAACACAGGTTACTGGCTATGGGGGATAATGTATAATAAACACAGGTTACTGGCTATGGGGGATAATGTATAATAAACACAGGTTACTGGCTATGGGAGGATAATGTATAATAAACACAGGTTACTGGCTATGGGGGATAATGTATAATAAACACAGGTTACTGGCTACGGAGGATAATGTATAAGAAACACAAACAAAATAATAATAATAAAAAAAGAATGCAGCTTCAGAATTAATCTAAATTGTATGCTGTATAGGAGGTGGGAGGGTCTGGGAGGGAGGGTCTGCTGCTGATTGGCTGGAATGTGTCTGCTGACTGTGAGGTACAGGGTCAAAGTTTACTCAATGAAGACGAATAGGGGGCGGACCGAACATCACATATGTTTGCCATCCGTGGCGAACGCGAACAAGCTATGTTCGCCAGGAACTATTCGCCAGCGAACCGTTCGGGACATCACTATTAAACAAATGTTCACAACTGCTGACATTTTAAGACATCCTGACACTAGTACATTTTTCCTACTTGAAGTTGACGCCTCTGAGACAGGGGTCGGGGCTGTTCTTTCTCAGAGAGAGAGTCAGGATGCCCCTTTGCATCCTTGTGGTTAGTTCTCCAGAATGTTGTCTCTTGCCAAGTGTAACTATGACATTGGTAATAGAGGACTGTTAGCCATCATACTAGCGCTTAAGGAATGGCGACATATTTTGGTGGGTTCCAAGGATCCCATTCTGATTATTACTGATCACAAGAATCTGGCATATATTGGGGATGCCAAACGACTGTCTTCTAGACAAGCTAGATGGTCATTATTTTTGTCTCGCTTTAACTTCATTATCACCTACAGACCCAGTTCTAAGAACGTTAAAGCTGAAACCTTGTCTAGGCAATTTGCCGTTGAATCGGATCTAGAACAAGATATATTGCCTTTTATTTCTCCTGAGTGTATTATTGCATCCAATGTCCTTTCTTTATTGTCCCCTTTGCTCCGTGCTATCATGGCGGCTCAGCCCCAGGCACCTTGCAACAAACCTCAAGATATTTTGTTTATTCCATTGCCTGACAGAAAAGAGGAGTTGAAGGTATTCCATGACAATGTTACCACTGGGCGTCCGGGTATTAATAAACTGTATCCGCCATTTCCAGGTCATTTTGGTGGAAGTCACTCAGGAGGGATATTAAAGATTATGCTCTGTCTGTGCAGTTTCGAAGGTTCCTCATAAACGTCCGTGTGGATTGTTACAGTCACTTCCTATACCCAGTAACCTATAGTCTCATTTATCAATGGATTTCATTGTTGAACTGCCTAGTTCCAATGGGTATACAACCATCCTCATGGTAGTTGACCGTTTTTTCCAAAATGGCACACTTTATTCCACTTAAAAAATTGCCATCGTCTCAGGACCTGGTGCACATATTTATACGCGATATTGTCAGGCTACATGGTATTCCTCAAAATATTGTGTCTGACAGGGATTCCTAATTTGTGTCACGGTTTTGGAGGGCATTCAATAAACAGTTGGGCATTGAATTGTCATTTTCCTCTGCCTACCATCCCCAAACTAATTGTATGGCTGAAAGAGCTAACCAATCACTTGAGTTGTATTTACGTTGCTTCGTGAATAGCACACAGTCTAACTGGGCTGAATTACTATAAAAAATTTGCAAGGAATAATGATACCCATGACTCATCTGGGCATAGTCTGTTTTTTGTAAATATGGGTCGTCATCCTGCTGTTGTGTCTGATTCTGTGTTCCTTGGTTACATTAAGTACAGCCATTCTAAGGTCTGGTTATACGTTATCCTTAGTCCTAGGTGTGACACAGTTCTGTGTGCTGGATCAACTTGTAATCCTGACACTTGCCCAATCTTGAAAATACGTTTTTTTAAAAAATAAAATGATCCTGCATTTTTTGCTACTGATGCAAACTGGAGGCCTGATGATTGCCCCCCCCTCCCTCCCCCCCCCCCTAACTAGCATGGGAGGGCTGGCAAGGGATTTGTAGGCTGAATTCTGAAATTATTCTTCTAAAAATCTAAATAGCAGGAGGTATGTGTGAACGTCTGTTTACACAGTTCTGCAGGAGTATGGTTGCAGGCCGCGATTGTGCAGAGCCTTTGATAGCCAGGCACTGATTGTGTTTGTCCTGGTGACCACAATCTCATTGTTCTCCAAGCATGGACTACAGGCCAACTGGAATATTTCCTGCATATTAAACTTCAGCAACTGGGTTTTCCTGGCTACCTGATTACAGTGAGTAGGTATGATGTATCTGATGTTGTTTGCAGTGACCACAGGATGAGATATGATCGTACACATTGCAATATTAGCAGCCCCCATCTGTCAAATCTATAAATATATTGTATGGTCCATGTGAGTATACGCCCATCAACATTGATATCTGTGAGTTTAGTGAGCAAAACAAAGGGCTATTCATTAGTACTTGCCCCCCCCCCCCCCCCCCCCCCGTTCTAAAGTTGACACCTTTTTATTGCTGATGCATATGGATTTGGGGTAACTGGCTGTTGCTTCTTTTTTAAGTCTATTGACTGTTCATACTGTATTAATGTCTGTGTGCTAAATGTTAGACCTATTTTATAAGTGACATGACAATAAGCTGTTTACTTTAAACTAAAAGTCTTTTTTTTCCCTCTTTGAACTTCTGTTTTTGTCTATATCCTAAAAGCCGAGGCCAATAGGGATATTTCTTGCATATACGAGTATATATTCTATCAGTCCATGTTCACACAGACCCCTAATTTCATTGAGCAAAGAAGCATGCACTATTTTCTTACTCTTTTATGGAAGAGCAATATAGTAAATTCTCACTTCCAGTAATCAAAGAGTGGTTTCCTCAAAATATCAATACATTATTTTATTTCTTTGCTCTCAGTATATCTCTACAAGGACTCTAAACGTCCTGCATTGCATTTTCCCTGCAAGTGTTGGACATGTGTAAGTTACTGTCTAATGTTTTAATGCTTAAGTTGTACTAGACTACTAGTTCCTTTATTAAGAAATGCTCATGCTATTAGACCAGTGCTTTATATGCATACCTCAAATTATTAATATCTACTGTTATTTTTATCTTTCATGAGCTAGATCTCAATGTATGTGATGCACCATTTTGTTCTTCTCTGTCCATGATGACTGTAATTTTCCCTTCTGAGGGAATCTTTTGACTGTTGAATTAGAAACTGAAATAGAATTTTGCCTAAGCTAGGCCCAAACCAGGGCCGGCGTTACCACTAGAAAAATTAGGCAGTTGCCTTGGGTGCAGAGTGCCACTTTGATTGTGAGTGTGACCAGGCCCATTGTGTTTTGCATGTCAAAGGGGCCAGGAGCTGGCCCGCTGGCCACCCTGGACCCACCCAGGAGATGGCCGGCTGTTCACTAAGGCAGAGTAGGCACCTGTTTACATGAACAGCAGCTGCCTACTCTACCGAAATACAGTGTGTCCAGGGGATCACTAAGCATGGGTGGCAATGAGCCCGGATGCTACTGCTCTTCCTCACTACTCCCTCAAGCCCCCTTTGTGGTGATTCCAGAATATGATGTCACTAAGGCCCAGCAACATTAAAAAGCATGCAAAGAAGCAGTGAGAAAGAACAAGAAGATTCCAATAGCCCTACACTAGACCCCCGGGAGAGGACCTGCTGGACACCAGGGAGAGAACCAACACAAGCTCTTCCAAGAAGAAAGTTTGGGTGGGCCTAAAAAAAAGACTATAAATAAAATGTGTTTCAAATCTGTGTGTGTGTGTGTGTGTCAGTGAGTTTGTCATTGAGAGTGTGTGTGTGTCTGTCAGTGTGTGTGTGTCTGTCAGTGTGTGTGTGTGTGTGTGTGTCTGTCAGTGAGGGTGTGTGTCTGTCAGTGAGTGGGTGTGTCTGTCCGTGAGTATGTGTGTCTGTCAGTGTGTGTCTAATCAGTGAGAGTGTGTGTATATCAGTGACTGTGTGTCTGTCAGTGAGTATGTGTGCTTGCCTATGTGTGTATGTCAGTATATGTCTATCTGAGAGTGTGTGTCTGTAAGTGAGTGTGCGTGTCTGTCAGTGAAAGTGTGCCAATGACTGTGTGACTGTCAGTGAGTTTATGTCAGTGTATATTTCCAGTTTAAGTGTTAGGGGTTGCTCTATTAACAATAGTGCATTTTACAAGCAGCGTTGAGATCCCCTGACAGCTATCAGTCACATTCACCTTGCTCAATCTGCTTGATGCCATCTCCCGCAAACTTCAGTCAATCCGTGAACACGATTCAGACTGCCAACCAATGAAGCCCAAGCTGCACAGCATCACTTCTTCCCACTGAGTCAGTTCCCACACATGGAGCTAAAGGCAGCTGTCAGCAGGGAGGTTTGAAGGAGCCCTGCTTCTGCTCATGTTATTAGATCATGCCGTGGAGGAAATAATGAAATGGTTACTACCACTTGGAAATTGTTATGAGTTTTTAACTTGTGATCCACCTCCCCCCAAAAGAAAATTATACGCGCGTGGGGGCTGAAAGTGATTGGGGTGATATTGTATGGAGGGGGTGTCAGTGTGTGAATGGGTGTGAAAGAGTGTGGGGGTGACAGTGTGTGTGTGTGTGTGTGTGTGTGTGTGTGTGTGTGGGAGGTTGTGTGGGGGAGGTGGGGAGGTGTGTGGGGAGGTGTGGGTAGGAAGGCTGTGAGAGGGTAGGGTCGCTGTGAGAAGGTAGATGGGCTGTGAAAAGGTAGAGGGGCTTTGAGAAGGTAGGAGGTTGTGAGAGGGTAAGGATACTGTGAGGTGGGTAGGGGGGCTGTAAGTTGGGTAGGGGGTCTGTAAGTGGGTAGAGGGCTGTGAGGTGGGTAGGGTTTCGGTAATGTTGGCAGGGGGTATGTTTGGTAGGGGGACTGTGAGTGGATATGGGGGCTGTGAGTGGGTAGGAAGTTGTAAGGTGGGTTTGTTATTTTGTTTTTGGGCAATTCACAGTGGAGTGAAACTACCCGAATCCTGCACCTGCATGCTACCTATTTTACAGATTATGTTGTACATTTTGTTATTTTGCATAACTGTGTCTTTGTTGCTTTATAATAATCCCAAATAATCCAAAATACCATTTTGATTATACTTTAAGAAGTTGTTTATTTAACTGTATTTCGGATTGTTCTTTAATTGTATGCAGTGACTGATTAATTTATCTTTACTTCTACTTATTTTGCATAAGCAATAAAAGCTCACTATCGTTTTTATTTTTTTTAAATGAGGGTGGAGATAAGATTATTACTGATAAAATAAAATTAAGAGATGAAAAAATAAAACTGAGGAATTTGGCTGCTAGAAAAATAAGTATGGAAAAGCATAACACGGCTAAAGTCGCAGGATTAAATAACGTTAGATTTGGCAAGATAATGCTGAAGTTGCAGGCCAGTTAAAGAAAATCAGTAGATGGAAGAAAAAAACAGGCATGAACATAAAAATGAAAGAATCAGGCAGCAATTCATGCTTTCAACATGCAGATGCCTTTCTTGGGTCTCATTGATTAAGGTATTGACCGACTGAACCGTCAAGACCCAACTGACACCACCGTCTGAACATCAATCTCACAGAAACCTCTAATATCTTGACCGAGAGCATTTCTCCACTAATCTCCAAACTCTCATTTTACATATGTCAAACCTCACCTGTCCTAGCTCTGCAACCTAATTGTACAATTCCACCCTCTCCTCTCAACTAGACATCATGGCACCTCCTCCATTTAAAAGCAGCAGGTGCCCCCAACAAAAACCCTGGCACATCAAGTTTACTCAATACCTCCAAAAATGCTCCAGAAGTGCTGAACGCTGTTGGAGAAAGTCTCACTGTGCGTCAGACTTTCTCCACTATAAATTTATGCTGTGCTCATACAGCTTGGCTTTTTCCTCAGCAAAAGTTAATTACTTCAATACCCTCATAGACACACACTCCTGCAAACCCAAACGACTATTTCATACATTTAACTCTCTTCTTTGCCCTATTGTTCCTCCTCCACCTACTAACTTGACCTCCACAGACTTTGCAACTCACTTCACTGACAAGATCTCTACAATCAGGGAAGAGATCGCTCATCTTTCTTCTTCCCCTTACAATACTTCCCTTAACCTCACTCTCTCTGCTGTTCTATGTTCATTCACACCTGCTACAGTGGTCGTAAAAAAAACTATCGTTTTTATTTTTTTTAAATGAGGGTGGAGATGAGATTATTACTGATAAAATAAAATAAAAAAGTAAGTAGGAAGGGTCTGTGAGTGGTTAGGAACTTGTAAGGTGGGTAGGGGATTGTAAGGTGGGTAGGGGGTCTGTTACTGGGGAGGGAGGCTATATGATGGGTAGGGGGGCTGTTAGGTGGGTAGAGGGCTGTGAAAAGGTAAATATCTTTAGTTTTCTGTAATTATTTCCTGGTGGTCCAATGGGCAGCTTTCCCTGGTGGTCCGGTGGGTTGGTTCTCCGATCTGCAGCTCTGCCGAGTGCAGAGCTGCAGACCACGTGGTAAGTCTCTCAATCTCCAGTCAGAGCGTTGCCGTGGTAACCCATGGCAACACTCTTATTGGCTGGAGATCGCGAGACACCTCAGTCTCTGAACTCGGCAGAGCTGCAGACAGGAGGCTGGCTCTCCCTAGGGCAGGCGGCCTCGCACCCAGTGGCATAAAGGGCAAACCACCAGGCCCCCTCCTGTGTCGGGCCAACATGTCACACTACCCTAAGGCGATTTAGGCAACCGTGACTAAGTAGCTACTAAAAAAGACTGAAAATAGCCCATTTGTAATACATTGGGTTTTCTACTTTTGCAAATGGTATGCTATTATGGGGGTAATTCTCATTTCTGTGCTACAATATGGTCTCAAACAACATAACCAGTCTGGAAAATGTAAATGTGTGTCAACTGAAAAATGTAACATGCTCTATTGGACCCTTTAACTTTCCAAAACATCATAAAACCTGTACATGGGGGTACTGTTTTACTCCAGAGACATGGCTGAACACAAATATGTTTATTTTATTGCAGTAAAAGCTAACAGTATTATGACATTCATAGTTAAAATGCCATGCAGAGCAAAACAAAATGTTTTAATTTCTCACATTTTTTTTTATATATTTTATTTATATAAAATTTTGTTTCATATTTTAATGTTTGATGTAAAATGAAAGCCCCATTTCTCCAGATCAAAATGATATACAGTGGTACCTCGGTTAACAAACGTCTTGGTTAACATAATTTTTGGTTTACAAATGAAAATCCATTGAAAATAATGCCTCGGTTTACGATTTTTTTTTGTAATACGAATCAAGTTTCCCCAGGATGCATTGCGCCTGGGAGGTCTATAGCACCGCCACCTGCATGCTGGAGTCTGTGGGTAGCACGTGACGTTGAGTGAGGAGGTGTTGGAGCCGTTTTTGCATTGAGTTTTGGAGCCATTCTGGAATTTTTTTGCAGCAGTTTTAGGACTTTTTTGAACTTTTTTGGTGCATTTCTCAAGCGGTGGAAAGGAAGGGAGCTGAGCTTTGTCATTTGCATGCCTTTTACTGTGTGTTCTGCATCGTGGTTTGGTTCCCATGCCAGCTCATTTAGACTTTTTTTCTGACCTCTAGAACGGATTAATTGGTTTTCAATGCATTCCTATGGGAAACCGCTTTTCGATTTACAATAAGAAACGTCCCAGAGAACACATTATATTTGTAAACCGAGGTACCACTGTATAATAAGTGTGTGTGCACTTACAATTTTATATTAATTGCAATATTTACATTGCAGGGTTAACATAGCTGACTGACCAGAGGCGCTTCTATGCTATAAACTGAGTCAAACTTGGTTTTCAGTCAAATGTTTATGCAGCACAGTGTTTGCACACTACCAATGTTTTTTTTCCTATTTTCATATACCAAGAACTGGAGTTGAGCTCGTTATTGACAGTGCTGACTGACATTAGCACGACTCTTTACTAAATATTCCTTTCTGGCATTGGAATATGTATCTTTATTCTTATAAATAACAAAAAACTAAAAAAATAAAAACATTTCTAATACTTTTCATCATCAAACAAATTATCTCTGTGTTTGGATTCTATTGTACTTTTTGTTATTTTGTTTTTGGGCAATTCACAGTGGAGTGAAACTACCCGAATCCTGCACCTGCATGCTACCTATTTTACAGATTATGTTGTACATTTTGTTATTTTGCATAACTGTGTCTTTGTTGCTTTATAATAATCCCAAATAATCCAAAATACCATTTTGATTATACTTTAAGAAGTTGTTTATTTAACTGTATTTCGGATTGTTCTTTAATTGTATGCAGTGACTGATTAATTTATCTTTACTTCTACTTATTTTGCATAAGCAATAAAAGCTCACTATCGTTTTTATTTTTTTTAAATGAGGGTGGAGATAAGATTATTACTGATAAAATAAAATTAAGAGATGAAAAAATAAAACTGAGGAATTTGGCTGCTAGAAAAATAAGTATGGAAAAGCATAACACGGCTAAAGTCGCAGGATTAAATAACGTTAGATTTGGCAAGATAATGCTGAAGTTGCAGGCCAGTTAAAGAAAATCAGTAGATGGAAGAAAAAAACAGGCATGAACATAAAAATGAAAGAATCAGGCAGCAATTCATGCTTTCAACATGCAGATGCCTTTCTTGGGTCTCATTGATTAAGGTATTGACCGACTGAACCGTCAAGACCCAACTGACACCACCGTCTGAACATCAATCTCACAGAAACCTCTAATATCTTGACCGAGAGCATTTCTCCACTAATCTCCAAACTCTCATTTTACATATGTCAAACCTCACCTGTCCTAGCTCTGCAACCTAATTGTACAATTCCACCCTCTCCTCTCAACTAGACATCATGGCACCTCCTCCATTTAAAAGCAGCAGGTGCCCCCAACAAAAACCCTGGCACATCAAGTTTACTCAATACCTCCAAAAATGCTCCAGAAGTGCTGAACGCTGTTGGAGAAAGTCTCACTGTGCGTCAGACTTTCTCCACTATAAATTTATGCTGTGCTCATACAGCTTGGCTTTTTCCTCAGCAAAAGTTAATTACTTCAATACCCTCATAGACACACACTCCTGCAAACCCAAACGACTATTTCATACATTTAACTCTCTTCTTTGCCCTATTGTTCCTCCTCCACCTACTAACTTGACCTCCACAGACTTTGCAACTCACTTCACTGACAAGATCTCTACAATCAGGGAAGAGATCGCTCATCTTTCTTCTTCCCCTTACAATACTTCCCTTAACCTCACTCTCTCTGCTGTTCTATGTTCATTCACACCTGCTACAGTGGTCGTAAAAAAAACTATCGTTTTTATTTTTTTTAAATGAGGGTGGAGATGAGATTATTACTGATAAAATAAAATAAAAAAGTAAGTAGGAAGGGTCTGTGAGTGGTTAGGAACTTGTAAGGTGGGTAGGGGATTGTAAGGTGGGTAGGGGGTCTGTTACTGGGGAGGGAGGCTATATGATGGGTAGGGGGGCTGTTAGGTGGGTAGAGGGCTGTGAAAAGGTAAATATCTTTAGTTTTCTGTAATTATTTCCTGGTGGTCCAATGGGCAGCTTTCCCTGGTGGTCCGGTGGGTTGGTTCTCCGATCTGCAGCTCTGCCGAGTGCAGAGCTGCAGACCACGTGGTAAGTCTCTCAATCTCCAGTCAGAGCGTTGCCGTGGTAACCCATGGCAACACTCTTATTGGCTGGAGATCGCGAGACACCTCAGTCTCTGAACTCGGCAGAGCTGCAGACAGGAGGCTGGCTCTCCCTAGGGCAGGCGGCCTCGCACCCAGTGGCATAAAGGGCAAACCACCAGGCCCCCTCCTGTGTCGGGCCAACATGTCACACTACCCTAAGGCGATTTAGGCAACCGTGACTAAGTAGCTACTAAAAAAGACTGAAAATAGCCCATTTGTAATACATTGGGTTTTCTACTTTTGCAAATGGTATGCTATTATGGGGGTAATTCTCATTTCTGTGCTACAATATGGTCTCAAACAACATAACCAGTCTGGAAAATGTAAATGTGTGTCAACTGAAAAATGTAACATGCTCTATTGGACCCTTTAACTTTCCAAAACATCATAAAACCTGTACATGGGGGTACTGTTTTACTCCAGAGACATGGCTGAACACAAATATGTTTATTTTATTGCAGTAAAAGCTAACAGTATTATGACATTCATAGTTAAAATGCCATGCAGAGCAAAACAAAATGTTTTAATTTCTCACATTTTTTTTTATATATTTTATTTATATAAAATTTTGTTTCATATTTTAATGTTTGATGTAAAATGAAAGCCCCATTTCTCCAGATCAAAATGATATACAGTGGTACCTCGGTTAACAAACGTCTTGGTTAACATAATTTTTGGTTTACAAATGAAAATCCATTGAAAATAATGCCTCGGTTTACGATTTTTTTTTGTAATACGAATCAAGTTTCCCCAGGATGCATTGCGCCTGGGAGGTCTATAGCACCGCCACCTGCATGCTGGAGTCTGTGGGTAGCACGTGACGTTGAGTGAGGAGGTGTTGGAGCCGTTTTTGCATTGAGTTTTGGAGCCATTCTGGAATTTTTTTGCAGCAGTTTTAGGACTTTTTTGAACTTTTTTGGTGCATTTCTCAAGCGGTGGAAAGGAAGGGAGCTGAGCTTTGTCATTTGCATGCCTTTTACTGTGTGTTCTGCATCGTGGTTTGGTTCCCATGCCAGCTCATTTAGACTTTTTTTCTGACCTCTAGAACGGATTAATTGGTTTTCAATGCATTCCTATGGGAAACCGCTTTTCGATTTACAATAAGAAACGTCCCAGAGAACACATTATATTTGTAAACCGAGGTACCACTGTATAATAAGTGTGTGTGCACTTAAAATTTTATATTAATTGCAATATTTACATTGCAGGGTTAACATAGCTGACTGACCAGAGGCGCTTCTATGCTATAAACTGAGTCAAACTTGGTTTTCAGTCAAATGTTTATGCAGCACAGTGTTTGCACACTACCAATGTTTTTTTTCCTATTTTCATATACCAAGAACTGGAGTTGAGCTCGTTATTGACAGTGCTGACTGACATTAGCACGACTCTTTACTAAATATTCCTTTCTGGCATTGGAATATGTATCTTTATTCTTATAAATAACAAAAAACTAAAAAAATAAAAACATTTCTAATACTTTTCATCATCAAACAAATTATCTCTGTGTTTGGATTCTATTGTACTTTTTGTTATTTTGTTTTTGGGCAATTCACAGTGGAGTGAAACTACCCGAATCCTGCACCTGCATGCTACCTATTTTACAGATTATGTTGTACATTTTGTTATTTTGCATAACTGTGTCTTTGTTGCTTTATAATAATCCCAAATAATCCAAAATACCATTTTGATTATACTTTAAGAAGTTGTTTATTTAACTGTATTTCGGATTGTTCTTTAATTGTATGCAGTGACTGATTAATTTATCTTTACTTCTACTTATTTTGCATAAGCAATAAAAGCTCACTATCGTTTTTATTTTTTTTAAATGAGGGTGGAGATAAGATTATTACTGATAAAATAAAATTAAGAGATGAAAAAATAAAACTGAGGAATTTGGCTGCTAGAAAAATAAGTATGGAAAAGCATAACACGGCTAAAGTCGCAGGATTAAATAACGTTAGATTTGGCAAGATAATGCTGAAGTTGCAGGCCAGTTAAAGAAAATCAGTAGATGGAAGAAAAAAACAGGCATGAACATAAAAATGAAAGAATCAGGCAGCAATTCATGCTTTCAACATGCAGATGCCTTTCTTGGGTCTCATTGATTAAGGTATTGACCGACTGAACCGTCAAGACCCAACTGACACCACCGTCTGAACATCAATCTCACAGAAACCTCTAATATCTTGACCGAGAGCATTTCTCCACTAATCTCCAAACTCTCATTTTACATATGTCAAACCTCACCTGTCCTAGCTCTGCAACCTAATTGTACAATTCCACCCTCTCCTCTCAACTAGACATCATGGCACCTCCTCCATTTAAAAGCAGCAGGTGCCCCCAACAAAAACCCTGGCACATCAAGTTTACTCAATACCTCCAAAAATGCTCCAGAAGTGCTGAACGCTGTTGGAGAAAGTCTCACTGTGCGTCAGACTTTCTCCACTATAAATTTATGCTGTGCTCATACAGCTTGGCTTTTTCCTCAGCAAAAGTTAATTACTTCAATACCCTCATAGACACACACTCCTGCAAACCCAAACGACTATTTCATACATTTAACTCTCTTCTTTGCCCTATTGTTCCTCCTCCACCTACTAACTTGACCTCCACAGACTTTGCAACTCACTTCACTGACAAGATCTCTACAATCAGGGAAGAGATCGCTCATCTTTCTTCTTCCCCTTACAATACTTCCCTTAACCTCACTCTCTCTGCTGTTCTATGTTCATTCACACCTGCTACAGTGGTCGTAAAAAAAACTATCGTTTTTATTTTTTTTAAATGAGGGTGGAGATGAGATTATGAGAGGGTGGAGATGAGGGCTGTGAGTGGGTAGGAAGTTGTAAGGTGGGTTTGTTATTTTGTTTTTGGGCAATTCACAGTGGAGTGAAACTACCCGAATCCTGCACCTGCATGCTACCTATTTTACAGATTATGTTGTACATTTTGTTATTTTGCATAACTGTGTCTTTGTTGCTTTATAATAATCCCAAATAATCCAAAATACCATTTTGATTATACTTTAAGAAGTTGTTTATTTAACTGTATTTCGGATTGTTCTTTAATTGTATGCAGTGACTGATTAATTTATCTTTACTTCTACTTATTTTGCATAAGCAATAAAAGCTCACTATCGTTTTTATTTTTTTTAAATGAGGGTGGAGATAAGATTATTACTGATAAAATAAAATTAAGAGATGAAAAAATAAAACTGAGGAATTTGGCTGCTAGAAAAATAAGTATGGAAAAGCATAACACGGCTAAAGTCGCAGGATTAAATAACGTTAGATTTGGCAAGATAATGCTGAAGTTGCAGGCCAGTTAAAGAAAATCAGTAGATGGAAGAAAAAAACAGGCATGAACATAAAAATGAAAGAATCAGGCAGCAATTCATGCTTTCAACATGCAGATGCCTTTCTTGGGTCTCATTGATTAAGGTATTGACCGACTGAACCGTCAAGACCCAACTGACACCACCGTCTGAACATCAATCTCACAGAAACCTCTAATATCTTGACCGAGAGCATTTCTCCACTAATCTCCAAACTCTCATTTTACATATGTCAAACCTCACCTGTCCTAGCTCTGCAACCTAATTGTACAATTCCACCCTCTCCTCTCAACTAGACATCATGGCACCTCCTCCATTTAAAAGCAGCAGGTGCCCCCAACAAAAACCCTGGCACATCAAGTTTACTCAATACCTCCAAAAATGCTCCAGAAGTGCTGAACGCTGTTGGAGAAAGTCTCACTGTGCGTCAGACTTTCTCCACTATAAATTTATGCTGTGCTCATACAGCTTGGCTTTTTCCTCAGCAAAAGTTAATTACTTCAATACCCTCATAGACACACACTCCTGCAAACCCAAACGACTATTTCATACATTTAACTCTCTTCTTTGCCCTATTGTTCCTCCTCCACCTACTAACTTGACCTCCACAGACTTTGCAACTCACTTCACTGACAAGATCTCTACAATCAGGGAAGAGATCGCTCATCTTTCTTCTTCCCCTTACAATACTTCCCTTAACCTCACTCTCTCTGCTGTTCTATGTTCATTCACACCTGCTACAGTGGTCGTAAAAAAAACTATCGTTTTTATTTTTTTTAAATGAGGGTGGAGATGAGATTATTACTGATAAAATAAAATAAAAAAGTAAGTAGGAAGGGTCTGTGAGTGGTTAGGAACTTGTAAGGTGGGTAGGGGATTGTAAGGTGGGTAGGGGGTCTGTTACTGGGGAGGGAGGCTATATGATGGGTAGGGGGGCTGTTAGGTGGGTAGAGGGCTGTGAAAAGGTAAATATCTTTAGTTTTCTGTAATTATTTCCTGGTGGTCCAATGGGCAGCTTTCCCTGGTGGTCCGGTGGGTTGGTTCTCCGATCTGCAGCTCTGCCGAGTGCAGAGCTGCAGACCACGTGGTAAGTCTCTCAATCTCCAGTCAGAGCGTTGCCGTGGTAACCCATGGCAACACTCTTATTGGCTGGAGATCGCGAGACACCTCAGTCTCTGAACTCGGCAGAGCTGCAGACAGGAGGCTGGCTCTCCCTAGGGCAGGCGGCCTCGCACCCAGTGGCATAAAGGGCAAACCACCAGGCCCCCTCCTGTGTCGGGCCAACATGTCACACTACCCTAAGGCGATTTAGGCAACCGTGACTAAGTAGCTACTAAAAAAGACTGAAAATAGCCCATTTGTAATACATTGGGTTTTCTACTTTTGCAAATGGTATGCTATTATGGGGGTAATTCTCATTTCTGTGCTACAATATGGTCTCAAACAACATAACCAGTCTGGAAAATGTAAATGTGTGTCAACTGAAAAATGTAACATGCTCTATTGGACCCTTTAACTTTCCAAAACATCATAAAACCTGTACATGGGGGTACTGTTTTACTCCAGAGACATGGCTGAACACAAATATGTTTATTTTATTGCAGTAAAAGCTAACAGTATTATGACATTCATAGTTAAAATGCCATGCAGAGCAAAACAAAATGTTTTAATTTCTCACATTTTTTTTTATATATTTTATTTATATAAAATTTTGTTTCATATTTTAATGTTTGATGTAAAATGAAAGCCCCATTTCTCCAGATCAAAATGATATACAGTGGTACCTCGGTTAACAAACGTCTTGGTTAACATAATTTTTGGTTTACAAATGAAAATCCATTGAAAATAATGCCTCGGTTTACGATTTTTTTTTGTAATACGAATCAAGTTTCCCCAGGATGCATTGCGCCTGGGAGGTCTATAGCACCGCCACCTGCATGCTGGAGTCTGTGGGTAGCACGTGACGTTGAGTGAGGAGGTGTTGGAGCCGTTTTTGCATTGAGTTTTGGAGCCATTCTGGAATTTTTTTGCAGCAGTTTTAGGACTTTTTTGAACTTTTTTGGTGCATTTCTCAAGCGGTGGAAAGGAAGGGAGCTGAGCTTTGTCATTTGCATGCCTTTTACTGTGTGTTCTGCATCGTGGTTTGGTTCCCATGCCAGCTCATTTAGACTTTTTTTCTGACCTCTAGAACGGATTAATTGGTTTTCAATGCATTCCTATGGGAAACCGCTTTTCGATTTACAATAAGAAACGTCCCAGAGAACACATTATATTTGTAAACCGAGGTACCACTGTATAATAAGTGTGTGTGCACTTAAAATTTTATATTAATTGCAATATTTACATTGCAGGGTTAACATAGCTGACTGACCAGAGGCGCTTCTATGCTATAAACTGAGTCAAACTTGGTTTTCAGTCAAATGTTTATGCAGCACAGTGTTTGCACACTACCAATGTTTTTTTTCCTATTTTCATATACCAAGAACTGGAGTTGAGCTCGTTATTGACAGTGCTGACTGACATTAGCACGACTCTTTACTAAATATTCCTTTCTGGCATTGGAATATGTATCTTTATTCTTATAAATAACAAAAAACTAAAAAAATAAAAACATTTCTAATACTTTTCATCATCAAACAAATTATCTCTGTGTTTGGATTCTATTGTACTTTTTGTTATTTTGTTTTTGGGCAATTCACAGTGGAGTGAAACTACCCGAATCCTGCACCTGCATGCTACCTATTTTACAGATTATGTTGTACATTTTGTTATTTTGCATAACTGTGTCTTTGTTGCTTTATAATAATCCCAAATAATCCAAAATACCATTTTGATTATACTTTAAGAAGTTGTTTATTTAACTGTATTTCGGATTGTTCTTTAATTGTATGCAGTGACTGATTAATTTATCTTTACTTCTACTTATTTTGCATAAGCAATAAAAGCTCACTATCGTTTTTATTTTTTTTAAATGAGGGTGGAGATAAGATTATTACTGATAAAATAAAATTAAGAGATGAAAAAATAAAACTGAGGAATTTGGCTGCTAGAAAAATAAGTATGGAAAAGCATAACACGGCTAAAGTCGCAGGATTAAATAACGTTAGATTTGGCAAGATAATGCTGAAGTTGCAGGCCAGTTAAAGAAAATCAGTAGATGGAAGAAAAAAACAGGCATGAACATAAAAATGAAAGAATCAGGCAGCAATTCATGCTTTCAACATGCAGATGCCTTTCTTGGGTCTCATTGATTAAGGTATTGACCGACTGAACCGTCAAGACCCAACTGACACCACCGTCTGAACATCAATCTCACAGAAACCTCTAATATCTTGACCGAGAGCATTTCTCCACTAATCTCCAAACTCTCATTTTACATATGTCAAACCTCACCTGTCCTAGCTCTGCAACCTAATTGTACAATTCCACCCTCTCCTCTCAACTAGACATCATGGCACCTCCTCCATTTAAAAGCAGCAGGTGCCCCCAACAAAAACCCTGGCACATCAAGTTTACTCAATACCTCCAAAAATGCTCCAGAAGTGCTGAACGCTGTTGGAGAAAGTCTCACTGTGCGTCAGACTTTCTCCACTATAAATTTATGCTGTGCTCATACAGCTTGGCTTTTTCCTCAGCAAAAGTTAATTACTTCAATACCCTCATAGACACACACTCCTGCAAACCCAAACGACTATTTCATACATTTAACTCTCTTCTTTGCCCTATTGTTCCTCCTCCACCTACTAACTTGACCTCCACAGACTTTGCAACTCACTTCACTGACAAGATCTCTACAATCAGGGAAGAGATCGCTCATCTTTCTTCTTCCCCTTACAATACTTCCCTTAACCTCACTCTCTCTGCTGTTCTATGTTCATTCACACCTGCTACAGTGGTCGTAAAAAAAACTATCGTTTTTATTTTTTTTAAATGAGGGTGGAGATGAGATTATTACTGATAAAATAAAATAAAAAAGTAAGTAGGAAGGGTCTGTGAGTGGTTAGGAACTTGTAAGGTGGGTAGGGGATTGTAAGGTGGGTAGGGGGTCTGTTACTGGGGAGGGAGGCTATATGATGGGTAGGGGGGCTGTTAGGTGGGTAGAGGGCTGTGAAAAGGTAAATATCTTTAGTTTTCTGTAATTATTTCCTGGTGGTCCAATGGGCAGCTTTCCCTGGTGGTCCGGTGGGTTGGTTCTCCGATCTGCAGCTCTGCCGAGTGCAGAGCTGCAGACCACGTGGTAAGTCTCTCAATCTCCAGTCAGAGCGTTGCCGTGGTAACCCATGGCAACACTCTTATTGGCTGGAGATCGCGAGACACCTCAGTCTCTGAACTCGGCAGAGCTGCAGACAGGAGGCTGGCTCTCCCTAGGGCAGGCGGCCTCGCACCCAGTGGCATAAAGGGCAAACCACCAGGCCCCCTCCTGTGTCGGGCCAACATGTCACACTACCCTAAGGCGATTTAGGCAACCGTGACTAAGTAGCTACTAAAAAAGACTGAAAATAGCCCATTTGTAATACATTGGGTTTTCTACTTTTGCAAATGGTATGCTATTATGGGGGTAATTCTCATTTCTGTGCTACAATATGGTCTCAAACAACATAACCAGTCTGGAAAATGTAAATGTGTGTCAACTGAAAAATGTAACATGCTCTATTGGACCCTTTAACTTTCCAAAACATCATAAAACCTGTACATGGGGGTACTGTTTTACTCCAGAGACATGGCTGAACACAAATATGTTTATTTTATTGCAGTAAAAGCTAACAGTATTATGACATTCATAGTTAAAATGCCATGCAGAGCAAAACAAAATGTTTTAATTTCTCACATTTTTTTTTATATATTTTATTTATATAAAATTTTGTTTCATATTTTAATGTTTGATGTAAAATGAAAGCCCCATTTCTCCAGATCAAAATGATATACAGTGGTACCTCGGTTAACAAACGTCTTGGTTAACATAATTTTTGGTTTACAAATGAAAATCCATTGAAAATAATGCCTCGGTTTACGATTTTTTTTTGTAATACGAATCAAGTTTCCCCAGGATGCATTGCGCCTGGGAGGTCTATAGCACCGCCACCTGCATGCTGGAGTCTGTGGGTAGCACGTGACGTTGAGTGAGGAGGTGTTGGAGCCGTTTTTGCATTGAGTTTTGGAGCCATTCTGGAATTTTTTTGCAGCAGTTTTAGGACTTTTTTGAACTTTTTTGGTGCATTTCTCAAGCGGTGGAAAGGAAGGGAGCTGAGCTTTGTCATTTGCATGCCTTTTACTGTGTGTTCTGCATCGTGGTTTGGTTCCCATGCCAGCTCATTTAGACTTTTTTTCTGACCTCTAGAACGGATTAATTGGTTTTCAATGCATTCCTATGGGAAACCGCTTTTCGATTTACAATAAGAAACGTCCCAGAGAACACATTATATTTGTAAACCGAGGTACCACTGTATAATAAGTGTGTGTGCACTTAAAATTTTATATTAATTGCAATATTTACATTGCAGGGTTAACATAGCTGACTGACCAGAGGCGCTTCTATGCTATAAACTGAGTCAAACTTGGTTTTCAGTCAAATGTTTATGCAGCACAGTGTTTGCACACTACCAATGTTTTTTTTCCTATTTTCATATACCAAGAACTGGAGTTGAGCTCGTTATTGACAGTGCTGACTGACATTAGCACGACTCTTTACTAAATATTCCTTTCTGGCATTGGAATATGTATCTTTATTCTTATAAATAACAAAAAACTAAAAAAATAAAAACATTTCTAATACTTTTCATCATCAAACAAATTATCTCTGTGTTTGGATTCTATTGTACTTTTTGTTATTTTGTTTTTGGGCAATTCACAGTGGAGTGAAACTACCCGAATCCTGCACCTGCATGCTACCTATTTTACAGATTATGTTGTACATTTTGTTATTTTGCATAACTGTGTCTTTGTTGCTTTATAATAATCCCAAATAATCCAAAATACCATTTTGATTATACTTTAAGAAGTTGTTTATTTAACTGTATTTCGGATTGTTCTTTAATTGTATGCAGTGACTGATTAATTTATCTTTACTTCTACTTATTTTGCATAAGCAATAAAAGCTCACTATCGTTTTTATTTTTTTTAAATGAGGGTGGAGATAAGATTATTACTGATAAAATAAAATTAAGAGATGAAAAAATAAAACTGAGGAATTTGGCTGCTAGAAAAATAAGTATGGAAAAGCATAACACGGCTAAAGTCGCAGGATTAAATAACGTTAGATTTGGCAAGATAATGCTGAAGTTGCAGGCCAGTTAAAGAAAATCAGTAGATGGAAGAAAAAAACAGGCATGAACATAAAAATGAAAGAATCAGGCAGCAATTCATGCTTTCAACATGCAGATGCCTTTCTTGGGTCTCATTGATTAAGGTATTGACCGACTGAACCGTCAAGACCCAACTGACACCACCGTCTGAACATCAATCTCACAGAAACCTCTAATATCTTGACCGAGAGCATTTCTCCACTAATCTCCAAACTCTCATTTTACATATGTCAAACCTCACCTGTCCTAGCTCTGCAACCTAATTGTACAATTCCACCCTCTCCTCTCAACTAGACATCATGGCACCTCCTCCATTTAAAAGCAGCAGGTGCCCCCAACAAAAACCCTGGCACATCAAGTTTACTCAATACCTCCAAAAATGCTCCAGAAGTGCTGAACGCTGTTGGAGAAAGTCTCACTGTGCGTCAGACTTTCTCCACTATAAATTTATGCTGTGCTCATACAGCTTGGCTTTTTCCTCAGCAAAAGTTAATTACTTCAATACCCTCATAGACACACACTCCTGCAAACCCAAACGACTATTTCATACATTTAACTCTCTTCTTTGCCCTATTGTTCCTCCTCCACCTACTAACTTGACCTCCACAGACTTTGCAACTCACTTCACTGACAAGATCTCTACAATCAGGGAAGAGATCGCTCATCTTTCTTCTTCCCCTTACAATACTTCCCTTAACCTCACTCTCTCTGCTGTTCTATGTTCATTCACACCTGCTACAGTGGTCGTAAAAAAAACTATCGTTTTTATTTTTTTTAAATGAGGGTGGAGATGAGATTATTACTGATAAAATAAAATAAAAAAGTAAGTAGGAAGGGTCTGTGAGTGGTTAGGAACTTGTAAGGTGGGTAGGGGATTGTAAGGTGGGTAGGGGGTCTGTTACTGGGGAGGGAGGCTATATGATGGGTAGGGGGGCTGTTAGGTGGGTAGAGGGCTGTGAAAAGGTAAATATCTTTAGTTTTCTGTAATTATTTCCTGGTGGTCCAATGGGCAGCTTTCCCTGGTGGTCCGGTGGGTTGGTTCTCCGATCTGCAGCTCTGCCGAGTGCAGAGCTGCAGACCACGTGGTAAGTCTCTCAATCTCCAGTCAGAGCGTTGCCGTGGTAACCCATGGCAACACTCTTATTGGCTGGAGATCGCGAGACACCTCAGTCTCTGAACTCGGCAGAGCTGCAGACAGGAGGCTGGCTCTCCCTAGGGCAGGCGGCCTCGCACCCAGTGGCATAAAGGGCAAACCACCAGGCCCCCTCCTGTGTCGGGCCAACATGTCACACTACCCTAAGGCGATTTAGGCAACCGTGACTAAGTAGCTACTAAAAAAGACTGAAAATAGCCCATTTGTAATACATTGGGTTTTCTACTTTTGCAAATGGTATGCTATTATGGGGGTAATTCTCATTTCTGTGCTACAATATGGTCTCAAACAACATAACCAGTCTGGAAAATGTAAATGTGTGTCAACTGAAAAATGTAACATGCTCTATTGGACCCTTTAACTTTCCAAAACATCATAAAACCTGTACATGGGGGTACTGTTTTACTCCAGAGACATGGCTGAACACAAATATGTTTATTTTATTGCAGTAAAAGCTAACAGTATTATGACATTCATAGTTAAAATGCCATGCAGAGCAAAACAAAATGTTTTAATTTCTCACATTTTTTTTTATATATTTTATTTATATAAAATTTTGTTTCATATTTTAATGTTTGATGTAAAATGAAAGCCCCATTTCTCCAGATCAAAATGATATACAGTGGTACCTCGGTTAACAAACGTCTTGGTTAACATAATTTTTGGTTTACAAATGAAAATCCATTGAAAATAATGCCTCGGTTTACGATTTTTTTTTGTAATACGAATCAAGTTTCCCCAGGATGCATTGCGCCTGGGAGGTCTATAGCACCGCCACCTGCATGCTGGAGTCTGTGGGTAGCACGTGACGTTGAGTGAGGAGGTGTTGGAGCCGTTTTTGCATTGAGTTTTGGAGCCATTCTGGAATTTTTTTGCAGCAGTTTTAGGACTTTTTTGAACTTTTTTGGTGCATTTCTCAAGCGGTGGAAAGGAAGGGAGCTGAGCTTTGTCATTTGCATGCCTTTTACTGTGTGTTCTGCATCGTGGTTTGGTTCCCATGCCAGCTCATTTAGACTTTTTTTCTGACCTCTAGAACGGATTAATTGGTTTTCAATGCATTCCTATGGGAAACCGCTTTTCGATTTACAATAAGAAACGTCCCAGAGAACACATTATATTTGTAAACCGAGGTACCACTGTATAATAAGTGTGTGTGCACTTAAAATTTTATATTAATTGCAATATTTACATTGCAGGGTTAACATAGCTGACTGACCAGAGGCGCTTCTATGCTATAAACTGAGTCAAACTTGGTTTTCAGTCAAATGTTTATGCAGCACAGTGTTTGCACACTACCAATGTTTTTTTTCCTATTTTCATATACCAAGAACTGGAGTTGAGCTCGTTATTGACAGTGCTGACTGACATTAGCACGACTCTTTACTAAATATTCCTTTCTGGCATTGGAATATGTATCTTTATTCTTATAAATAACAAAAAACTAAAAAAATAAAAACATTTCTAATACTTTTCATCATCAAACAAATTATCTCTGTGTTTGGATTCTATTGTACTTTTTGTTATTTTGTTTTTGGGCAATTCACAGTGGAGTGAAACTACCCGAATCCTGCACCTGCATGCTACCTATTTTACAGATTATGTTGTACATTTTGTTATTTTGCATAACTGTGTCTTTGTTGCTTTATAATAATCCCAAATAATCCAAAATACCATTTTGATTATACTTTAAGAAGTTGTTTATTTAACTGTATTTCGGATTGTTCTTTAATTGTATGCAGTGACTGATTAATTTATCTTTACTTCTACTTATTTTGCATAAGCAATAAAAGCTCACTATCGTTTTTATTTTTTTTAAATGAGGGTGGAGATAAGATTATTACTGATAAAATAAAATTAAGAGATGAAAAAATAAAACTGAGGAATTTGGCTGCTAGAAAAATAAGTATGGAAAAGCATAACACGGCTAAAGTCGCAGGATTAAATAACGTTAGATTTGGCAAGATAATGCTGAAGTTGCAGGCCAGTTAAAGAAAATCAGTAGATGGAAGAAAAAAACAGGCATGAACATAAAAATGAAAGAATCAGGCAGCAATTCATGCTTTCAACATGCAGATGCCTTTCTTGGGTCTCATTGATTAAGGTATTGACCGACTGAACCGTCAAGACCCAACTGACACCACCGTCTGAACATCAATCTCACAGAAACCTCTAATATCTTGACCGAGAGCATTTCTCCACTAATCTCCAAACTCTCATTTTACATATGTCAAACCTCACCTGTCCTAGCTCTGCAACCTAATTGTACAATTCCACCCTCTCCTCTCAACTAGACATCATGGCACCTCCTCCATTTAAAAGCAGCAGGTGCCCCCAACAAAAACCCTGGCACATCAAGTTTACTCAATACCTCCAAAAATGCTCCAGAAGTGCTGAACGCTGTTGGAGAAAGTCTCACTGTGCGTCAGACTTTCTCCACTATAAATTTATGCTGTGCTCATACAGCTTGGCTTTTTCCTCAGCAAAAGTTAATTACTTCAATACCCTCATAGACACACACTCCTGCAAACCCAAACGACTATTTCATACATTTAACTCTCTTCTTTGCCCTATTGTTCCTCCTCCACCTACTAACTTGACCTCCACAGACTTTGCAACTCACTTCACTGACAAGATCTCTACAATCAGGGAAGAGATCGCTCATCTTTCTTCTTCCCCTTACAATACTTCCCTTAACCTCACTCTCTCTGCTGTTCTATGTTCATTCACACCTGCTACAGTGGTCGTAAAAAAAACTATCGTTTTTATTTTTTTTAAATGAGGGTGGAGATGAGATTATTACTGATAAAATAAAATAAAAAAGTAAGTAGGAAGGGTCTGTGAGTGGTTAGGAACTTGTAAGGTGGGTAGGGGATTGTAAGGTGGGTAGGGGGTCTGTTACTGGGGAGGGAGGCTATATGATGGGTAGGGGGGCTGTTAGGTGGGTAGAGGGCTGTGAAAAGGTAAATATCTTTAGTTTTCTGTAATTATTTCCTGGTGGTCCAATGGGCAGCTTTCCCTGGTGGTCCGGTGGGTTGGTTCTCCGATCTGCAGCTCTGCCGAGTGCAGAGCTGCAGACCACGTGGTAAGTCTCTCAATCTCCAGTCAGAGCGTTGCCGTGGTAACCCATGGCAACACTCTTATTGGCTGGAGATCGCGAGACACCTCAGTCTCTGAACTCGGCAGAGCTGCAGACAGGAGGCTGGCTCTCCCTAGGGCAGGCGGCCTCGCACCCAGTGGCATAAAGGGCAAACCACCAGGCCCCCTCCTGTGTCGGGCCAACATGTCACACTACCCTAAGGCGATTTAGGCAACCGTGACTAAGTAGCTACTAAAAAAGACTGAAAATAGCCCATTTGTAATACATTGGGTTTTCTACTTTTGCAAATGGTATGCTATTATGGGGGTAATTCTCATTTCTATGCTACAATATGGTCTCAAACAACATAACCAGTCTGGAAAATGTAAATGTGTGTCAACTGAAAAATGTAACATGCTCTATTGGACCCTTTAACTTTCCAAAACATCATAAAACCTGTACATGGGGGTACTGTTTTACTCCAGAGACATGGCTGAACACAAATATGTTTATTTTATTGCAGTAAAAGCTAACAGTATTATGACATTCATAGTTAAAATGCCATGCAGAGCAAAACAAAATGTTTTAATTTCTCACATTTTTTTTTATATATTTTATTTATATAAAATTTTGTTTCATATTTTAATGTTTGATGTAAAATGAAAGCCCCATTTCTCCAGATCAAAATGATATACAGTGGTACCTCGGTTAACAAACGTCTTGGTTAACATAATTTTTGGTTTACAAATGAAAATCCATTGAAAATAATGCCTCGGTTTACGATTTTTTTTTGTAATACGAATCAAGTTTCCCCAGGATGCATTGCGCCTGGGAGGTCTATAGCACCGCCACCTGCATGCTGGAGTCTGTGGGTAGCACGTGACGTTGAGTGAGGAGGTGTTGGAGCCGTTTTTGCATTGAGTTTTGGAGCCATTCTGGAATTTTTTTGCAGCAGTTTTAGGACTTTTTTGAACTTTTTTGGTGCATTTCTCAAGCGGTGGAAAGGAAGGGAGCTGAGCTTTGTCATTTGCATGCCTTTTACTGTGTGTTCTGCATCGTGGTTTGGTTCCCATGCCAGCTCATTTAGACTTTTTTTCTGACCTCTAGAACGGATTAATTGGTTTTCAATGCATTCCTATGGGAAACCGCTTTTCGATTTACAATAAGAAACGTCCCAGAGAACACATTATATTTGTAAACCGAGGTACCACTGTATAATAAGTGTGTGTGCACTTAAAATTTTATATTAATTGCAATATTTACATTGCAGGGTTAACATAGCTGACTGACCAGAGGCGCTTCTATGCTATAAACTGAGTCAAACTTGGTTTTCAGTCAAATGTTTATGCAGCACAGTGTTTGCACACTACCAATGTTTTTTTTCCTATTTTCATATACCAAGAACTGGAGTTGAGCTCGTTATTGACAGTGCTGACTGACATTAGCACGACTCTTTACTAAATATTCCTTTCTGGCATTGGAATATGTATCTTTATTCTTATAAATAACAAAAAACTAAAAAAAGAAAAACATTTCTAATACTTTTCATCATCAAACAAATTATCTCTGTGTTTGGATTCTATTGTACTTTTTGTTATTTTGTTTTTGGGCAATTCACAGTGGAGTGAAACTACCCGAATCCTGCACCTGCATGCTACCTATTTTACAGATTATGTTGTACATTTTGTTATTTTGCATAACTGTGTCTTTGTTGCTTTATAATAATCCCAAATAATCCAAAATACCATTTTGATTATACTTTAAGAAGTTGTTTATTTAACTGTATTTCGGATTGTTCTTTAATTGTATGCAGTGACTGATTAATTTATCTTTACTTCTACTTATTTTGCATAAGCAATAAAAGCTCACTATCGTTTTTATTTTTTTTAAATGAGGGTGGAGATAAGATTATTACTGATAAAATAAAATTAAGAGATGAAAAAATAAAACTGAGGAATTTGGCTGCTAGAAAAATAAGTATGGAAAAGCATAACACGGCTAAAGTCGCAGGATTAAATAACGTTAGATTTGGCAAGATAATGCTGAAGTTGCAGGCCAGTTAAAGAAAATCAGTAGATGGAAGAAAAAAACAGGCATGAACATAAAAATGAAAGAATCAGGCAGCAATTCATGCTTTCAACATGCAGATGCCTTTCTTGGGTCTCATTGATTAAGGTATTGACCGACTGAACCGTCAAGACCCAACTGACACCACCGTCTGAACATCAATCTCACAGAAACCTCTAATATCTTGACCGAGAGCATTTCTCCACTAATCTCCAAACTCTCATTTTACATATGTCAAACCTCACCTGTCCTAGCTCTGCAACCTAATTGTACAATTCCACCCTCTCCTCTCAACTAGACATCATGGCACCTCCTCCATTTAAAAGCAGCAGGTGCCCCCAACAAAAACCCTGGCACATCAAGTTTACTCAATACCTCCAAAAATGCTCCAGAAGTGCTGAACGCTGTTGGAGAAAGTCTCACTGTGCGTCAGACTTTCTCCACTATAAATTTATGCTGTGCTCATACAGCTTGGCTTTTTCCTCAGCAAAAGTTAATTACTTCAATACCCTCATAGACACACACTCCTGCAAACCCAAACGACTATTTCATACATTTAACTCTCTTCTTTGCCCTATTGTTCCTCCTCCACCTACTAACTTGACCTCCACAGACTTTGCAACTCACTTCACTGACAAGATCTCTACAATCAGGGAAGAGATCGCTCATCTTTCTTCTTCCCCTTACAATACTTCCCTTAACCTCACTCTCTCTGCTGTTCTATGTTCATTCACACCTGCTACAGTGGTCGTAAAAAAAACTATCGTTTTTATTTTTTTTAAATGAGGGTGGAGATGAGATTATTACTGATAAAATAAAATAAAAAAGTAAGTAGGAAGGGTCTGTGAGTGGTTAGGAACTTGTAAGGTGGGTAGGGGATTGTAAGGTGGGTAGGGGGTCTGTTACTGGGGAGGGAGGCTATATGATGGGTAGGGGGGCTGTTAGGTGGGTAGAGGGCTGTGAAAAGGTAAATATCTTTAGTTTTCTGTAATTATTTCCTGGTGGTCCAATGGGCAGCTTTCCCTGGTGGTCCGGTGGGTTGGTTCTCCGATCTGCAGCTCTGCCGAGTGCAGAGCTGCAGACCACGTGGTAAGTCTCTCAATCTCCAGTCAGAGCGTTGCCGTGGTAACCCATGGCAACACTCTTATTGGCTGGAGATCGCGAGACACCTCAGTCTCTGAACTCGGCAGAGCTGCAGACAGGAGGCTGGCTCTCCCTAGGGCAGGCGGCCTCGCACCCAGTGGCATAAAGGGCAAACCACCAGGCCCCCTCCTGTGTCGGGCCAACATGTCACACTACCCTAAGGCGATTTAGGCAACCGTGACTAAGTAGCTACTAAAAAAGACTGAAAATAGCCCATTTGTAATACATTGGGTTTTCTACTTTTGCAAATGGTATGCTATTATGGGGGTAATTCTCATTTCTATGCTACAATATGGTCTCAAACAACATAACCAGTCTGGAAAATGTAAATGTGTGTCAACTGAAAAATGTAACATGCTCTATTGGACCCTTTAACTTTCCAAAACATCATAAAACCTGTACATGGGGGTACTGTTTTACTCCAGAGACATGGCTGAACACAAATATGTTTATTTTATTGCAGTAAAAGCTAACAGTATTATGACATTCATAGTTAAAATGCCATGCAGAGCAAAACAAAATGTTTTAATTTCTCACATTTTTTTTTATATATTTTATTTATATAAAATTTTGTTTCATATTTTAATGTTTGATGTAAAATGAAAGCCCCATTTCTCCAGATCAAAATGATATACAGTGGTACCTCGGTTAACAAACGTCTTGGTTAACATAATTTTTGGTTTACAAATGAAAATCCATTGAAAATAATGCCTCGGTTTACGATTTTTTTTTGTAATACGAATCAAGTTTCCCCAGGATGCATTGCGCCTGGGAGGTCTATAGCACCGCCACCTGCATGCTGGAGTCTGTGGGTAGCACGTGACGTTGAGTGAGGAGGTGTTGGAGCCGTTTTTGCATTGAGTTTTGGAGCCATTCTGGAATTTTTTTGCAGCAGTTTTAGGACTTTTTTGAACTTTTTTGGTGCATTTCTCAAGCGGTGGAAAGGAAGGGAGCTGAGCTTTGTCATTTGCATGCCTTTTACTGTGTGTTCTGCATCGTGGTTTGGTTCCCATGCCAGCTCATTTAGACTTTTTTTCTGACCTCTAGAACGGATTAATTGGTTTTCAATGCATTCCTATGGGAAACCGCTTTTCGATTTACAATAAGAAACGTCCCAGAGAACACATTATATTTGTAAACCGAGGTACCACTGTATAATAAGTGTGTGTGCACTTAAAATTTTATATTAATTGCAATATTTACATTGCAGGGTTAACATAGCTGACTGACCAGAGGCGCTTCTATGCTATAAACTGAGTCAAACTTGGTTTTCAGTCAAATGTTTATGCAGCACAGTGTTTGCACACTACCAATGTTTTTTTTCCTATTTTCATATACCAAGAACTGGAGTTGAGCTCGTTATTGACAGTGCTGACTGACATTAGCACGACTCTTTACTAAATATTCCTTTCTGGCATTGGAATATGTATCTTTATTCTTATAAATAACAAAAAAATAAAAAAATAAAAACATTTCTAATACTTTTCATCATCAAACAAATTATCTCTGTGTTTGGATTCTATTGTACTTTTTGTTATTTTGTTTTTGGGCAATTCACAGTGGAGTGAAACTACCCGAATCCTGGACCTGCATGCTACCTATTTTACAGATTATGTTGTACATTTTGTTATTTTGCATAACTGTGTCTTTGTTGCTTTATAATAATCCCAAATAATCCAAAATACCATTTTGATTATACTTTAAGAAGTTGTTTATTTAACTGTATTTCGGATTGTTCTTTAATTGTATGCAGTGACTGATTAATTTATCTTTACTTCTACTTATTTTGCATAAGCAATAAAAGCTCACTATCGTTTTTATTTTTTTTAAATGAGGGTGGAGATAAGATTATTACTGATAAAATAAAATTAAGAGATGAAAAAATAAAACTGAGGAATTTGGCTGCTAGAAAAATAAGTATGGAAAAGCATAACACGGCTAAAGTCGCAGGATTAAATAACGTTAGATTTGGCAAGATAATGCTGAAGTTGCAGGCCAGTTAAAGAAAATCAGTAGATGGAAGAAAAAAACAGGCATGAACATAAAAATGAAAGAATCAGGCAGCAATTCATGCTTTCAACATGCAGATGCCTTTCTTGGGTCTCATTGATTAAGGTATTGACCGACTGAACCGTCAAGACCCAACTGACACCACCGTCTGAACATCAATCTCACAGAAACCTCTAATATCTTGACCGAGAGCATTTCTCCACTAATCTCCAAACTCTCATTTTACATATGTCAAACCTCACCTGTCCTAGCTCTGCAACCTAATTGTACAATTCCACCCTCTCCTCTCAACTAGACATCATGGCACCTCCTCCATTTAAAAGCAGCAGGTGCCCCCAACAAAAACCCTGGCACATCAAGTTTACTCAATACCTCCAAAAATGCTCCAGAAGTGCTGAACGCTGTTGGAGAAAGTCTCACTGTGCGTCAGACTTTCTCCACTATAAATTTATGCTGTGCTCATACAGCTTGGCTTTTTCCTCAGCAAAAGTTAATTACTTCAATACCCTCATAGACACACACTCCTGCAAACCCAAACGACTATTTCATACATTTAACTCTCTTCTTTGCCCTATTGTTCCTCCTCCACCTACTAACTTGACCTCCACAGACTTTGCAACTCACTTCACTGACAAGATCTCTACAATCAGGGAAGAGATCGCTCATCTTTCTTCTTCCCCTTACAATACTTCCCTTAACCTCACTCTCTCTGCTGTTCTATGTTCATTCACACCTGCTACAGTGGTCGTAAAAAAAACTATCGTTTTTATTTTTTTTAAATGAGGGTGGAGATGAGATTATTACTGATAAAATAAAATAAAAAAGTAAGTAGGAAGGGTCTGTGAGTGGTTAGGAACTTGTAAGGTGGGTAGGGGATTGTAAGGTGGGTAGGGGGTCTGTTACTGGGGAGGGAGGCTATATGATGGGTAGGGGGGCTGTTAGGTGGGTAGAGGGCTGTGAAAAGGTAAATATCTTTAGTTTTCTGTAATTATTTCCTGGTGGTCCAATGGGCAGCTTTCCCTGGTGGTCCGGTGGGTTGGTTCTCCGATCTGCAGCTCTGCCGAGTGCAGAGCTGCAGACCACGTGGTAAGTCTCTCAATCTCCAGTCAGAGCGTTGCCGTGTTAACCCATGGCAACACTCTTATTGGCTGGAGATCGCGAGACACCTCAGTCTCTGAACTCGGCAGAGCTGCAGACAGGAGGCTGGCTCTCCCTAGGGCAGGCGGCCTCGCACCCAGTGGCATAAAGGGCAAACCACCAGGCCCCCTCCTGTGTCGGGCCAACATGTCACACTACCCTAAGGCGATTTAGGCAACCGTGACTAAGTAGCTACTAAAAAAGACTGAAAATAGCCCATTTGTAATACATTGGGTTTTCTACTTTTGCAAATGGTATGCTATTATGGGGGTAATTCTCATTTCTGTGCTACAATATGGTCTCAAACAACATAACCAGTCTGGAAAATGTAAATGTGTGTCAACTGAAAAATGTAACATGCTCTATTGGACCCTTTAACTTTCCAAAACATCATAAAACCTGTACATGGGGGTACTGTTTTACTCCAGAGACATGGCTGAACACAAATATGTTTATTTTATTGCAGTAAAAGCTAACAGTATTATGACATTCATAGTTAAAATGCCATGCAGAGCAAAACAAAATGTTTTAATTTCTCACATTTTTTTTTATATATTTTATTTATATAAAATTTTGTTTCATATTTTAATGTTTGATGTAAAATGAAAGCCCCATTTCTCCAGATCAAAATGATATACAGTGGTACCTCGGTTAACAAACGTCTTGGTTAACATAATTTTTGGTTTACAAATGAAAATCCATTGAAAATAATGCCTCGGTTTACGATTTTTTTTTGTAATACGAATCAAGTTTCCCCAGGATGCATTGCGCCTGGGAGGTCTATAGCACCGCCACCTGCATGCTGGAGTCTGTGGGTAGCACGTGACGTTGAGTGAGGAGGTGTTGGAGCCGTTTTTGCATTGAGTTTTGGAGCCATTCTGGAATTTTTTTGCAGCAGTTTTAGGACTTTTTTGAACTTTTTTGGTGCATTTCTCAAGCGGTGGAAAGGAAGGGAGCTGAGCTTTGTCATTTGCATGCCTTTTACTGTGTGTTCTGCATCGTGGTTTGGTTCCCATGCCAGCTCATTTAGACTTTTTTTCTGACCTCTAGAACGGATTAATTGGTTTTCAATGCATTCCTATGGGAAACCGCTTTTCGATTTACAATAAGAAACGTCCCAGAGAACACATTATATTCGTAAACCGAGGTACCACTGTATAATAAGTGTGTGTGCACTTAAAATTTTATATTAATTGCAATATTTACATTGCAGGGTTAACATAGCTGACTGACCAGAGGCGCTTCTATGCTATAAACTGAGTCAAACTTGGTTTTCAGTCAAATGTTTATGCAGCACAGTGTTTGCACACTACCAATGTTTTTTTTCCTATTTTCATATACCAAGAACTGGAGTTGAGCTCGTTATTGACAGTGCTGACTGACATTAGCACGACTCTTTACTAAATATTCCTTTCTGGCATTGGAATATGTATCTTTATTCTTATAAATAACAAAAAACTAAAAAAAGAAAAACATTTCTAATACTTTTCATCATCAAACAAATTATCTCTGTGTTTGGATTCTATTGTACTTTTTGTTATTTTGTTTTTGGGCAATTCACAGTGGAGTGAAACTACCCGAATCCTGCACCTGCATGCTACCTATTTTACAGATTATGTTGTACATTTTGTTATTTTGCATAACTGTGTCTTTGTTGCTTTATAATAATCCCAAATAATCCAAAATACCATTTTGATTATACTTTAAGAAGTTGTTTATTTAACTGTATTTCGGATTGTTCTTTAATTGTATGCAGTGACTGATTAATTTATCTTTACTTCTACTTATTTTGCATAAGCAATAAAAGCTCACTATCGTTTTTATTTTTTTTAAATGAGGGTGGAGATAAGATTATTACTGATAAAATAAAATTAAGAGATGAAAAAATAAAACTGAGGAATTTGGCTGCTAGAAAAATAAGTATGGAAAAGCATAACACGGCTAAAGTCGCAGGATTAAATAACGTTAGATTTGGCAAGATAATGCTGAAGTTGCAGGCCAGTTAAAGAAAATCAGTAGATGGAAGAAAAAAACAGGCATGAACATAAAAATGAAAGAATCAGGCAGCAATTCATGCTTTCAACATGCAGATGCCTTTCTTGGGTCTCATTGATTAAGGTATTGACCGACTGAACCGTCAAGACCCAACTGACACCACCGTCTGAACATCAATCTCACAGAAACCTCTAATATCTTGACAGAGAGCATTTCTCCACTAATCTCCAAACTCTCATTTTACATATGTCAAACCTCACCTGTCCTAGCTCTGCAACCTAATTGTACAATTCCACCCTCTCCTCTCAACTAGACATCATGGCACCTCCTCCATTTAAAAGCAGCAGGTGCCCCCAACAAAAACCCTGGCACATCAAGTTTACTCAATACCTCCAAAAATGCTCCAGAAGTGCTGAACGCTGTTGGAGAAAGTCTCACTGTGCGTCAGACTTTCTCCACTATAAATTTATGCTGTGCTCATACAGCTTGGCTTTTTCCTCAGCAAAAGTTAATTACTTCAATACCCTCATAGACACACACTCCTGCAAACCCAAACGACTATTTCATACATTTAACTCTCTTCTTTGCCCTATTGTTCCTCCTCCACCTACTAACTTGACCTCCACAGACTTTGCAACTCACTTCACTGACAAGATCTCTACAATCAGGGAAGAGATCGCTCATCTTTCTTCTTCCCCTTACAATACTTCCCTTAACCTCACTCTCTCTGCTGTTCTATGTTCATTCACACCTGCTACAGTGGTAGAGGTTTCTGCTCTGCTCCAGTCCTCCCGCCTTACCACCTGCTCCCTAGATCCAATTCCCTCACATCTCATCCACACTCGTCTTCTCTTTCTCTACCTCTCACTAAAACTCTCAATCTCTCTCTCTCCTCTGGCAAATTTCCATCGCCCTTCAAACATGCAACTGTAACCCCAACTCTAAAGAAGCCCAACCTTTACCCTAACTCCTAACAATGATCTATTCCCTGCAAAATCTCGTGGTCACTACTCTATCCTAATCATCCTTGACCAGTCTGCAGCTTTTTATACTGTGGATCATCAGCAGCTTCTTCTCATCCTCCGCAATATCGATCTACAAGATATTGCTCTCTTCTGGTGCTCCTCCTACCTCTATCAGCGCTCTTTCAATATTTCTTTCTCTGGCTCTGCTCCTTCTCCCCAACTCCTCTCTGTTGGTGCCCCCCAAGGTTCAGTCCTTGGTCTCCTACTGTTCTCTATCTATACTGCCTCCCTTGGTAAACTCATTAGCTCCTTTGCCTTCCAATATCATTTCTATGTGGATGACACACAAATCTACCTGTCCTCTCCTTATCTCTCCCCGTCCCTCTTGACTAGTGTCTCTGACTGCCTTTCTGCTATTTCTAACTGGATGGCTGCCCACTTCCTTAAACTCAACTTGACCAAAACTGAAATTCTAGTCTTTCCTCCCTCAAGTGTTGCTACTCCTGTGTCTGTCTCCCTCCAAGTCAACAGTGCTACCATCAGCTCCACCACACAGGCTTGCTGCCTAAGTGTTCTCTTTGACTCCGACCTCTCCTTCATGCCTCATGTTCAGTCTATCGCCAAATCCTGTTGTTTCCATCTCAAAAACATTGCGCGCATCTGACCCTACTTAATGCCAGATGCGACTAAGGTGCGGGTCCATTCCATTGTCCTTTCTCGCCTTGACTACTGTAATTTGCTTCTCAGTGGTCTTACGTGCTCCCAACTTGTGCCGTTACAGTCCATAATGAATGCGACAGTGAGGCTCAGCTTCCTGTCCACCCCACTCCTCACCTTTCTGTCAGTCGCTACATTGGCTTCCTGTAAGATATAGGGCTCAATTTAAAATTCTCGTTCTTGCTTTCAAATCTCTACATAATGCTGCTCCCACCTATCTATCCTCACTAATACACAAGTATGTTCCGTCTAGGCCCTTACGCTCTGCTGAAGACTTATGTCTATCTTCTGTCAGTACTCCCACCTCTGATGCTCGCCTTCAAGACTTCTTCAGGACTGCACCATTCCTGTGGAATTCACTTCCCTCCTCCGTTTGATGCTCACCCAGTCTCCACTCCTTCGAAAAATCATTAAAAACCCACTTCTTCATAAAAGTGTATCAATTAAACTGTTAATAGCTCCCGACTAATTCCTCTCTTGCAACTGTCATTAGTCTAATACTATCCTTACCTTTTGTGTCACTTTACCCCACTCCCTCTAGCATGTAAGCTCATTGAGCAGGGCCTTCAACCCCTCTGTTCCTGTGTGTCCAACTTGTCTGGCTACAACTTCATGTCTGTTCGTCCACCCACTGTAAAGCGCTACGGAATTTGTCAGCGCTATATAAATAATAACAACAACAACATAATAATAATAATAATAATAATAAGGTGAGATGCTGTGATAACGATAATGTGATGCTTTCTAGAAGTTAGTAAAAATTATGTTTCTGGTATATAATTATTTATTCCTTTCTTTCTATAGTAGCATTTCTTAAAAGACTACCTCTGATAATCCACATCCCCCACTATTTTCCAATGAATATCAGATGTGCCTTAAATAATATGCAAGTAATTCAGAGCTTCTTCAATTAACATCATGAACTGATTATTTTTGAATAATACACAACAAAGCTAACATTGCATTGACCAGAAAAACAAAAAATGTTCATTAAAAAATCTTTATTTTCACTATTTTCTGTAAAGCATTTTTTACTTCTTTGTTCCTCAAACAATAAATAAATGGATTTAACAGTGGAGTTACAATGGAATAGAAAACAGAGATCCATTTATCCTCTTGAAATGAGTAGCTTTCCCTGGGTCGAACATACATAAATATAATGGCACAATAATATAGAATCACCACTGTCAGGTGGGATCCGCAAGTAGAGAATACTTTCTGGCGGCCAGTAGTAAATGGAATTTTCATGATGGCAGAAATTATGTTAATATATGAAACCAAAGTAAAGGCAAGGGTACCAAATACTATGACCCACATAAGACTGAAAAAGTATGATTTAAGAAGAGACGTGTCTGAGCAGGAAAGTTTTAAAAGAGGGGATACATCACAGAAAAAATGGTTGAGAGTATTCTCACCACAAAATTTCAGCCTTGCTAAGAAAATAACAGGAAGCAAAGAGCCAATGAAAATGCCTACCCAACAGCCAAATGCTAGTTTCCAACAAAATGATGAGGTCATAATGTTATTGTATCGCAAAGGATAACAGATGGCAACATATCGATCATATGCCATGATGGCCAATAAAAAGTTCTCTATTCCTCCAAGTAAAAAGAAAAAGTAACACTGAGCAAAGCACGCTCCCATTGAAATTGTGTTGCATTTCACAAAAAGACCATAAAGTAATTTGGGTACAGTCACCGTTGTGTACCAAATTTGCATAAAGGCAAAATTACTGAGAAAAAAATACATGGGGTGGTGGAGAGAATAGTCCACTTGAATAATGGAGATGATAATTAAGTTCCCTGCTACTGTAAGAATATAGGTGGTTAAAAAAAATATAAAGAGAAGTTTGCATAATTGTTTTGCCTCTGGAAAACCCAATAGTATAAACTCTGTTACAGCACTTTCATTTTGGGTTCCCCATGATTTCATCTTATGTTCCTGATGTGTCAACTAAGGAGAAAATGCAGAAAAGTATATTATATAAGCCAAAAGCAGCTACATGCTGTCTTACTTCTCCTGAGACCCAGCCCATTAACTTGTGTCCTCTGTACTAGACATTTCCTCCTGAGACCCAGCCCATTAACTTGTGTCCTCTGTACTAGACATTTAGTTCACATGCATCTCATTTTATTCTTTTGAGCTACTCTATCAATCTTTGTTGTATTGTAAAGTGGTCATCCTGGGCTTTCTAGTGATATGTCATGTGATCGGCTGACATGCTGGTAACATCCTCTTCCTTTTCAAGAAAATGGATAACATATTGTAAGACAATTTTTTCCTTGGTTCCAGGATGATATGTAAGGTGTTAGAGGCTTCTGGAAGTGGAGTGAGGAGTTAAAGGTACACTGTAGGCACCCAGACCTCTTCATCTCATTGAAGTAGTCTGGGTGCAAACCTACTTGACAGTTTTACTTTAGAACATACCACAACTCTGCCAAAGTAAAGAATGCAAATGCATTTTGTAAGTTAAATGTTGCATATCCCTGTAAAGGGGAAGCATGATATTACTATTTCTTAAATAGCATATTTTTTTAACAGTATTGGGACTTTTGATGCTTGGATATTTCACATTAAAAAAGTCTGGAAAAATTTAAGAAGAGCAATTTATTTGGTGATGCAGCCAACAAAAAAAATAAACAACCAATCAAACTAATAAAAATGCGGAATTTTGTGATTTTGAATAATGTGATATAACTGGCACTTGTTTTGAGCCACACACAGATCCAATCATTGCTTTACTAGACAAGAACATTCAACTTTTTTCCTTAGCATATTTGTTTTATTTGATTGCAAATACAATTGTAGTTTAAATCAAAAAAGCAGGAATGAAGAACACAATGTAAAAAATGAATTGTTAAAAAATACTTTTTCTATTTTTTTTTTATATTTAACAAAGACATAGATTACTTAGAATGGATACATATAGCTGATTATAAAACAATGGATATATAAAAAATAATCTAATTACTTATCCACTATATAATGAAATGTAGCAAATTTTAAACTGAACTAAAACATACAATCAAAAAATAGCTGAAAATGGAAAAACAAAATCCAATGAGCTAGAGTCAAAGCTTGACTCTTTTATCCTGAATTTTGTAATTGTATTTTCAATTTCCCATGATTCAGTGTTTAGTGAATAAATCATGCTAACAGTAGAAGCAAATATAACAAAGCGTATTTCTGAAAACATATCAAGATATTAGAATGTTAAGTTGAAAAAAAGAAAAAAAGTTATAAATACCTTAAAATAATTTTCTGCTTTAGCTAAATAATTCAAATTCATTCAACGTATATTTATCCTTTTTTAATAAAGTACATTCAATAATGCTTAAATTTATCTGGAACAATAAACTCAGTAGAATTAAGCTTACATCCCTGCAGTACCAAAAAATCCACGGGGGCATTGGTGTCCCAAATTTCAGGAAATACTACTTTGATACCAATGCTGCAGTGGTTGTAAGCTTTACAGGGAGTGCAGAATTATTAGGCAAGTTGTATTTTTGAGGATTAATTTTATTATTGAACAACAACCATGTTCTCAATGAACCCAAAAAATGCATTAATATCAAAGCTGAATATTTTTGGAAGTAGTTTTTAGTTTGTTTTTAGTTTGAGCTATTTTATGGGGGATATCTGTGTGTGCAGGTGACTATTACTGTGCATAATTATTAGGCAACTTAACAAAAAACAAATATATACCCATTTCAATTATTTATTTTTACCAGTGAAACCAATATACCATCTCAACATTCACAAATATACATTTCTGACATTCAAAAACAAAACAAAAACAAATCAGTGACCAATATAGCCACCTTTCTTTGCAATGACACTCAAAAGCCGGCCATCCATGTATTCTGTCAGTGTTTTGATCTGTTCACCATCAACATTGCATGCAGAAGCAACCACAGCCTCCCAGACACTGTTCAGAGAGGTGTACTGTTTTCCCTCCTTGTAAATCTCACATTTGATGATGGACCACAAGTTCTCAATGGGGTTCAGATCAGGTGAACAAGGAGGCCATGTCATTAGATTTTCTTCTTTTATACCCTTTCTTGCCAGCCACGCTGTGGAGTACTTGGACGCGTGTGATGGAGCATTGTCCTGCATGAAAATCATGTTTTTCTTGAAGGATGCAGACTTCTTTCTGTACCACTGCTTGAAGAAGGTGTCTTCCAGAAACTGGCAGTAGGACTGGGAGTTGAGCTTGACTCCATCCTCAACCCGAAAAGGCCCCACAAGCTCATCTTTGATGATACCAGCCCAAACCAGTACTCCACCTCCACCTTGCTGGCGTCTGAGTCGGACTGGAGCTCTCTGCCCTTTACTAATCCAGCCACGGGCCCATCCATCTGGCCCATCAAGACTCACTCTCATTTCATCAGTCCATAAAACCTTAGAAAAATCAGTCTTGAGATATTTCTTGGCCCAGTCTTGACGTTTCAGCTTGTGTGTCTTGTTCAGTGGTGGTCGTCTTTCAGCCTTTCTTACCTTGGCCATGTCTCTGAGTATTGCACACCTTGTGCTTTTGGGCACTCCAGTGATGTTGCAGCTCTGAAATATGGCCAAACTGGTGGCAAGTGGCATCTTGGCAGCTGCACGATTGACTTTTCTCAGTTCATGGGCAGTTATTTTGCGCCTTGGTTTTTCCACACGCTTCTTGCGACCCTGTTGACTATTTTGAATGAAACGCTTGATTGTTCGATGATCACGCTTCAGAAGCTTTGCAATTTTAAGAGTGCTGCATCCCTCTGCAAGATATCTCACTATTTTTGACTTTTCTGAGCCTGTCAAGTCCTTCTTTTGACCCATTTTGCCAAAGGAAAGGAAGTTGCCTAATAATTATGCACACCTGATATAGGGTGTTGATGTCATTAGACCACACCCCTTCTCATTACAGAGATGCACATCACCTAACATGCTTAATTGGTAGTAGGCTTTCAAGCCTATACAGCTTGGAGTAAGACAACATCCATAAAAAGGATGATGTGGTCAAAATACTAATTTGCCTAATAATTCTGCACTCCCTGTAATAGCCAAAAGGAATTCAGCATTCTCCCCTTTCAACTTGGGGAACTACCCTGGCTAAGTCTTGTAAGGAGACCTGGTGTATCTAAAATGTTTCTAACTACTAAGACCACACTCAAAGCCTGGGATATAGTAATCAAAAACAACTGTCACTTGATAAAACTTTACAGAGCCATGCCAATTGAATCTTTAAAATATTACATCCCAACCTTAGACTTAACATTGCTTAACCCCTTAAGGACCAAACTTCTGGAATAAAAGGGAATCATGACATGTCACACATTTCATGTGTCCTTAAGGGGTTAAAGGACCCCAACTGCATCATATAGACAACTTTTTCCATGGAAACTCTATTCTATCTTATGAAAGACTAAAATTTAAGCATAGTCTGCACATATGGTGGTATTGCCCAAGACTAACTAAATACTGGAAAATGATACATGATTTAATTGTTAAAGTGAACAGGATCATAGACAATTTCACATCTGAACTAGCTCTATTTAAAAAATTCCCTGAATCCGTCAGTAGAATCGATAGGATTATTGCAGGCCACATCCTGATAGCCGCTACCACATGTCTACCTAGATATTGGAAGTCTAAACATACACCCTCTATCAAGAACGTACTGACACTAACACTAGAAAACAAAACATATGAACTATCACATAGAAATAACACACACATATTTGCACAATTAAAATATCACTGGGATCAATGGGAAACCGGAGTCAAAAAAAACATATAACCTGTCATAACTTGTAATGCAATGTTATTCAACTTAAGTGCCTTGTACATTAACATACTTACTGTTATAATGGATGGATACTCCCTTTTTTTCCCACTTCCCAGTTTTACCCTTCCTTTTCCTTCCCCAATATATCGTTCTTTATTATTTGTAAATTCTGCTAAATTTTTCAATAAAAATTATTTGAAAAGAAAACGTATATTTAATGTTATACATATAATGTTGCACATATAAGCATCCTCATTTATCTGTATCATCCTTACGCAAACATAGCTGTACAATTACAATTTGTTTACGGAGTCCACATTATATAATGTAAAGACCTTTCTCTGGTGGCAACTCAATCCAAGAGAGATTAAATGTGAAAATAAAATAAAAATGCTTAGGCAAATACATGATGTAATAGGCCATGATTTCATGTGAATGAATGATTTGATACACGTGTTACAAATTAACTTTAAAAAAAAAAATCTGCCATTTCGTGAGTCAGTTTTACAGTATATATATTTTCGTGAAAATAATTCTAGTTATAAACCAATATCCATCATTGATTTCGTTACGATATTATAGCAGATGAAATTAGAAGTAGTTCTGCTGTTCTATTCCCCCTGTCAATGAGTTCACTCACAGAATCGAATATAAAAGTTTTTACATTCAAGTGCTTTGCAGAAAGAAATGTATTTCATAAAACGTCACTCACTCTCATTTATACAAAAGGATTATCACCCTGTAAAATAATTACTTTCTCTTCCAAGGTCCTCTGGTCACTGATTTTGAACTTCATGTGTTCTTAAATTCAGGTCACACCCTGCTTTTAACCCCTTAAGGACACATGACATGTGTCACATGTCATGATTCCCTTTTATTCCAGACGTTTGGTCCTTAAGGGGTTAAACAGTTTCAATGGGTCACATAATTTCTGCAGTCAGGGAAGGGGGACTCATTTCCACATTTGCACTACAGATGCAGTCCAGAGAGTCATAAAGATTGCTATAGCATTTTTAAATATCTCTATTTTAGAAATATATGATGTCATTTTATGTACATTATGTTTAAATGCAGATATCTTTTTACTTAACTTTGCCATTTTTAATAATCTTCACTGCTAGTAAAGCTTTCAGTGTCCTTACAAATACTTGTAAGTCATTTTTTTTTACCATTTTTAGTTATCTTTTTTCACACTTAATGTATGAGTTAAGAATTAGTTTTGCTTTTATAATTCCATTCCAGATCCTATGTAAAATATATCACGATAAAGTACACTATAATAATAGTAACACTAATAAGTGAAAATATAAGGATTACAGCGGAAGAAAAGGAGGTGTGCAGTTCACAGGGGATCTGATTGGTTGTTAGACAATTGAGATGCCACATCAAAGCAGAGGTGAACTGCAGAATTGAGAGGCTGAGCCCACAAATTCACCAATCACTGGATCAGGATATGGACGCTGTTTATACGAATACAGAGTGGGAAGGGTTATTGTCATTTTTTGGTTTGATTGCGTTTTTAATGCTACTTTCCCTGAAGAAGTCTATTTGTTAGACAAAATGTGAGTGCAATAATTGTTTACTGGTGTGATTTTTACAGCTACCATATTATAAAATGTACATTTTTTTAATTTAATGTAATTCTAGACATACAACTGTAACCCTAAATAATCTGTATGTATACACATATACACACATTGACACACAAAAAACATGGACAGATGCACACACTGACACACACATATGCTGATCCATATGCACATGTATAAAATTATGTATATTTATATAAATTTATTTATTTATATAAAATATAGTTTATAAAGAATGAGCACTCCAAAGCTATAGGTATCAAGGAAGACAGAAACCACTGTACCTCTATAAAAAGATCAATTTGTCTTTAATAACAACAAACATAATAATATATAAGAAAAGTGTGGTCCTATACTCTTTTATCCCTAAAATAGACCCTTACGTAGGGGCAAAATACACGATTCTATAGGCTAACATTAAAACAATTCATGTCTGTTAAAAACACACAAAAAAAGTAAACATGTAGATCTCCCAAAATAAAAATAGGAAAAATCACAATGCGATATCATATGTATATACACACCATTGATACATATAAAAACCTCCCAGGCTGGGAAAAAGCAACAGTATCTATAAAAAAATAAGCAGTATGTTGCAACACAGCGTGGAAGGTACAATGTATCACACATTAACAGGGGTAGATCACCTAAATATCATACATGTAGATATATACACATACAGATATAAGTCCAAAACTTGATCAAAAATACATGTTTTATGCATATTGGCCAATCTTAAAGCTAGACCCCTTGCTCAACTTCAGCATCTTTGAAGACCCGAGGGACACTTTTAGGAGATACTCTTACACAAGAAGAAGAACAGATACTAAAATATGGCTTGAATTTACACCCACACAGCCACCAAATCATTTTAAAATCTTCATAGACATACAAAAATTTGTCCGCAAACTTACATTACATAGGTATTTTAATAAATGGAATCTAGCCACACGGGGGTAAGAAAATTAACTTTGGTCGAACTTCAAGGATTGCTCTATGAAAGACATAGAAGCAATCCGAACACTAGAATCGATCCAAGTGGAACAACACTCGGAAAAACAAATTAACTCTATACATTCATCATTTAAACCTACTTCCTCGTTTTATCCGAGTCAGGAACAAGGGAAGTACATCAGGGTATATAGTGAACTGGTACTTAAAGATATTATACACCTGTGTACCCAACAACAACTAAGAACAAGAAAATCCAATTTTAATCTTAAGGAGAGTGCTTTAAAAAATAACATAAAGATTCAAATTAGAGAAGCGGACAAAAGAGGAGCTATAGTCATACAGAATATGGAAGACTATAAGAAAGAGGCATACAGACTACTGGAAGACTCTACCACCTATAGAAAATTGGAAAGAGATCCAACTCAGGAAAATAAGAATGACCTGCTATCATTATTAAAGGAAGCCAAAACAAGAGGAGTCTTGAGTCAAGAGGAATTTTACTTCATTTACCAGGAACATCCAGTAACGGCAGTCTTCTACCATCTGCCTAAAATTCGCAAAGATCAAAAGAACCCTCCAGGTCGTCCGATCATATCTGGAATAGCATCACTAATCAGTAGTATTTCCACTTATGTCGACTTCTTTTTACAACATGTGGTTACACATCTTGATTCGTATTTGAAAGACACGACCCACATGCTTCAACTCCTCTCCAATATCGAACGGACAGCAGACTGCTTTCTCGTCAGTTTGGATGTTACCTCTCTATATACCAGCATTCCTCATCACATTGGTAGAGAAGCAGTGAAACACTTCTTACAGCTATTCAGTGAATTAAAGAGGAACAACAACGTTTCATACTGGACTGTATTGGTTTCATGTTAAAACACAATTTCTTCCTGTTTAAAAATTATTTTTACCTCCAAATCACAGGGACTGCAATAGGGACAACACTATGCAAACCTAACCATGGGATGGTGGGAGAGCCAATTTATTTGGAGAAACAATCCATTCCTTGATAATATATGTTTTTACAAAAGATGTATAGATTATATTACATTTACATGGAAGGGGGAAGAAACAGAACTCCTCAGATTCATTAACCATACCAATGCCAACAATATGAATCTCAGATTCACTCATGTGGCCAGTAAAACCAACATCACATTTTTGGATTTAAATATCTTTAGAGATAAAGATATCTAAACCAGTAACCATCGAAAAGAAGTTGACAAGAATGGTTTCTTGGATGCCAGGAGTGCCCAAAAACCAGGATGGATTGTCAATATTCCAAAGAGTCAATACATGAGGGTAAAAATAAATTGTAGTAGACCTCAGGAATTGAAAGAGAAAATTTAAGAACCTCACAAACAGATTCATACAGAAACACTATAATCCCCAACTTCTGAAAAAGGTAAAAATATTTTTATATATATTCCATTAGTATACTTTCATATTTTTTATTTTTATTCATTTTTATTATTATTTATATTTTATTTTATCTTGTATTTTACTTTTTATTTTTCATTTTTTATTTACAGTGCTCCATCTACCAGATAATAACTATTATTATGTATACATCATGAAACAAATCTCTTTTCATTCATTACCTAATCTTCATGGTTTATAAGATTACTATATTCACATATAAGATTCACTTTCAAATATAGGCAGCCTTTGAGATATATAAATTTCTAAAAAAAAAATTAAATAATCTTCAATTTTTGTAATAGACTTCTTTTTACTTTTATTATACTCATTATACTCATCAAACAAATATGGAGCCAGTATCTCTAGACAGCTTTACCAGGCTCCCAGAATAAGGAAGATAATAATCAACACTTCTCTTTAACCCCTTAAGGACCAAACTTCTGGAATAAAAGGGAATCATGACATGTCACACATGTCATGTGTCCTTAAGGGGTTAATTAGGCAATTTCGAATGCACATAAAAGAAGCCCCATTCATGAAGTGTTCAACAGTGTCTCCCTGAGGAAGTGAGCGCAGAGCTCATGAAACTTGTAGGAGCAAGAACACAGCAAACACCGACAGCATCACGTCATTGGATGATCTGAGTGCCTGCATCACGATCCTCCAGCTTCAATCTATGTGTGCAAACCGGAGAGTTGTTGAAGCAGGGAGACGAGCACATTGCACAGGATCCGTTTTCCAGCACAAGTACAGTAAGCAACCACTCTACACAGGAGGATTCCTGAGACTGTTTAAATTTTGCAGCTTACTTAGTGGTATCTTAAGGGATCCTTTAGGTTGAATATACTGCAAAAAATTGGTTGGATTACATTTCTGAATTTTTACACACTTCAAGACTTTAGACATATGCTTATTGTGAGCTAGACATTTAAAGGATCACTCTAGTGCAAGGAAAACATACTCGTTTTCCTGGCACTAGAGTGCCCTGAGGGTGCCCCCACCCTCAGGGACCCCCTCCCGCCCAGCTCTGGAAAGGGGAAAGGGGTAAAAACTTACCTTTTTCCAGCGGTGGGCGGAGAGCTCTCCTCCTCCGATCCTCCTCTTCTCCTCCCCGTCGGCTGAATGCGCACGCGCGGCAAGAGCTGCACGCGCATTCAGCCGGTCACATAGGAAAGCATTCATAATGCTTTCCTATGGACGCTTGCGTGCTCTCACTGTGATTTTCACAGTGAGAATCACGCAAGCGCCTCTAGCGGCTGTCAGTAAGACAGCCACTAGAGGAAATAGGGGAAGGCTTAACCCATTCACAAACATAGCAGTTTCTCTGAAACTGCTATGTTTATGAAAAAATGGGTTAACCCTAGAAGGACCTGGCACCCAGACCACTTCATTAAGCTGAAGTGGTCTGGGTGCCTAGAGTGGTCCTTTAAGCTTTTTATTTTGGGGGTTTTCTTCTTTTTTATTTAGCTTTTAGAAGCATCATATATTTAGTTTTTCTCAAAGACTTTTTACTTGCTTGTTTTTTATTCAGAATAAATGATTTTTTTACTTAAAGCTATATATTCCTCTGTGCCATTTTCTGTTTCTGGGTAACAATATTGTATATATAAGAAATACCAAGGATATTTCCCATTAAGAGCTGCATTGAGATACCAGCAATGTTTTTTTACATATATACCACCACCTACAGTATCCAAAAAAATATAATCAGCAAGTGTTTTTTATAGTATTCTAAATTTGAACACCTTAGGTGTACAGCCCAAAGGCTACCTAGTTGTGATAAATGTATCTTTTTATTCTTTTTTATATTTACCCTAAGTTTGACTATTCAAATTACTTTCAATTTGAATTTTTATACGAGTCCCAAAGCCACAAAAGTTCCCATTATTTGAAATTTTCGGTGTGGCCACAATAGGTGTCGAACCTGTGGCTTTATTTGTCATAAGACCTCCACATTCAGATAATAAGAGTGAGGAGGTGTTCACTGTCTCCAACAGAATTGATTGTAACTCTACATTTGTCATATACTTCTTGACATGTATTTGTGGGTTACATTACTTGGCCAAACCGTCAGACCTCTGAAGTGTAGGTTCAGAGTGAGTAGGTTAGCTATCCTGCATAAAGACAGAACATCTTTGCTGACCGTCACTTTGAGATTTTTCACAATAGTGACCCTTCATCTATCTCAGTTATGGGAATGGAACTGATTACGGCAAAGAGAGACTTGGCCAAATGGAAAAGAGATCTAACCAAGGCAGAATCCAAATGGATATTCAAGCTCAATTCTTTGGCTCCTAACGACCTCAATGAGGAATTAAAACAATTTTAGGTTGTGTCCTGATGATTGTTTTCTCTATTGGAATTTTTGGTTTTCTAAGGATTTTTTGATCAGCTAGCCCTTTCGTGCAGTCGTATTTTTTATTTTGTTTTTATTTTTTATAATTTCTTTTTTGAAGTTATAGTTATCTATATTCATCCTTTTGAATATTTTTTTCTTATTTATATATATATATATATATATATTTATATATATATACAATAAACAATACACAAGATCATCCCCATCCCCCATGTTTCATATATATATATATATATATATATATATATATATATATATATATATATGTATATATATATATATATATATATATATATATATATATATATATATATGTATATATAAAGAAAAGCAGAAATGATGATCCTATTCGTGCTGTGGCTGCATCTTGCAGCTTAGTAGATCATAATTCCCACGGCATTAGGGAGCTATCTACCGAAATAAATGAAAGACCTAAATTGGTCTTTCAGCCAAATGTACTAATACTAAGTAAAAATGACTTAGTATTATGAAACTCTGTCCCTACTAGCTATGCTGCTGCTCATTGTTAACCCCCCCCCTAGTAACCCCCCTCCCGAGCCCCCACCCGTGCCGCGCGAGTGGGGGCTATTAAACTGAAGGGGGGGACCTAGAGTCCCCTCCCCCTGAGCGGCGGGTGGGGGCCCTAAATGAGAGTGTGTGGTGGACCTATTGTCCTCCCCCAGGCCCCCACCCCTGAGCGGCAGGTGGGGGCCCTAAATGATAATGTGGGGGGGGGACCTATTGACCTGAGCAGAGGCACCGGTGGGGGCAGTTTTCCTTTATTGGTCACTTCTCCCTTGATCTGTGAACAAAAGCCCAACATTTAGTAGCCGTCCCCTTCACAACAATTATTTTAGATTATCTTAAAAACTCTTTTCCCATTCCTTCTCCTCCAATGTCTTTCGGAGATCTTGCACTGGATGGATTTTTTGCAAAGTACATCTTACTAACCATTTGAGTACGTAAAGTAAAAACATAACATTCCCATGGCACTAAATAAGCCAAACTGATCTGTACATATGTGATGGCACATCTTGACCTGGTCCTACCAATTCCCAGCACGTACCACCAGTTTGAGTATAATATAAACCATGGAAAGAGAGAAGGTATAGCACCCCATAATTGGTTGCATACATTGCATTTATAAATCATTCACACCCCTTCTGTTTTAACATTTGTGGCAGCTTGATGTTACATTCATACACCAACACTCACATGTCTGCACACAGAAGTCCTTCACAAAAATACACTCTTGCATCCGCATTCAACATTAATACACCCTTACATTCACACATAAACATTTCATACAAATACTCTCCTACTTTTACAAACATCTGCTCCACTTAATCATAGAACAATGGATTTACACATTTACACTACATGCACGTCTGCATTTTATACTCTCCGGCACTACACAAATTATACTGTAGGATTTACACACATCAACACTCAGTGGCGTACACACGACCCATGGGGCCCCAGTGCGAAAATTGATCTGTGCCCCACACCCCCGCGCTTACTCTGCGCGGGCCGGGGCCGCAACACATGGCGACTGTGGTATGTACGGCAGTGCATGCAGATGCACACACACTTAAAGGACCACTACAGACACCCAGATCACATCAGCTCAATGAAGTGGTCTGGGTGCCAGGTCCCTCTAGTTTTAACCCTGCAGCTGAAAGCTGAAAGAGAAACTGCTATGTTTCACTGAGGGTTAATCCAGCCTCTAGTGGCTGTCTCACAGACAGCCGCTAAAGGCGCTTCCGAAATTCTCACTGTGAGAAGAGGCTGGACATCCATAGGAAAGCATTGAGTAATGCTTTCCTATGTGCGGTTTCAATGCGTGCACGGCTCTTGCCGCGCATGCACATTCGGAGCTGAGAGGCGAGTCGGGGAGGAGGGATCCCCAGCGCCAAGGGAGTCTGGCGCTGGAGAAAGGTAAGTGCTGAATGGGTTTTAAACACACACACTCTCACAAACAGATGCATACACACTAGCTAACAGACACACACATTTACTGACAGACACACTCAGCGACATACATACTCACTGACAGACAGACACACATACACTCTCACTGACAAACACACACTCACTAACATACATCAAACATACTCACTAACAGACACACACAAACATACTCAGTAACAGACACACACAGTAACACACTCACTGACACAAACTAACACACACACTGACACTCACTAGCAGACACACACTCAATAACAGACACACAAACTAACACACTCACTGACACTCACAATCAGACACACACTCACACACACTAACACACATACACATGTTTTTTCTTTAAATTTAATCCCCCAGCCTCCTTACCTTTGGGAGTACTGAGGGGATTCCCTGGGGTCCAGTGGTGCCGAAGGGCGGTCGGTCACCGGGCGGGCTAGCTGTCTGTCTGTCTGGCTGTCTGGCGGGTGCGCGAGGGAGCACTCTCCCTGGCTGAGCACTCTCTGCCCAGCTCCCTCACGCGCCGCGTACTGATGCTGGAGCCGGAATAGGATGTCATATTCCGGCTCCGGCATCAGTATGCGGCGTGCGAGGGAGCTGGGCAGAGAGCGCTCAGGGGAGAGTGCTCCCTCGCGCGCCCACCAGCCAGCCCACCCGGTGACACCAGGGCAAGCATACAGACCTGCATACCAGGTCAGAGGGCGGCCGGGCCCCCTGGTGGGCCAGGCCCGGTCCCAGTCGCAACCCCTGCGACCCCGGTATGTATGCCATTGTCAACACTACACACTCACATACACTCCTACTTTGATAAAGAATGATAATATGAAATTGTAAAAGGAATTTGCACAGGATAATTCATTAAAGTAAGAATTGCAAAAAAATTTAGAGTCACTTTAAAATGGAATTACTAAATAAGCAAAATGAACAACATAGTTGACTTGGAGAATATTTAGGCCTATATTTTAAAATTCAGTTTTACCAGCAATTCTCACTTAAGAGAATACCCTAACATAACCCTAACCCTGTATCAATGCATCCCTATAGGGAGTGTTCTATGTCTCCCTGCAGAGCACCTTAAACACCTTTAGTGGCTGTTTGAGTGTTCTTAAGAAGCAATGTAAACACTGCCATTTCTCTGAAAAGGCAGTGTTTACATTAAAAAGCCTAAGAATTGTTTCTCTGAAAAGGCAGTGTTTACATTAAATGCCTGCAGGGACTGGCTGTGGGCACCAGGACAACTATATGAAGCTGTAGTTTTTCTGGTGACTATAGTGTCCCTTTAATACCTAATATTTGGTCTTCGAACGGCCCAGGGTCTAGTTTTGCTGGGATGCTGAGAAGGCTGTCAATCCATACCTGATTACAGTCTCAAGTCTGAATTTTGGTAGTTGCTGCCATTCATCTCTGCAGATCCTAATAAGCACTGTCAGGTTTGATGGGGTCCGTTGGGGGACAGCCATATTCAGGTCTCTCCAGAGATGTTCGATAGAGTTCAAGTTTGGGCTCTTGATGGGCCAGTCAAGGACCTGCACAGAGTTGTCCTTAAGTCTCTCTTGTGATGTCTTGGCTGTGTTCTTAAGGTCATTGTTCTGTTCTAAGATGAACCTTTTGCCCAATCTGAAATCCTGAATGCTGTGGACCAGGTTTTCATTATTTTGACATTATCTATGTCAAGACTTATCTTGGCTCCCTCGCTACTCCAGCGGAACCTCAGATTTGTGACCTCAAGTCGTATCACGTCTCCCAGGTAACGATAGATTACACATGGAATATGCAGACTAGGCTGAGGTTATTCAAGCAATGAATGATGGAATGGTGGAAGCTTATGTCGCTGAATTGAAAAGCATTGCTATTGAGACATGTTAGAATAAAATAACCATGGTAGATCAATTCAGAATAGACCTCAATGAAGCCTCAAAGGTTGAATTCTCCAGAGTGGGTGTCCCCACCTCTCTGCAGCAACTAACACAGCTGTCTACACAATTGGATCCACACTTTTTGGAAAGCAGACAAGAAAGAGCCACCTCCATGTCCTCCGTTGGAAACAACAGATTGTGTATACTGCGGCAAGCATAATCATATGGTCAAGACCTGTCCCGAAAAGGGTGCCTACTGCAAAAACCTATGTCCTGTTTTTATGCTATTCTCCTCAAACATGGCACCCCACTTATCTATTCTTATTCTTTTGCAGTGGAATAAGAATTGATTCTGCATCCGTTGGTTGGTTGTTTTTATATTTCTTTTGCTGCTACTATGTCTATACCTTGTCAAGATAAAGAATATCCTATGTAAATTAAAGTTGTGGTGGTAGTTCTTTAAAATATGGGCTAGTTACCAAAGAGACCTCTCTGGTGTTCTTACCATGTGTACTTGTCATGAGGAAAAATTACAGATGGACCTTGTATCCTCACCTCTATTTCATTTCATATTGGGGTTGCCATGGTTGACTACCCACTCATTTGTTGGACTAAAGGCACGGTGCCCTTTAAGTTCCCCTAAGTTTCTAACAAAATCATACCCGGTGATACACATTAACACCATCCTAGATGGTTAAAGAAACTGACAGTTATCGATCTTCCTACATCCTACATGGGAAACGTTAAAGTTTTCGATGAAAAGTGTGTTGACTCACTACCCCCACACCAGACATATGATTGCCCAATTGATTTGCTTCCTGGAGCACCTATTCCTTTCAGACATATATATCCATTGTCAAAACTCTGTAACGTTTACATAGGTTGATATGGAGCACAACTGCAGATTTCTTAGGACTTAGATTGTTGATTAGGATACTTAGAGAATAGAATAGGAACTGTGTATTCAATAATGGAAAATACAGGTACTGTATCTTTAATTACTTCGCTGTTGGTTTAATTGGAGTAAGCAGCTTCCGATATACATGCAATCTAGCACATTGGTGTTTGCAAGATTTAAGGAATGGAGGAAGTTAGAAATGAAGTTGTAACAGGAGTGATTTGTTTTGGAGTTAGAGATAGCAGGCCTGGGAGCAGCTGTAGCCTGAATGCTTAACGGACTTGAGAGCAGGCTGTAGCAGAAATGCTTGGCAAACTTGAGAGCAGACTATGGCAGGAATGCTTAGCGTTTTTGAAAGAAGGTAAGCTCTTATCACAGATATAACAATTGACTTAGCTTCCAAAGGGTGAAAAATCAGGTTCCTGGAGTTCTCCTCCGGGGAGGGTTGTTTCTCAGGCAGGATGAGGAAAGTCCAGATACTAGCCGTGGTCGAGGAGAGGAGAAGGAGGGTAAGTAGAATTCCAGTCCGGTTCGGTACACAAGTAGAGGTCGCAGAGAAACTTTTAGCCGGGTTGATATCGCGGTAACGCTGTTCAATAATCCAGCGTCTTGTATCTGGCGCGGTCGCATTATGTAGCGTGGGGAGACCGCATCAGAGACGGGGTGTGGCTAAACTCTGTCAACCCGGAAGAGAAAAGGAATTACCGGTAGTTGAGGCATGACAAACTCAAATTAAGCATCCTGAAAGAATTAATTCAAAAGGATTAATTTGTCCTTCTATGTTTTCTTTCTGGAGCTGGTATACTTTTTGTTTTACCTGTGTGTGGATTACAGAGACTAAAATGACATCACAGTAAAAATTGTATATCCATTACCTCTCATACCGCTACTCATGGAACGCCTCAAAGCTTCTTCTGTTTACACCAAACTTGATCTATGAGAAAACTATGACTTACTTCGGGTAAAAAGCGGGGATGAATGGAACCAGGTTTGGTCATTTTCAATATCTGGTCATGGTCTATGGACTATGTAAGGATCCTGCCACCTTTCAACACTTTGTCAATTACATCTTCAGAGATCTGCTGGACCAATATGTTGTGGTGTACCTAGATGACATACTGATATTCTCTCCTGGCATAGATACCCATCGTTATCATGTATGCATGGTTCTTGACAGGCTTCATTAGTATCACCTATATGCCAAACTTGAATATGTGAGACTACCAGGATTGAATTTCTGCGTTATGTTCTGACTCCTGGACACCATGAGATGGATTTATGGAAAATGTGATCAATCACAAATTGGCCTATACCTCTACATAAAAAGTAATCCGAAGATTTCTGGGTTTTATAAACTTCTATAGGAAGTTCATCCGCAGTTTACCATGCATGATCTACCCCTTACTGTTCTCACACAAAAAAATATACCACATTCAAATGGTCTGAAGATGCTCAAAAGGCTTTTGAGGGTCTCAAGCATCAATTCACCACAGCACCTTTTCTCACACAATCTGATCCTACAAAACTATATTTCTTAGAAGTGGGTGCATCAGAAATTGCCACCGGAGCCATATTGGCTAGTTCCAAGAGACTAAGCCCTTCTGAAACTATGATATAGATGACAAAGAACTCCTAGCTATTAAATGTGCTTTAGAAGAATAGAGAAACTTATCAGAGGGCACCTCTAATCATAACACCATATACACTTATCAATGTAACCTCAAATACCTCTGCACACAGACTCCTGTAAGGGAGCTGCAATCTCAGCCGAAATCCTTTCTAACTGGAACAAAGCGCTGCTTAGTGAATAGTGCCAATTCCCCCAGTAACTGGATGATGCACAGTTCTGGGAGTGCAACTGTTTTTATTTAATCGAATGGGGTCTTTTATGCACAGACCTCAGCCTGGGGTCTCCATTCAGTACAAACAGTAGCCATCCAGGTGTCTCTATGTCTAGGAGATAATTGAGTTGCTGCCCACTAAACTACTTATCTCCTGGATACAGAGTGAAAACATAGAAAACATAACAAGACCCCAAAATACAGTTAAAACACACAGGAACCCCACATGTCATACATCCCCGGATAGCGCTCGTCTGAACCGCCAAATTGACCAAATAGCACCCAGATCCATAAAGAATTGTCTACCACTGGGATAAAGTTAGTTCCAGAGCAAAAGTGATCTTTGTCCTCCTAGTACCTTCCCTCCAATTAGCTGGTTGGGAAAGGTGTAAACACAAGGTGTAAGGGTGACCGAGGAAGTGAGGGTGGAGTGTGATGAAGGTTAAGTGCCACTGGGGCCGTTTAGTTACAGCATGTTGCTGAACGGCCGTCAAGGAGAGAGCGCTTCGGATGAGTTCACGAGAGAGAAGGTATAGAGCCAAGGGAACAAAATACATTCGGGTAAAGCAAAGGGAATATGGGCAACCGAATGGGGATAGGACAGCGTCTGCCACAACCCCACCCAAGACAAACAAGGTGGGCCCTATTCTTTTTTCCCTTCCATTTAAACTTTACATATCACCCAGGTTCAATGAACATTAAAGCTGATGCCTTATCTCGTATACATATTTTACAAGAAGGACAATTCTTGACAACCCAGTCTCTTCTACTAGAATAAAAAGATTGTCACAAGATGCCATTGTACCCAATCCTCCCCCGCTTCTTGCAATCTTGTGCTACTTTCTATGTTCCAAAAGCTGACAGAACTGAAGTCCTGCACCAATGCCATAATTCCCCAATGTCTGGTCACAGATTCCAGAAACAGACCTATGATCTTCTTCAGTGGTCATTTTGGTGGCCATCCATGCAGAAAGACGTACGTGAATACGTGAAAGCATGTTCTGTCTTTTCCAGATCCAAAGATCCTCCTGCTCGTCCAAATGGTTTACTACAACCACTTCCCAGTCTTTCTCGTCCCTGGCCACATATCTCTTTTGATTTTATTGTAGAACTTCCTGCCTCTATCAAGGACATATCTTTGTCATGGCGGCAGTTGACAAGTTGACTAAAATGGCTCACTTTATTTCAGCAAAAGGAACACCTACCACCAAGCAGACATCATTATAGTCACTATAGTCACCTGAACAACTCTAGCTTAATGAAGCAGTTTTGGTGTATAGAACATGCCCCTGCAGCCTCACTGCTCAATCCTCTGCCATTTAGGAGTTAATTCCCTTTGTTTATGAACCCTAGGCACACCTCCCTGCATGTGACTTGCACAGCCTTCCATAAACACTTCCTGTAAAGAGAGCCTGATTTAGGCTTTCTTTATTGCAAGTTCTGTTTAATTAAGATTTTTAGAGATTGAGATACAATTATTTAAGGTAAATTACATCTGTTTGAAAGTGAAAACTGTTTTTTTTTTCATGCAGGCTCTGTCACCATAGCTAGGGTGTGGCTAGGGCTGCATAAACAGAAACAAAGGGATTTAACTCCTAAATGACAGTGAATTGAGCAGTGAAATTGCAGGGGAATGATCTATACACTAAAACTGCTTTATTTAGCTAAAGTAATTTAGGTGACTATAGTGTTCCTTTAATGTTCTATAGGTAAATGTTCAAGTTACCCAATGAGCCTAAATCTATTCTGTCAGATAGAGGTCCTCAATTCACTTCAAAATTCTGGAAATTATTCTGTAACCTTCTGCAAATCCAAGCCTGTTTGTCCACTGCCAACCATCCACAGGCAATTGGCTAAACAGAGGGAACCAAACAGACCCTTAAACAATGTATACACTGTTCATCTGCAGAACTACTCGTATGAGCTACTACCTACCACAGAATTTTGCATATAATTCTCACCTGCACAGCTCTCATCATTAGTCTTCTTTCTATGTGAACTATAGTTATATCCTGTCATGCTCCCCGATTAGCTTATCACATAGCCTTGGCTTGAAGATGGAATTTCAACGTGTAAAAAAACATCCTTCTGGAAACACAACAAAAATACAAATGTTACTCTGACAAGAAACACAGGCCTGCTCCTACCTATCATGAAGGGCAAAAAGTATGTTTATCAGCGAAGCACTTAAGGTTTTATTGTCCAAGTAAGAAACTTGCTCTGAAATTCATTGGTCCATATCAAATAGTGACAATCCTCTCTCTTGTGATGACATAATTAAGGTTGCCATCCTCTCTGCGAGTGTTTCCTGCATTCCATGTATCATTGCTGAAACCATACATACCCAATAGAATTAGTACTCAGAGTCCTCCACCTCAAATCCTCCATCCAAGTCAATAGAGAAGAAGAATACAAGGTGGCTTAAATACTTGATTCCCATATACGACATGGCCGAATTGATTACCTCATCCATTGGAAGGGATATAGTCTAAAAGAACAGTAGTGGGAACCAGCTTCCAATGTCCATGCTCCTTACCTGCTTTTTTTCTTTAACCGCAGTCATTCTGGATGAACAGCTCCCTACCCCTTCAGAGGAAATGTCTTCGAGGGTGGGTACTGTAACAACATACCTTGTCTTTTTCGCTGTTCAGGCATCACCTCCACGTCGTGGCTGCCTGAATACAGGAGGTGTGCCGCAACATAAAAACTCAAGTTGCATAACGTTAATGCCTAGGAGACATGCATGCTCATTCCATGATATGGGACAGCCCTGTAGGCTTGGCTGGAACTCAATAAACTCCAATGGCATCCCCAGACCTCTGAAAGCAAATAGGATGGTATGGAGGTGTGTCGGAATAGGCGTGCCTATGGTTAGGCTTCCTATTTGAACTGTGAACAGCTGAGCTATCATTTCTCAATTGTTCTGTGCTGTTTTCCTGCAACTACCTGTAATATTGTTCTGGTTTCCTGGTTTACATGACTTTTGGCTTGCCCTTCCACTTCTAAACCTTGCAGCCTTGATATTTGACCTTTGTACTGTCTGACCTTGCCTTTGCCTTGCCCTATCTGGATTTGTTTGTCTTGGACTTTATTTTATTATTTTGCTGACCTCTCCAAGTACTACACATTGGGTTTCATACTACAACCTAGCAATCTCTGTGTTTTGTTTTGTTAAGCTTTTCCTCAACCATGACAAGTCTCCCAGTCCCTGACACTGAAAAACACATGCAAATCATGATGCTACACTATTAGGATAGTATGGCTCTGGTGATGAGCGGTACTGTTTCCCTCAAGACATGACACTGGAATTAAGTCCAAGCAGTTCAGTCTTCATTTCATCAGACCGCAAATTCTTTGTTTTGCCCAATAACCTGCCATTGTCCCCTGCGACCCGGTTAAGCCAGACAAACGGGTTGTGGTCGGTGATGATGGTGAACACTTGTCCATACAAATAAGGGGTTAACTTCTTTAGCGCCTAAACCAGTGCCAAGCATTCTTTTTCCAGTGCTGCATAACTCACTTCTCTGGGTAGTAACCTTCTGCTGAGATATGCGACAGGGTGCTCTCCTCCGTCCTCTCCGACTTGACTCAATATTGCCTCCAGTCCAAACATGGAAGCGTCTGTGTGTACAATAAAACGTTTGTTAGAAACTGGGGCAGCCAAGACAGGGGCATTAATTAGGGACTAAAAAGAGGCTTCACAGGCTGTAGACAGTCTTCCCAGACTATTTCATGGATACGATAAGGAGGTTGTCTAAGAGGCGCTTGCCCGGGGGTTTCTACCATGTGCACTACTAGTGTGTTGTACCCTGGTTCCTGTGAAAATGTAAAGTGTTTTTCTGCTAGTAATTGTTTGGCTTGTTCCGTCTCTAGCAGGGTTAAACGTTCTCCCAATTTCACTAAGCTAGTGAGGTCAGTTTGCGGCTCTAATTCTAGGAGACAGGGTAGGGGAAGGCTGTCAGGGTTGTCTGTAGCAGGGGCACACATGGAAGCTATCTCTTCCTGCTTTTCCTGGTACTCTTTCAGCATGTTTACATGAAAGGACCATTAGATCCTTTCATCTGCACAGCTGGCAACTATGTATGTGGTGTCACAGAGCTGCTCTAGGGCGCCACCCAGGTGGACCTTGTTGGGCAAAGGGACACAAGATCAACAAGCCAATAAAAACAGAGTTTTACATTCAGACACTCCCATACAGTGTACACAACCCCTCCCCTCTGTTTAGGAGATAATTGAGTTAATTACTGTATCAACTCAATTATCTCTGAATGAAAAACACCCCAAAATCACAAGAGAACCCCATGAAACATACATTCCTTGATAGCCCCGATCGGGGGGAACAACATACTTAAAAATCACCCAGATCGGTTCAGGGGTTCAAAGGTTAGATGGATTGATCTGAAAAAATAAAATAAAAAACAAACAACTGTAGCATATTGCCATAACATAAAAATATATGAAAAAAGGGGTCTGAATATTTTATAAATGCACTGCATAAGAGCTAATTTAGAATGCCATCTTAAATTCAAGTTGTTTCAGTAATAAAATTGGGGGTGGACATGCCATATTTGACTCTCTACAAAATTTTTATTGTCTCCCCCACCCCCACCAGGGAATTAGAGATCCTCAATTTCCTAGCCAACCCCCCCTTAAAATAAATAAACCCTACTGTAACAGATCACCTGGCAACCCGACTGGGCACCTCCGTTGACGGACGCTTCCTAGCTGATGCCGAGCATAAGCACCACACCAGACACCACAACCACCGCAGACTCCACAACCGCCGTAGCTTAACTGGAGTCTCGCTTTCTTCCTTCCACCCTGCATCAACCTCTGACATCCAGGACTGTGTGGGAAAGACCTCTCCTCCAGGAGAGCATAAAAGGAACAGCTCTTAAAAGAGATAAGAAATTAGAGCCCAGGGGAGTATACAAAGTATAACAATCCCAGTGTGAATATAGCAGTTCCCTACAATAACGAGACAAGGCTATGTATTGAGGTTTAAGAAGATCTCTGGTTTAATGAGCACAAAGGCATTTCTTTTATACACATTTTCCCCACAATGTTACCACCCACGTGGACCTTATGGAGCACAGGACACAAAGTCACCAAACCAATAGAAACAATAATTAACATAGTAACACTCCCACAGTCAGCAAGCTTGTGATATAATTAAGCTAGCTAATGGAATTCCTAAATTATCCACAGGCAGAAAAAACATAATTTTTTACAAACCCCAAAAAGTACCCCAAAACACAACACATCCATGTTATATCCCTGGATAGCCCTGATCTGGGTGAATAACATATCCAAAAATCACCCAGATCAGAGTAGGGGTTCAAAAGTTCTATGGAAGTCAAATTTGACCGATCGCACGCACGCACATACATTTTCATGCCCAAAACAGTTCCAGAGAATTAGGCTGTGCGGCCGGTCTATTTCCAATGTTAAATTCAGTTCCAATAGGCGAACAGCAACCATTCGTGCAAACCGTCAATGTTAAAGTGTCGTTCGAATAGTCGAACTACGTTCGACTCCAGTCGAAGAGTCGAAGTCTGGAGAAGGTAAAGTTCAGCTGTCATCGCATATCCGATTTGAGTTCCATGAACTTGACGACCAAACACCGCCATCTACTTTACTCACACTTTATTGTCTACCTATACAAAATATTTAATATAACATCTATCTAATTTGGGTCTCTTTCTCTCTTATTTCATGTCTTCTTATGTTATTTATACCATGTTTTCTAACAAAAAGGTAAACTTCACTGGTCTCCTAAATTCACCCCTCTCAGCAGATTACACGCTGAAGAGGCAAAAAATACAACCGCTTAGCAGCTAAACCCCCACAGGGACCAATCAACCAATAACAGCCCTGACGGTTGTATTTAAATACTGACTCACTCTCTGACATCCTCTAGCACTCCTGATGATCCCGGTTACAATCGCCAGGTGAAACGCGCGTAGAGGGCGGACTTTGGTGTTCCTTGAAGCTGGCGTTTTATTCTTACTTAAGATTTGTTATGCTTTAGTTGTACTCAAAATCCTCCGCTCAGGACTCCTATTAGACTTCTCATTTACTTACTAAGTCTTTTTAGTAATTGTTACAACTTTTAGTTATACTTGTTGGGATATTTGTATCCCTTTTGGGTTTGTCGGCTGTCAAATATGTAGGGATTATAAATCTATTTTGACTAACTTTATACTAGCACAGGGACCAACCGACCCACATACCTCTTTTTATGACCCCAGATACTAAAGGGTAGTCTATGGACTGCTAAGTTATACCACAAACTCGCTCCCTGATATATTTATACACCAGCATTTATACTTAGAGAAATGTCCTAGCTTGCAACAACTGACAGCCTTAGGACCATTGGTTCAACTACATATCAGTTTTCTTATCTGTATACTTATTTTAATGCTTTCAGTGGATTTTCAGCCCACTTGATACTTTTTTTTCATATCTTTGAGCTATAGAGAGTTAATATATGGCATATGGATAAACTGGGAGGCAGCTAAATATACTGCCACACACTATTTGCATTTTTAGTATTTGTTCCTGGTTGCCACTTCCTCACACTTTTAGATATTTCTGTACAAATATCCTTCAGGCATATTTTTCCCATTCCAGACTTTGGGAGGAATATGCTAGTACTCAGTCCTCAGGATTTCAACACCCAGGTTTTGCTTGGGAGTATCTACTGAGTCCATGGTTTACGCTTTTCTTTATTTTACTGTTTAAGTGTACTCTGGTGTGCTCAATGCACGTGTGGAGATTTTCTGGAGACATATGTAAAGGCTTATTTTTTTTTAACAAAAAAGGTACATAGTGGACCAGTACACATTCTGAGACTTATATATTCTACCCATGGGTATCATGAATTTTATTTTAGTACATCATTTTTAGAAATATATGTGTTAAAATAAAACAGAAAACAATATCTCTTATATCTTATATCACACATTTCAAATATTTTTATTGAATTCCTCCTATAATAGCAGCTAGAATGAAGAGCTTGTTTGCCCACTGTGATATCTGTGCAATATGGGGAAAAGATAACAGACAAATCATGTATATGGTGTAAAAGATAATGACATATGTTAAATGTGTGTTTTTCTTTGATAACCAAAATCATATATATTTTTTTTAGATAATCTTCTTTAAGGATCCCTGAACTTCCTTATTCCTAAAGCTGTATATTACTGGATTTAACATGGGTATTATAATTCCATAGAGAACAGGCACTACCCTGTCTTGGTCAAGGGAATAAGTAGATGTGGGACGTATATATGTAAATACAATAGTTCCAAAATAAAGTGTTACCACTGTTAAATGAGAGGCACAAGTAGAGAATGTTTTATATCTACCTGACACTGTCTTAATTTTTATGATTGCTTTAACAATACAAATATATGATATAAGAGTAATCAGAAAAGACCCCACAATTACTGACCCTCCTGCAGTGTACACTACTATTTCATTAGCAGTAGTATCAGCACAAGCGAGAGCAAGTAGTGGTGGAATGTCACAGAAGAAGTGATTGATGGACTGAGACTTGCAGAATGGTAAACGGAAAGTGAAAACAGTGTGAGCAAGTGAATTTAACAGGCCGACAAGCCAGCACATAGTCACCAGTATCTTGCAGACTTTGAAGCTCATTATTTCTGTGTAGCGCAAAGGCATGCAAATAGCTACATATCGATCACCTGCCATGACAGCTAGAAGAATGCATTCAATGCCACCAAAAGATATAAAAGAATACAATTGTGCCACGCATCCTATGAAAGATATTTTTTTCACTTTTGACAAAAAATCTAACAAGAGCTTTGGTACAGTTGACGTGGTATAACAAATGTCTACGATGGAGAGACTACGTAAGAAAAAGTACATAGGAGAGTGAAGGGTGGCGGACAGAGTGATTGTGATAACCATCAGAGAGTTCCCCAAGACTGTAATAATATATACCAACAAGAAGAAAACAAACAGGATCATCTGAGTTTTGTGATTGTCAGTCAATCCAAGCAATATGAATTCACCAAACCATGTCGTATCATTATTACTTCTTGTATTTTTGACTAAACCTTTTTGCAGGGATTTACTCATGGTGCTCTCGATTCCACAAATTTGGTAATGTTATAACTAAGAGATCATGTGTACATTCTTTAACAGTATTTTCTTGGCATATTTTTAAACAGTTTTAAAAATGTAGTTCTCTGTGATGACCTGTATAAGATATAAAAATATATATATATTACAAAGATATGATTCACCAGTGCCTACACCTACAAATGCACACATATATATACACACAAACAAGAATAACACAAGAAAAATATACATTCCAGCACATTACTCTTTTAAATTAATTTATTAATTGTTTAAATCTATAATAAAAAAGAAAAAGGACAGTAAACTCTGAAGTAAAAGGCAATATTATTATTATTGCCATTTATATAGCGCCAACAGATTCCGTAGCGCTTTACAATATACAATAGGGGGATTTAACTATAAATAGTACAATTACAAAAAACTTACGGGAACAATAGGTTGAAGAGGACCCTGCTCAATCGAGCTTACATTCTATAGGAGGTGGGGTGTAAAACACGTTAGGACAGGAATTTGCAGTCAAATAAGATGGGCTGCCCTTTAGGAGAGCGCAAGAGACACATATGTGAGGCCATAAGCTTTCCTAAAGAGATTGGTTTTAAGGCACTTCTTAAAAGATGCAAGACTAGGGGAGAGTCTGATGGCGATAGGCAGGCTATTCCATAGGAAGGAAGCCACCCGCGAGAAGTCCTGCAAGCGTGAGTTGGCCGTATGGGTGCGGACAATGGACAGGAGGTGGTCATTGTTCTTAATTTAGCACTTAGAAAAATGTCACTCAAACTAAAACAATAAAATTACTGCTACTTTATGTTATAATATCATAATGTACTTTAGGTATACTTAAATTTACTTTAAAGTTACATGCATGTTGTCTGTTTAAATGCTTAATTATGTCATTGGTTTAGTCAAGGTCATGGCTTATGTTTAAAATATACCTAAAACAAACCAAGGGATTTCTCTTTTAAGGTTGAGATATTTATTGAAAAAAGGAAAGATGCACCTTGAGTGTGAAATAAATTGTGGAATTTAATTCCACTGAGCTAAGCCTTTTAGATTAGTACATTATTGCATATGTACTATTGAAGATATCTATTTAAAGCTTGATTGCTAGTTATAGATTTCAAATTTAGTTTTCTAGGGCATCATCTGGGGAATTGGCTGCATAGTTGACTGAATATCTCAGATTTATCATGACTTAATTGATTTCCCTATATGCATTGCTACATAGAAAATGGATGCAAAGATGCATTCCTTTATACTGATAAATAATGTTTTATACATTCTTGCATCAATACACTTAATAGAACAATTTTACATTTTGAAACCTTAGTTGGTCTTAAAGAAAATAATTAAATTAGTATCTATACACTGAACAATGAGTTGTGATGAATCTACAACAGATCACAAGTCACTAATTACTGAATATGTTACCACAACATTTGATTGTACCAAACATAAAGTGAAGTGTAAAGGGGAGGGGGTCAGTTTATTTGACTTGAATACTTAGACTTGACTCATGTTAGTTACCCTATTACAATAACACTGAGAATACATTCTGCAGTTTATTTATTTTTTAATAATACAATGTTAATAAAATGTGCATGATATATAGTAATGGTAGAAGATAACTTTTCCATTTCTATTATACCCCTTCAAATCTGTTACACTATTATGGAGATATGTGCTATCCTGGTACCCAGCAGTTTTAAATGAATGCAACAATGTTAAATTTTTAGACTAATATTACTATTCTTATCATCTTGCATTTGTAACCTTTTGGGTACTTTAAGTCTATTTTTGTTACGATTATCTGAATAAGTGAATAAGCGAGATAATAATAATAATAATAATAATAATAATAATAATAATAATAAAATGTGAGGAAAGGCAAGGGGACAGGAGGGATCAGTTATCCTCTGGGCCACAAGAATACATACATTTTGGGATGCAACCTCATACCACCATTCTTCTGCCAAATAAACTATCATAAAATATTCTAGATGAAGTGCAATGCTTTTTTTGCTTGGGCTGATTCCAGTGGTCACAAATATTATAAAAGAGGATGAGATGGTTGGGATATTGGAATGATTTGTTTACTAAAAGGGCATTGTACTTTCCTCCAGGCCACAAGTTACCAGTAGTCTCCGGAATAGTACTATCAAGCTACAAATACTACATCTAGCAAGCAAATACTTTTGCCAGATAGCAAGTATGAATATATAACATAATGTCAAATTGTGACTGGCATTCTACATGCAAATATAGTTATTGTGCTCATTTCAAGAAACCTAATAATTAAGGACAGCCTATTGCACCAGTGCATTTTTATAAAACTATTTAAATTATGTCCCAGTTATCACTCCATTTATGCATCTCTAATTTTTAAAAGGGTTTATTAAGCTGAATATGTTTAAACTATTAAAACATATGGATATTTAAGTTTAAAATAGGTTATACGCACAACAGACTCTTACCTGTAATGTGGTATGCTGTAGTTCTATTTGGCAATAATAATACTACTAGGTTTTTATAGGTATTCATTATCCCATTGGGGAAATCATGATGCAGTTAGTAGTCTGTCATACATCTTTCAATTATTTCTCTTTAGTCTCAGGTTTGTCAATAAAAAAAAACTGAAAAACAAAACAAAAAATAGTTTATTTCATCAAGCATACATATGTCAGCAATGTCCGCCACCCATGGTTTTACAATAGGATTGTCTGATTTATTTGGTATTTGTATAATGAAGATATACATAACCCCTTTTTAAAGGTTGTTATAAGGACCTATCACTTTAAAGTACACACTAAAATACACAAGAAATTGAGGCAGTAAAAATATAAAAAGTGGACGGCAGAGTAATGATTTTTTTGTTTTTGCAAAAAAGAGAAGAAATATTTTGCGTGAGAGAAACACTTTCATAAATAGTACAAATAGTAATTCTCTCAGCACATGCAAACATGCTCTCCCACTCTTCATTTGAAATGTGGGTCTCCCATTGCAATTAGTAGCTACTATGATAGAATATAACTTTTTTTCATTTTAAATATACCCTTTTAATTTGGTTAAACTATTATAGAGATATGGGTTATGGTGGTACCCAGTAGTTTTTAATGAATGCAACCAAGTAATAAGACTGATATGATAATACTCCTACTACTAATAATAATAAAATGGGAGAGCTGCCATGGGTACAGGAGCAATTATTATCTGGGCTACAAGAATAAATCCACTTTGACCAATAGTCTAATTCCTCCATTCTCCTGCCAAATATACATGCTTAAACAAAATATATATTATTAATAGAGAGTGGATCAATGGAGATATTAAATGTCTTTGCTTTGGGCAATATTTATAGAGGTGTTTTAAATGTTGCCATTTTTGTTTTTTTAAATCCATTCAAAATTATGAATCTCTTCCATGGGCAAATCATGTTGATCTCTAAAATATTTGTCTATATAGCTCTGGAATATGTGAGTGTTCCATTATTCAGTGCAATATATATATATATATATATATATATATATATATATATACATAGGCGTGTGCACGGGATGTGCCGGGTGTGCCTGGGCACACCCTAATCCCCGCGGCATGCACTATGGATTGAGTCCTGCAGCAACAGCATTCTTGCACTTTTCTTTTAGCAGGAACGCTGTTCCTGCAGGCACTCAGCGCCCCAAATGCCCCCTTCCTGCCCGTGTTCCCCCGTCATGGGGTGGCAAGAGGTGATGGATCCCCCCTCTCTCCATATCAGCCGCGACGAGGGAGCTGGTGCTCTCTGCTCCCTCTCGCCGCGCGGGCTGTCTGCAGATGCCGGGAGCCGGAATATGACATCATATTCTGGCTCCCAGCTACAGCAGACAGCCCGCGCGGCGAGAGGGAGCAGAGAGCACACAGCTCCCTCGCCGCGGCTGATATGGAGACAGGCACCCGCCCCACTGCACCCCGGGGACAAGTCCACACCAGCTCTCCAGGTAAGGAGGCTGGGTGGACATTTTTTAATTAAAAAATAATAATTTGTGAGTGTGTGTCTGTAAATGTGTGTGTGTGTGTCTGTATGTGTGTCTGTCTGTGAATGTGTGTGTGTCTGTGAATGTGTGTGTGTCTGTGTCAGTGTATGTGTGTCTGTGAATGTATGAGTGTGTGTCTGTGAATGTGTCTGTGAGTGTGCGTGTGTGTGCGCATATATGTATGTGTGTATGTGTGTGTATATGTTTGTCACCAAGATTCTTATAGGCAAACAAAAAGCCTTTATAAGATACTCAATCACTTAACTTTACAGTATTCCACCTTGGTAACTTTCTTTCATTACACCTTTTAAATAAAGTAAAATACATAAAGTATAAAACCTTTAAACATATATATATATATATATATATATATATATATATATATATATATATGCTCTAAGCCTCCATGGGCCGGCAGGGAGATAAAAGATCTACATCACCGGCCCACAGCAGCATGGAGGGAGGCAGGAGAGGACCCAGGGAACTCTAGACAGCAGCTCCGCTAGGTTCCTCTCGCGATATCTGAGCGTTGCCGCAGCAACGCTCAGATCTTGTGAGAGTTAACTCTAGCCCCGCAGGCTAGAGTTCACTCTCCACTGGACCACCAGGGATGGCACATGGCAGCAAGGATCCCCCCTCCCTACATAAGGTGTGACTGGGTAATAGAACAATAAGCGCTCCAATGTTTTCTCTTTTTGTGTTTGTCTACTTAATGGTGTGTTTTAGAGATCCCACACTCAGTGTTGTAGCTGCTAAATCTTTATATTTCGATCACAATTATAAAATAAGGTAAAAAAGAAGTAGAAAAACGCCTAATTTTCTATATACTATAGTTTTCTTATAGTTAGGATAGCCTTATGCATATCCTGCGCATGCTTAAACTCCTTTACTGTGTTAACCTCTACCACTTCAGCTGGAAGGCTAGTCCATGCATCCACTACCCTCTCAGTAAATAATACTTCCTGATATTATTTTTAAACCTTTGCACCTCTAATTTAAGACTATGTCCTCTTGTTGTGGTCGTTTTTCTTCTTTTAAATATGGTGTCCTCCTTTACTGTGTTGATTCCCTTTTTGTATTTAAATGTTTCTATCATATCCCCCCTGTCTCGTCTTTCCTCCAAGCTATACATGTTAAGATCCTTTAACCTTTTCTTGAAAGTTGTATCCTGCAATCCATAAACCAGTTTAGTAGCCCTTCTCTGAACTCTCTCTAAATCAATATCCTTCTGGATATAATGATGTTTTTGAGACAACGTGAGGGTTACTGGATCCATACATTAAAAACCATGAAACCAAGGGGTCTAAATGTTGATTTTGATTTGATTTGTTTTTTGTAATTTTTCATATTTCATTCTATTTAGTAACTTTATTGTTACTTATCTGATTACGTTCTATTTATTATTAAGCTTAATCTGTTTAATTTAATTTATTTTCCTTATTTTTTTCATATTTTTTTCATATTTTTTTCATATTTTTTTCTTATATTTTTTTCTTGAATTTCTTATGTTGTTTTACTTATTTATTTTATATTTTATTATTATGATTTTATTTATTTTTATTTATATTTATTTTTATTTTATTTCATTTTTATTTTTATTTATATTTAGTTATCTTATTTTATTCCCCCCTAAGGTTTTCATACCAGTTATGGGCTCTATAATTTTCTTTTACATCAGCCTTGTAATGTTACTTCTTATTGCTCTTGTTATAATATGATATGCTGCTAATTCATGTAATACATCTGTCTCTTTTATCACGGACTTGTGGGTTTGAATGCCCAAGCATAACGGAACTTTCCCCCTGTGTCACCTCCGAACTGACTAATAAAACGAAACTGAGGCTTGGACAGCAACTCCGGAACGCATGACGTAACCGGAAGCAGTCCGAACCCAGAAGTGAGCGGCTGAGTCGGCTTTTTCGCGCCAAACCGGACGGATTTAAAAGGGAGGTTTCTGGACTTGATTTTATGCCTGCATTTGGAGGATTTCATATCTAATGCCCCTGAGGAAGTTCTTTTATGAACGAAACGCGTAGGGCTTTCTTTTAGTGCTAGTTTTTTTTTTTTGTATTCATACTTTTTATTATATTGTTGATTTTATTTATTTGATTTTATACATCTGGTTTTTCTGCTCCTCTGGATTTCTCCACTGGGATGTATCATTCCATCTGAACCTTGATGTGCCTACTTGACACTGCAATTCTGTAAGTGCATTTGTGAATAAAGTGTGTCTTTTTTACTTGGATACTCTGCACTATTATTTATCTCTTTCTTCCTATGCATGATTCCGATGGTCCACAAGTCCTGAATTCTTCACAGCAGTATATTTGATGTGCCTTCAATCAAACTGTTTTTGTGAGTGCAATCATTTAAACTACAATTATATTATTTTGCAACAGTATTGCGCTATGTCCTTCTCTATCATTTCTGTATTGTAGATTGCCATTTTTTGCTGTCATGAATCATGCCTAGATACGAAAGATATTTTCTAAGCTGATCAAAACTTCTAATGATAGCTACATCAATAAAACATTTACAATCCATTATATTACATCAGTGACCAAGTTACGGCAGTTACAATTTGTTAGACCTGAACAGAGGAGTGGACGTTAGCAAAGCAGCAAAGAGAGATATTAGAGAATTACTCCTTAGCTTTATTAATGAAATAATTTGGAGGTGGCCGCTTTTTGCCGCCCCCTGGAAATTGCCGCCCAAGGCAAATGCCTTGTTTGCCTCGCGGTAGATACGGCCCTGAACCTATGAGAATATCAAGGTATAGTTTTATAATAACCCGTCTCCTGTAATTTTAAAACAACACTATTGTCATCAGAACAATTACATCTTAATCTAGTTGTTATGCTGTCTATAGCCTGTCCCTGCAGACATTTTATTGTAAACACTGTCTTTTCAGAGAAAAGGTAGTGTCTACATTACTACCTAGGGACACCTCCTGTGGCAGTCACTCAAGTGGCCACTAGAGGAGCTTCCTGGGTCAGTGCTGCGCCCTTCATGGAGATGCTGAACTTTCCCCACAGAGATGCATTTACTCAGTGCATCTCTATGAGGAGATGCTGATTGGCAAGAGTGATTATTGGCTCTGCCTCCACCACATCCTTGGCTAATATAATCAGAATTGACAATCTCAGCCAATCCAATGCTTTCCTATTGAAGAGGATTGGGGGCGGTGTAACGGATCACCTGGCACCCCGACTGGGTACCTCCGTTGTAGGATGCTCCTAGCGCTTACAGAGGGCTCCAAGCGCTCCACAGACACCACAACCACCGCAGACCCCACTAACCGCCGCAGCTTTGTTTGGGGTCTCGCCGTCTCCTACCCACCCTGGACCTACGACAAGGCTCCAGGTTCCAGTGGGTGAACCTCTCCTCCAAGAGAGTGAAGCAGGAGCAAGCTCTTACAAGAGCTTAGAAATGATTATTCAAGTGAGCATGCAGAGCATAGCAATTCCTTGTAGTGATATAGCAATTCCCGAAATAAGAGACAGGACTCTAGATTGAGGGTGAAGAAGAACACCTGTTTAATGGCAGGCACTCTGCTTTTATGCAGTGCTCCCCAGCAAGGGATACGCCCACAGGCAATTAGGCATTAACCAATCAAATATCGGTTACATCCCACATATTCCCTCCCCTCTGCTTGGGAGATAATTGAGTTTCTTACTGTATCTACTCAATTATCTCCAAGCTAAAACTTATACATTTTTATACATTTGTATAACTCCAAAACTATACATGCAATCTTCATAAAATCACATATTAATAATCAGCATACTTTACTTTCAAACATGTCCAAAATTCAGCCAATTCCATTCAGGGGTTAAAGAGTTAGCTGGAAGTCCTTTATGACCGACCGCAAGCACATTTTCCTGCCCAAAACAGTTCCATAGATTTGGCTGCCGCCACGTGTTCTTTTGTCAAATGGCGGCCACTTCGACGACTTCGACACTTCGACGACTTCGGCACTTCGACTGCATTTAAAATTTGAAAAGTTGTAACACTGCTCCCACTTATTTAAAGGGCCAGGAACAGCATACAAAAATCCATTGTGCCCAAATAGAGTTCTAAAAGGGCAATACATCCCAGGGCCATAGTCGCAGGGCAGGAGGCTGGCAAACAGGCCCCTCCAAAAACCAGTAGTGAGGTTACTTTCGCAACAGGCGGATCCAGTGCCTCCGGACCCAAAAGGTGAGTTTTATGCTTATTTAAGTGGGGCAGGGGGGCAGGGCCGGTGCAAGGATTTTTGCCGCCCTAGCCAAAAAAATAGTTTTGACACCCTCTCCCCCCCATGTGACATCACAATGCCTCACCCATATGATCTGCCATATGTACTAACACCAGTGCTGCACACAGTGTGTGTTTAGATTAAAACGCCTGCAGGGACAGGCTATAGACACCAGAATACCTTCATTAAGCTGCAGTGGTTCTGGGGACTATACTGTCCCCTTAATGTGAGGTAAATTAGAGATTAGTGTCACTAATAATATACTAGATTGTCTACTTACAACCAGATGAGGATGTTGATGGGCTCTGGTTGCAGTTTGGCTCCACTGGTCTGGTGTAGAAAAGGATCTCTGGAGGCTGTTTGTAAATGTGTTTTACAAAAGTCAATGTTCTAGGAGAACAGGCAGCAGCTCCATTTTTTGGGGCCCCTTACACAGCTCAAGGTCATGGCCCCAAGGCTTGACGGTGAGTATGCCCATAAGACCCACCCATAAGTACACCTATATGTTCCACCCATGAGTTTGCTCACATGGAGTGGAGTGTGTAGGGGATGTGTTATGTGTTATTGTAGAGGATCTAATGTGGAATGTAGTGTATATGGATGCCAGTTTGTGTAGGTGATGCAGTATGTTTATGTGTAACGGAAGCAGTGTGTTTTTGTGTAAGGGATAGAAAACAGTGTGTGTTTGTGTATAAGGGATGTATTGTGTGTTTCTGGTTGTGTGTAAGGGATGCATTGTGTGAATCTGTGTTTGTATGCATAAGGGATGCAAGGTGTGTTTCTGTGTATGTAAGGGATGCAGTGTGTTTGTCTAAGGGGTGCATTGCGTTTCTTTGTGTATCTAAGAGAAGCAGTGTGTGTTTGCATGTGTGTGTAGGTATGCTTTGTGTGTGTGTGTGTATGTAAGAGAAGCAGTGTGTGTTTGCATGTGTGTGTAGAGATGCATTGTGTGTGTGTGCGTGCGTAGTGTGAAAGAGCTCTCTGTCTCGCCCCCTATCCTATAGAGCTCTCCCTTCCATCCCTTAGAGCTCTCCCCCGCCACTTAGTGGCCTCTCCTCTCCTCCCCCTCCCCTAGCGGTCTCTTCTAACCCCCCATCCCCCTCCATGTGTTCTTCTCACCTCCTCTTCTCCTCACCCCCCTCCCTGTGTTCTCCTTACTCCCCCCTCTCCCTGTGTTCTCCTTACCCCATGTGTTCTCCTTACCCCCACTCCCTGTGTTCTCCTTACCCCCCCTGTGTTCTCCTTACTACCCCCATGTTCTCCTTACTCCCCCTCCCTGTGTTCTCCTTACCCCCCTCTCCCTGTGTTCTCCTTACTCCCCCCTCTCCCTGTGTTCTCCTTACTCCCCCTCTCCCTGTGTTCTCCTTATTCCACCCCCTTGTTCTCCTTACTACCCCCTCTCCATGTGTTCTCCTTACTCCCCCCTCTCCCTGTGTTCTCCTTACTCCCTCCCTCTCCCTGTGCTCCCCCCTCTCCCTGTGTTCTCCTTACTCCCCCCCGTGTTATCCTTACCCCCTCTCCCTGTGTTCTCCTTACACCCCCCAGTTTGTTCTCCTTACACCCGTTCTCCTTACACCCCTCCCCCTGCTCTCCTCCCCCCATTTGTTCTCCTCACCTCCCCTTCCCTCTATTTGTTCTCCTCCTCACCCCCTCTATTTGTCCTTCTCCTCTTCCCCCTATTTGTTCTCCTCCTCACCCCCACCCCCTCTATTTGTTCTCCTCCCCACCCCCCCTCTATTTGTTCTCCTCCTCACCCCCCTCTATTAATTAGTTCTCCTTCTCACCCCCCTCTCTTTATTCTCCTCCTCACCCCCCCTGTTTGTTCTCCTCCTCACCCCCTCTATTTGTTCTCCTCCTCACCCCCTCTATTTGTTATCCACCTCATCCCCTTCTATTTGTTCTCCTCCTCACCCCTCACCCCTCTATTTGTTCTCCTCCTCAACCCCCCTCTATTTGTTCTCCTCCTCACCTCCCCTTCCCTGTAGCCGTGGCCGAGCTCCTCTCCGGTACGTGGTACAGGAGTTTCTAGTTCCTGTAGCCGGCCGGCCGGACTGATAAGAAGTGCACACTGAGTGTGCACTTCCTATCAGTCCGGCCGGGTACAGGTTCCTGTACCGCGGACTGGAGAGAAGCTCGGCTACACTACGGGGAAGGGGAGGGGAGGAGAGAGGAAGTGCTGGAGCCGCCTAAGGCTCTTTACAGAGCGCTCAGGCGGCTGCAGTATTTAAAGGGCCGGCGATGGGGGCGCAAGGCGCCCCCTCCTATATGTTGCCCTAGGCGGCTGCCTAGTTCGCCTTATAGGAAGCGCCATTTCAGTCATTACATAATTCATTGCTCAATCAGTCAGATTCAGTCCCAGGGTTTCTATTCAAACTTATACTTGAAACCTGGGGAAAAAATATTCACCATAATTTCTCCCGTTGATGAAGATACATTTGTTCAACAACTAGATATCTGGACTATTGGTCCTCTCTCCCTGGTAAATAATTGGAGTGGAGATGCTAGAGCAGGTGGTATTGAACAGCCTGAAAACTTATTGATTTCCCACTCAGTAGAAACTCTGAGGTGGCACTCTTAGAATGATGAAGATGGTGACACTACACATATTGATGAGGATACTGTGGAAGGTCTATTGAGACTATGGGACAGTAATGTAAGATAAACTCCATGCTTACCATGATTACAGACCATGCGTAATGTAAGAGAAACTCCATACCTACATAGGCCACTGAAAAGTAACAGAAGTAAAAGAAACATAGAAACACAGAATGTGACCGCAGATAAGTGGCATTCAGCCCATTTAGTCTGCCCAATGTTCTAAATACTTTCATTAGTCCCTGGCCTTATCTTATATCTAGGATAGCCTTATGCCTATCCGACACATGCTTAAACTCCTTCACTGTGTTAACCTCTACCACTTAAGCTAGAAGGCTATTCCATGCACCCACCACTCTCTCAGTAAAATAAAAAGATGAAATTATTTTTAAACCTTTGTTCATCTAATTTAAGACTATGTCCTCTTGTTGTGGTAGCTTTTCTTCTTTTAAATATAGTCTCCTCCTTTACTGTGTTGATTCCCTTTATGTATTTATTTGTTTCTATCATATCCCCCCCCCCCCATTTCTCGTCTTTCCTCCAATCTATACATGTTAAGATCCTTCAACCTTTCCTTGTAAATTTTATCCTGCAATCCATGAACCAGTTTAGTAGCCCTTCCCTGAACTCTCTCTAAAGTATCAATATCCTAATATGTGGTAGAAGCTACATGATGTTTGTAACGGAACCGCTGGCACACCGACCGGGTACCTTCCGCTGACGGATGCTCCTAGCGCTTCCTGAGGACTCCAAGCACTGCAGCAGACACCACAACCACCGAATCTGAGAAGCATAGGAATCCTCTCTAGCATATGAATGCTGTATACAGCCGAATAGGAAAAACCATGCGAATAGGTTTACACTCCTAGCAGTCAAACTGGAACAGCATCCAATAAATCCTCCCCCAATAATGAGACGACACTTCACTTTGAGGGTTAAAACAGGAACTCCTCTGCTTGCACACCCAGCCTGGTTTTTATTGCAGTTGTTACAAATACAGGTCCGCCCACAGGGAGGTATAAAACAACCACTCACACATCAGTTACATCCCACATATTCCCTCCCCTTATCCTGAGAGGAAACTCAATTATACATACAGTTAAAACATACTTTTTACCCAACTTTCATAACTCTAAAACCATACATCACATTCACATAAAAATACATATCCACAATCAATCCATTTAGGGGAACAACATATTAAAAATGTCATGAATCAGACCAGGGGTTCAAAAGTTAGTAAAGTATCTTTTAAAACCCCCTGCCAGCATGGCTTTCCGTCTCAGACCGGTTTTTGAGTCTTCTATCCTGGAGATAATTGAGAAGTAATGCAATTATCTCCAAGGAGAGAGACAAAACTCCATTAGCCACATGGCAGACAAAGGACAACAAAAGACATAAAAATACATACTGTTACATTTATCACATAGAACCTACACATTTACAATTTACCCAACACATAATAGCATATATAATATTGCAGACCGCCTGAATGCAATCTGCTACACAGTCTTAAAGGGACATTGTTCCTAAAAGTTATAATATGTCCACGGATGGTTTTTAAAGGGCCAGCAGCAGCACCATACAAATCCAATATGCCCAAATATTGTACTTGAAGGGCCAAATAACCCAGGGGCCATAGTCAGCAGGTAGGAGGCGGGCAAACAGGCTTCTCCAATGCCCAGTGGCGAGGTTGGTTTCGTCACATTTCTCCCCTTTTCCAAACAGACTAACAGGGTATCTGACCTCCTGCCGGTCAGTGCCCTTGTTAGTCCAGCAGCCCACCCACAAAACAGAAACAGCAGTACAGCCCACCCACAATACATGGTTGCTACACCTGAGTAAGGGAAAAACTTGTCCAGGTCCAGGTGCCTCACCACGGCTGTGTGGGGGACTGCTAGACTGCTTTGGTGGGTTGCTGAGTGGGCATAGACCAGCGGTACTCTGCCCTGGTGCCAGCACTACCCCGGGAGTAGTCTGGTTGGAGCCTGGTTGCTGGAGACCTACTGTCTCCACTTTATATGCACAGCTCTGCTGCTGGAGACCGACTGTCTCCCCTTTAGGTGCACAGCTCTGCTGCCGGAGGGGGAGACCGACTGTCTCCCCTTTGGCTAAGCCGCCTTGTTGCTGGGGGACAGGACTGACTGTCCTTACACCCTGTGCTGTAGGTGCAATGTCCACGGTCCCATCTGCACAGTTGTGGGGTTTACAGTCTCCCTCTGGTACACTAAGCTGTCGCTGGGGAGAGGGGGTAACAGGCTCCTCTCCCGATAGAACACTCTGCCGCTGGAGAATGGAGACTGGGCTCCCAATTCCCTGCACATTAATAATCTGCCGCTGGGGAGGAAGGACGGCACCTTCTGCTCCCTGGGGTACACACTGCCGCTGGGGAGGAAGGACGGCACCTTCAGCTCCCTGGGTTACACACTGCCGCTGGGGAGGAAGGACGGCACCTTCTGCTCCCTGGGGTACACACTGCCGCTGGGGAGGAAGGACGGCACCTTCAGCTCCCTGGGATACACACTGCCGCTGGGGAGGAAGGACGGCACCTTCAGCTCCCTGGGATACACACTGCCGCTGGGTAGGAAGGACAGCACCTTCTGCTCCCTGGGTTACACACTGCCGTTGGGGAGGAAGGACGGCACCTTCAGCTCCCTGGGTTACACACTGCTGCTGGGGAGGAAGGACGGCACCTTCTGCTCCCTGGGATACACACTGCCGCTGGGGAGGAAGGACGGCACCTTCTGCTCCCTGGGGTACACACTGCCGCTGGGGGGGAAGGACGGCACCTTCTGCTCCTTGGGTTACACACTGCCGCTGGGGAGGAAGGACGGCACCTTCTACTATTGTCTGACTGAGACTTTGCAGCTGCAAAACAATAAATAGCCTTTGTTCACCTGTGTCTGGAGTGTTTGGAGTGTCCTTGTTTCATCTATAACCCGAGAATTATTCCACAAAAGACATTGCTGACCATCAATATACTACACAAAAGAAAATGTTTAACCCTCGATACATGGTGCACCTTTGTCTGACCTGGTGGACATTGGTAAACCTTTATATTAAAAAAATATATATACATTGTTTTTGTTTTATTTTAAATCACTGTAATACTTCTAACCAAGATCTATAGCTTTCCAATAATAGTATATGCTGTTCTGACATTGCATATTAACTGTTTTACTTTGAAAGCATTAGTTAAAATAATGGTTTCTATAAAGCTTTGGAATGGAATCGGTTGTTCTTTTTTTTTAACATTTTGTATTTTATTAAAGGTTTTAGCAATTATACATCCACAACATTGTTACAGGCCTTTCTTCTTAAATTAACAACAGGTCATGAGGTAATGATGGCTATGAGTAGACAATGCACAAGGTTATAATTCGCTTATACAGGGAAGCCCACGTGAATTCACATAACTTACATTGTTAACACGTAGTGGATAAATCTGGCATTGACAAATCAACAGTAAAGTAATATAACATAACGTTTGTCTGAGAGGACATTGACGATGAGGCATTGGCTTATGCTAGTAAGGGTCAAAGTGGTATCAGTGTTGGTCCATAAGTAATGGGTTTAGTGGGTATAGAGGGAGAGGCCTCCTCTCCTGACTGTGGGGATCCGGCGGAAGATGCCATCCGTCCCACAGGGCCACGATGTGAGCCCTAACTCTGCAATTGGTGGAATTTACTAGTTGCACACCGGGTGCAACTAGTAAACAGGGATGCTTAACTATATACAGAAGGGTAGAGAGGGAAGAGCCAGCAGACAGCGTTCTCTTTACTATGGTTTACTGTGATGCTATCCAATGCTACCAAGGGAATCTGACAGCAATACCCATGGCACCCATGTGTCCTGAAACCTTTTTTTGCTGGGGAATCCAGGGACATGTGCTCATATATGTAAAATTGTTGGATTTTGTCTTTGAGTAGTATGAGAGATGGGCATACGGGAGACTTCCAGTTCACAGCGATTAGGTTTCGTGCTGCTAACAGGGTGAGAGAGCTATCAGTTGGTGACAGGTGTGGTTTATGGTTTTATCAAATAACAGGAGAAGGCATGTAGAGACAGTCGTCTGGAAACCTGGCACTCCCAATGTCCCCAACAATGTCTGGACATCGCCCCACAATGGGCAGATACCACTACAAGTCCACCAGATGTGAAGCATGGTCCCTTCCTCAGTTAAACACCTCCAGCATTTTGAGGAAACAGTTGGATATATTTTGTGTAACCTGTGAGGTGTCATATACCATCTATAGAGGAGCTTCCTGTGTGCCTCAACATGGGTATAGCATTTCGACACTTAGACAACCGGTTAAGTGTCCGAAGCCATGTGGCTTCAGTTAGTTTCTCTCCACAATTCCTAGTGATCCTTGCATAATAACAGCTTATCAGGCAGTAGTTCTAACCTGGCTTTATAGCATAAGTATAGCGCCTTCGGCTTGGTGGGAGCCAACCAACACCTGTGTAGCACCAGCTGGGGGAACAGAAGCGGGGGATCATTGACGTTAGGTAAGTGTGAGCATGCGTGGGAGGCCAAGATACTCTATGACATCACGTCCTCTTTCTTTGCTGCTCCAGCCTCAAACAGGTCAGAGTATTTTACCTCTCTGGTATACTCTTATTTGCTTTACCTTACACTTGTATTACTTGCTTTTTATCCCTACCGCTACCTAGTCCTCTTATACCTGTCCCTTACACCTTATTCTCTATTTTTTTCCCCTTTTGTGTTTTACATTGTTATTGCATGGCGGTCCGCAGACGTCACAACAGCCTGTGTCGCGCTCGCCTCGCGGTCCTGCCCTTCACTTATTCAGGGGGTTGTATGGGAACTCATTCGACGGGTCAACTCCTGACTTCTTACGTGGGACCTCATGGAGCGGTGTCTACCACAACACTGGCCAGATGGCCAGATGGATCTGCTGGCTATCGTCTTTAGCGGGCGTCGAACCTTGTTTCGGAGCCCACCCGGTCAGGGGAACGACGGCCTCAAAAGCTTTTGTCGGCCAACGCTTCCCTAGCCGACATTATATGCTGCGCGAATTGAGCACGAAAGGAATAAGTTTAGAACGTTCTATTTCAGCAAACATCTCATGCTTCCTTCACATTGGTTAATTCAAAGCTTTAAAAATGCAAATATGAAGCCTCCTGTCATGTGGTAAAATTAAAGATTATATTAGCTTTAGTGTACTAATAATCTTAATTTTAGTAATGACAGGAGGCGAATATTTCCCACCCTATAGGATCCCTCCCATGTTTCTCGTGTTGAACAGAATATGTCCTTTATGTTCAGGAAGGTAAGTACGTTATGGTTTGTATGTTTGCTACTTAGACCTGTATCTTGGGAGTCTTGTATAGGTTGAATATTAGACATGTACCTTGAATTATGTTGTGTTTATAGGTTCTTAAATATTGCTTTACAATCAATAAAGATTGATATGTTACACACTCTAATGTGCATTGGTATATCAGATGTTTAATACTTATTGTATGCGGACAAGTTATCACGCCAGAGACCTTTCACCTTTTCTTTTCTTGCAGTGTGAACGTCTTCTCAACAAGACAAAGATTCACCTTCCATACCTCTACATCACGGAACTACTGGAGTTGGATATTCTATTATGTTATTGAACTGTTGGCGTTTAATATGATTATGTGTTATAGTTGTTATTTGTTGTTTCGCTTCAAAGAAAGAGGAAGTGATGTCATAGACAGGGCCTTTTATGGGCACCATATCTTTTCTCTGATTGGTTGTTACGGTTTCTATGCTGCTGGAGTTTTCAGTAAAGAAAGATATGCAAATATTCGCCTCCTGTCATTACTAAAATTAAGATTATTAGTACACTAAAGCTAATATAATCTTCAATTGCCACTGCCAATAAAGTAGCTTTAAGATACATTCCTATGTTTAGGAGACCAACGCCACATGAGGTAGTAGTTTACTGAAGGGGGTGTCATGTATTCATCCGCACATAAAAATGTGGTTAATATCTTATTTTGGTTTCGTGCTATGTGATCAGTATTCCTTGTAGTGCTATGTGATCAATATTCCTTTGAATTGATTTTTCTGGCGGTGAGTGGTTAGGTCTGTCATATTTTTCACTCTTACGTTAGTTTACATATATTCAATATTAATAGTTCATATTATCAGTGGCGTCGCTAGGGGGGGCCAGAAGGGGCCATGGCCCCCCCTACATCATGATGTGCCCCCCCTTAGCCCCCCCCCAAATGCCAATATGTGTTTAAATTATATTCCCTCGGACTGTAACATCCTGTCGCAGCCCGAGGGAATGCAGGACAGTGCAGCTGGCTCCCTGGCATAGGCCCCACCCCCAAATGAAGCCCAGCCTCCCACACATAAGCCCCACCCCTGCCGTTAAGCAGCAGCCCTTGCTGCTGCTGGAAAGACCAGAAGATAGCTGACCCCCAGCAACAGCCTCCAGTGACATATAGGCTTAATATGCTCAGGTGTGTGTGTGTGTGTGTGTGTGTCTGTCTGGCTAGTGAGGAAGCTTGTGTGTGTCTGTGTCTGTGTGTGAGTGTGTGTGTGTGGGCTCAGCAATCTGTGTGTATGGACTCAGCTGTGTGTGTGTGTGTGTGTGTGTGTATGGAATCAGCAGTCTGTGTGTGTGTGTGTATGGACTCAGCAGTCTGTGTGTGTGTGTATGGACTCAGCAGTGTATGTGTGTGTGTATGGACTCAGCAGCAGGACCACTATCAGGGCATGACAACCATAACGGTTGTCATGGGCCCGGCAGTCCTGGGGGACCCAAACTACTCTGGCAGTCTGAGCCCCACATTCCTTATGTGCACATATATATATATATATATATATATATACATATATATATATATATATATATATATATATATATATATATATAGCGATTTTCGCTATATATACGTGCACAGAGGGCACCCTGCTACCTGTAAATTGCAGAGGGGGGCCCAGCAGCACACTCTGCCTCCTTTCCAGCTGCTCTCTGTCTAACTTCACTGCGCCCTGCAGCCGCCAGCGTGTTGCCATGGGTTACCATGGCAATGCTCCGCACAGCACGCAGACCTGTTTCGCAAGAGTTAGTCAGAGAAGAGCTGGAAAGGAAGACAGTGTGTGCTGCTGGGCCCCCTCTTTAATGTAATGCGGCTGGCTCGCTCCACCATGCCACCGGACCACCAGGGAATGCGATCTCCCCCCTCCCTGGCACGGTAAGAACCAGGGAGGGGGAATAAAATTGAAATATACACAAATAAACTAAAAAAATACTCCCCTCCCCCCTATTTTACACACACACTGCATCCTTACAAGCATACACTCTGCACTACACACACTACATTCACTAAACACACTCTGCACTACAAACACACACTACATTAACTAAACACACCCTGCACTACACATACTCACACTACATTCACTAAACACACTCTGCACTCACTACAAACACTACATTCACTAAACACACTCTGCACTACACACACACACTACATTCTCTAAACACACTTTGCTCTACACACACACACACTACATTCACTATACACACTTTGCACTACACACACACAACACACACACACACACACTGCATTCACTAAACACACACTGCACTACACATACTCACACTACATTCACTATACACTATCTGCACTCACTACAAACACTACATTCAAATAACACACTCTGCACTACACACACACTACATTCACTAAACACACTTTGCATTACACACACACTACATTCACTATACACTCTCTGCACTCACTACAAACACTACATTCAATAAACACACTCTGCACTACACACACACTACATTTACTAAACACACTCTGCACTACACACACACACACACACACTCTACATTCACTAAACACACTTTGCACCACACACACACACACTGCATTCACTATACACACGTTGCACTCACTACAAACACACTACATTTACTAAACACACTTTGCACTCACTACAAACACACTACGTGCTCTATACACACTACATTTACTATGCACACTACATCCACTACAAAAACACACACTCTGCATTCACTATACACACCTACATTCACTACACACACACTCTGCATCTAATGCATGCATACAAACATTACATACATTACACAAAACGTACAATCTGCATCCACTATACACAATGCATCCATGACACACATACTGCATCCACTATACACACTGCATCCATGACACACATACCGCATCCACTACACACATTCTACATCCACTATACACACATTCTACATCCACTATACACACACACACTCACTTCCTCCTTGTGGGCAGACTCGGGGCTGTCCCTGGGGGCCCAGATCTTGAGCTGTGTCAGGGGCCCTAAAATTTGTGTGTGTGTATGGACTCAGCAGTCTGTGTGTGTGTGTATGGACTCAGCAGTCTCTGTGTGTGTGTGTGGACTCAGCAGTCTGTGTGTGTTTGGACTCAGCAGTCTGTGTGTGTGTGTGCATGGACTCAGTAGTCTGTGTCTGTGTGTGTGTGTGTGTATGGACCCAGCAGTCTGTGTGTGTGTGTGTGTGTGTGTATGGACCCAGCAGTCTGTGTATGTGTGTGTGTGTGTGTATGGACTCAGCAGTCTGTGTGTGTGCATGGACTGAGCAGTCTGTGTGTGTATGGACTCAGCAGTCTGTGTGTGTATGGACTCAGCAGTCGTGTATGGACTCAGCAGTCTGTATGTCTGTGTGTGTGTTGGACTCAGCAGTCTGTGTGTAAGTGTATAAATCAGCCTGTGTGCATTCAGCAATGCCTGTGTGCATTCAGAAATCTGTGTGTGTGTGTATTCAGAAGTCTCTCGATGTTCGTATTTGTGTACTGTGTGTATGTACTCAGCAGTCTATCAATAATTAAAAAATGTATTCCTGTTAGTTGTTGTGTAGGAAGGGCCCCAGTGCACTGCTTTGCCCGGGGGCCTTTAACACTTTTAAGATGGTACTGCTTGTGTGTGTCAGTGAGCTTCTATTTAGTGAGCATGTGTGTGTCAGTGAGCTTGTCTATAGTGAGCTTGTGTGTGTCCCTTAACTTCTTTGTAGTGAGCCTTGTGTTTAAACAAGTGAGTTTGAATGTAATAGGCCTGTGTGCGAGTCAGAGAGTTTTTTGTCTGTCAGTGAGCCTATTTGCGCATGTCAGTGAGCTTGTGTGCTCACTGTACAATATACAGTTCCACCCAGTCCTAGAGGAGGAGACAGATCCAAATTGTTACTGCAGCGCAAAACCTATTGGATACACCGCTTGGACACTGTTACTCCAAAAGGACTAAATGAATATATTTCTTTTACAATGTTTCTTTGAATAATTTACATCATTAGGTTAAATCATGAGCCTTTATCTTCATATATGGATATACCTTTGAGATATACAGCATTATAGCTATGAGATGAATTACTAGTATAATTTGTATATATTTATATGATATTCATCCGCGTTCACCAACATGTTAACCTATTATTATTTCATTTTGATATTTTGCTGTTTAGCATCTGTTCATTTTTTTTGAGACTTATCTGCCGAGTAGATTGCAGCACTCTCAGTGTGCATCACTTTGTCACCTTAGTTACACTTGACACTTTTTTTACACTTTTGAATTGCACCTTTGACCCCTCGGCTGTCACATCCTTACATTATGAACAGTAGGAAATCTTCCCATAGAATACGTTTTATGTATTCTTTTGTTTTAATCTATCACACTTTGATCTCGTTTTTGAGATCTCCTAATCCTGTATACAGTATCTTTTCCTTCACACGGGGGTTTGTGGTGTGTATCTTTGCAAACGGAGTTTATACTCCATTGCCTAGCAACTGTGTTACACGTCACTATGCACGCCCAGTAACACGGGAGACGACGGGACACTTCCGGGTTTGGCACTATTGCTTAGCAACCACGTTGCACGTCATTACGCACGCCCAATACCACGGGACTCTTCCGGGTCCGGCTAGCTGCACGCACGAGATTGGTGAGTTAATCATCTGTATTTCATATTTAAATGCTGTACATGTCACTTATTGTTTGATCTTGAAAAAGACCCTTAGGGGTCGAAACGTTGATTAATTTGATGCATTACACTTTGTTGTAAACTTTTTTACCACATTAAATACACGGAAAAAGTCCTTCTGAGTGCTCCTATTTCATCTTTGGCTACATGTTCCTGACGTTGGCAGCACCTAAGGCAAGATAACCAAAGTTTTTTAAGGGTGAGTGCCTAAATTATCTTTATTTATATATATATATATATATATATATATATATATATATATATTTATATATTGACCTGTAGGAATGGCATACATTTTTTTCCAGGACTGCTTTCCAGTTTGGCTCTGCCAGCGAGTGCGCTTTACCGCTGAATCATCTGTGTGAGCTGACGTACACTTTAGCCCTGTTACACGCGTCTGGGAGCTGCTGTTGACAGATACTAGTAGTCTAGAGATTGGGACATGGGGTATATGCTCAGCTATCTGTATAATACTATAGTGCTGTTCTCTGTATAATACAGGTCTGTGTCTGTATATTATACTGGGACTATCAGTGTTCCCTGTATAGTGCTGCTCTCTGTCTTGGGATATTATACACAAACAGATCTGTATTATACAGAGAGCAGCACTATACAGGGAGCACTGACTGTCCCAATGTCTCAAATGTTGGCAACTATGGCACTATATCAAGGGAAATGTTTTTTTTTTTTAATAATCCCTGGTGGAAAATAATGAATCCTCCACCAGGGATTATTAAAAAAAACCAACACATTGTGTTGGGGGCGGGGCTTAACATACGGCAGGGGCGGGGTCAAACTGTGGCGAGGGCGGGGTTAAATGCGCCCCCCTACTTTTGTCCCTGGCCCACCATGTGCCCCCCCTAAAAATGAATCCTAGAGATGCCACTGCATATTATCCATGTATGTTTTTAACTTTACACATTCTTTAAGCTCAATATTTTATTATTCACAGCTTCTCTAGGGGACAATAGGACACAAATTATTGCGGTACGTCCCGTTCAATGTCATTGCATATGCACACAGGGCAGGGAGCACTGACCAGTGTATCGGCATAGAGGATGGGAGGCTGTTTGTTTCACGTGTAAGAGATAAGTACACAAGTTATACAATGCACAAGCTTATAAACATGCTTTGTTTATGTTAATTATCATCTTGATGAAGACCCTATAGGGTCGAAATGTTGATCAATGCTTATTTAATACACAGAGTGATTTATTAAAAATCCAAAGAGTGCTCTTGTTTAACCCCTTAAGACTGGAGGGCGTACAATTACGCCCTATTTTAAGCGGCTCTAAATGCCGCCGGGCGTAATTGTACGCCCTCCGGTCTTTTCTTACTTACCCGGTCGCCGGCGATCCCACGCCGGCGATCGCGGTTGGGGGGACTCCCAGAGAGCCCCCCGCGGCACATTCGTCCTCTTCCGACCCCCCCCTGGCCATGTGAGAGTGAGGTCCTTGCGAGGACCTCACAATCACATGGCCGGGGTAGCTGGCTCAGGCATTGCCAGCAGGGGGTCTAACTGTAATGACAGTTAGTCCCCCTGCTGGCTGGAAATAAAATAAAATTAATTAATCAGTGTAAAAAAATAAAATGATATACTTAGATCATATATATATATTATGTATATATGATCTAAGTATATATATATATATATATATATATATATATATATATATATATATATACATATACACACACACACATACACTTTCTAGGTGTATTTTACTATTAATATATATATATATAATTATATATATATATTAATATCAAATTACACGTAGACTGATACAGATTAAATATATATATATATATATATATATATATATAATTTTTGTTATATATATATTTATATATAATATAAAATAAATAAATATGTAAATACGTAAAAAAATAAAATTAAAAAATAATTACAAATAAATAATTAAAAAATATATAGATGTGTGTTATAGCGTTTTAACTGTATTGTGATATTAATATATATATTCATATCAAAATACACGTAGAACGAAATAATATATATATCTATATACATAAATATATACGTATATATCACTATATATATACCTATATATAAATAAAAATATTTTTTAAAAATTATATATATATATATATATATATATATATACATATATATACACATATGTATATATATATACATATATTAATTCTACACGTATATTTATATAATATTTTTACATAATTAGGTATCCTAATTAATTACAATTTTACAACATGACAGGAGGCTTCATTGTGGCGAAACCAACTTCGCCACTGTGAACTGGAGAAGCCTGGTTGCCCGCCTGCTGCCTTTGGACTATGGACCAGACTTTATGAGAATGTGATACCCCAGATAGTTATACCATGGAGCCTATTCATATAATGAAAGACTATGGGAAAGACTTTAGCTCCATGGCAATTGTACTGTGTGAATAGGATCTGCGCGCTATTCGGTAGTTTTGTGCGCTCAGATCCCAGCTATCTGGGGATATGTGAAATGTCTGTGTGTTATGGTTAAAAAGTAACTTTCTGTATTTTAAAGTGTTTTATGTCTTTCTGTAACCATGTGGTTAATGGAGTCTGTCTATGTGCTGGAGATAATTAGATTACTTCTCCAGCACAGAGAAGGCTCTGTAAAAAACAGTCTGAGCTGGGAAGCTAGGGGTTTTAAAAGATACTTTACTAACTTTTGAACCCCTGGTCTGATCCATGCCATTTTTTAATATGTTGTTCCCCTGAATGGATTGATTGTGGATATGTATTTTTATGTGAATGTGATGTATGGTTTTAGAGTTAGGAAAGTTGTGTAAAAGTATATTTTAAACTGTATGCATAATGGGATTATGTGTCACACTAAGGGGAGGGGATGTGTGGGAGGTAACATCTATGTCATTGGTTCTTTTATGCCTCCCCCTGGGTGTGTCCTGTATGTGTGAGTTGGAAATAAAAGCCAGGCTGGATGAGCCAGTCCTGAGTTCCTGCTTAACCCTCAAAGCGATGTGTCGTCTCGTTCTTTGGGGGAATTGGATTGTATGCTGACTGCCAGGAGTGTAAGCCGATGTCTGCTTTTCTTGTTCAGCTGTTCCAGTGTTTGTGTGGTTCCAGTCGGGAGAACGGTGTTTGCAGTAGCTGCCTGTGCATCTGGAAAGGGGGATATCGCCTAAACTGGGTTTTATCCTCTTGTAAGTGAAACGGTCCGTTACAATTGGTGGCAAGCGGCGGGATCGTTCCTACAACCAGAGGGACAGCTACAGGCAACATCAATTCCTGGAGTACAAATTGAGGGCAACGCTAGTACCCGTACAGCGACCCTATCTACGAAGGAATTCGGAAAAATGGAGGAAAAGCTTCAAGATACAGTGTACAGTTACGTACTCCTGGGGTCTGGAGTAGTCCCAGAGGAGGACATGATGAGGTACAGAGATATGGCCAGAGCCAGATTGTGGGACGAAGCCCTAGAAGAAGTACAGTATTCACGAGGGGATCGGCGCCGCAGCAGAAGGCAGCGAATTCTGGCTAGAATGGCAGAGCGCATGCCCCTCCTGAGAAAACAGACCACAGAAAAGTGGGTGACTAGACTCGAGATTCTAGTATATGCAGAACTGGCGCTAGACGACGCATACCAGGCGATACAATGGTACGCAGCTCAGTGTCTCCCCGAGATGAGTTCCCAGAAGGCGGAGATTACACTGACCTTGGCCGATTTTGGGATAACATTGACGATGAGGACTTTGGGAAAGTGACCGACTCTCGTTTTTGGGACCTGTACTACGACCGAGAGGACATGCTGGGTCTCCCTAGCGCTATTGACCTCGAGGCGGACCTACAGTATTTGGTTGCCGAGGAATGGAACCTGGAGGGGGATTACCTGCGACTCATCAATGAGGCCCGGGAAGCGACAACCGGTCCTCCTTCCCAACAGCAACCAGCGGTAACCCAGGGAGCAGAAGGTGCAGTCCTTCCTCCCCAGCGGCAGTGTGTACCCCAGGGAGCTGATGGTGTCGTCCATCCTCCCCAGCGGCAGTGTGTAACCCAGGGAGCAGAAGGTGTCGTCCGTCCTCCCCAGCGGCAGTGTATAACCCAGGGAGCTGATGGTGTCGTCCTTCCCCCCCAGCGGCAGTGTGTAACCCAGGGAGCAGAAGGTGCCGTCCTTCCTCCCCAGCGGCAGTGTGTATCCCAGGGAGATGAAGGGGTCGTCCTTCCTCCCCAGCGGCAGTGTTTATACCAGGGAGCTGATGGTGTCGTCCGTCCTCCCCAGCGGCAGTGTGTGTCCCAGGGAGCAGAAGGTATCGTCCTTCCTCCCCAGCGGCAGTGTGTACCCCAGGGAGCTGATGGTGTCGTCCGTCCTCCCCAGCGGCAGTGTGTGTTCCAGGGAGAAGAAGGTATCGTCCTTCCTCCCCAGTGGCAGTGTGTACCCCAGGGAGCGGAAGGTGCCGTCCTTCCTCCCCAGCGGCAGTGTGTACCCCAGGGAGCTGATGGTGTCGTCCGTCCTCCCCAGCGGCAGTGTGTGTCCCAGGGAGCAGAAGGTATCGTCCTTCCTCCGCAGCGGCAGTGTGTACCCCAGGGAGCTGATGGTGTCGTCCGTCCTCCCCAGCGGCAGTGTGTAACCCAGGGAGCCGCAGGTGCCGTCCTTCCTCCCCAGCGGCAGTGTGTACCCCAGGGAGCAGAAGGTGCCGTCCTTCCTCCCCAGCGGCAGTGTGTACCCCAGGGAGCAGAAGGTGCCGTCCTTCCTCCCCAGCGGCAGTGTGTACCCCAGGGAGCAGAAGGTGCCGTCCTTCCTCCCCAGCGGTAGTGTGTCCTGCAGTGAGCAGAGACCGTCAGTCTCGCACCCCAGCAGCAGGACAAGAGAATGAAAGGGGAGACAGCTGGTCTCCCTTTCCACCAGCAGAGAGAGTGGCAGGGAGAGGAGCCTGCTAACCGCTCTCCCCAGCGGCAGTTTACCGTCCAGAGAGAGGAGCTTGTTACACCCTCTCTCCAGCGGCAGCCTAACCCACCAAGGGGAGATGTTAAGACCCATGACTGTGCAGATGGGACCGCAGTCTCTGCACTTACAGCACAAGGGGTAGGGACAGTCGGTCCTGTCCCCCAGCCACAGAGCGATATATCCAAAGGGGAGACAGTCGGTCTCCAGCAACCAGGCTCCAACCAGACTACTCCCGTGGTAGTGCTGGCAACCTGGACAAGATTCTCCCTCACCAAGGTGTAGTAACTGTTTATTGTGGGTGGGCTGCTCTGCTGTTTCTGTTTTGTGGGTGGGTTGCTGGACTAACCAGGGCACTGACCGGCAGGAGGTCAGGTACCCTGTTAGTCTAATTGGTAAAGGGGAGAATTGTGGCGAAACCAACTTCGCCACTGTGAACTGGAGAAGCCTGGTTGCCCGCCTGCTGCCTTTGGACTATGGACCAGACTTTATGGGAATGTGATACTCCAGATAGCTATACCATGGAGCCTATTCATATAATGAAAGACTATGGGAAAGACTTTAGCTCCATGGCAATTGTACTGTGTGAATAGGATCTGCGCGCTATTCGGTAGTTTTGTGCGCTCAGATCCCAGCTATCTGGGGATATGTGAAATGTCTGTGTGTTATGGTTAAAAAGTAACTTTCTGTATTTTAAAGTGTTTTATGTCTTTCTGTAACCATGTGGTTAATGGAGTCTGTCTATGTGCTGGAGATAATTAGATTACTTCTCCAGCACAGAGAAGGCTCTGTAATAAACAGTCTGAGCTGGGAAGCTAGGGGTTTTAAAATATACTTTACTAACTTTTGAACCCCTGGTCTGATCCATGCCATTTTTTAATATGTTGTTCCCCTGAATGGATTGATTGTGGATATGTATTTTTATGTGAATGTGATGTATGGTTTTAGAGTTAGGAAAGTTGTGTAAAAGTATATTTTAAACTGTATGCATAATGGGATTATGTGTCACACTAAGGGGAGGGGATGTGTGGGAGGTAACATCTATGTCATTGGTTCTTTTATGCCTCCCCCTGGGTGTGGACTGTATGTGTGAGTTGGAAATAAAAGCCAGTCCTGAGTTCCTGCTTAACCCTCAAAGCGATGTGTCGTCTCGTTCTTTGGGGGAATTGGATTGTATGCTGACTGCCAGGAGTGTAAACCGATGTCTGCTTTTCTTGTTCAGCTGTTCCAGTGTTTGTGTGGTTCCAGTCGGGAGAAAGGTGTTTGCAGTAGCTGCCTGTGCATCTGGAAAGGGGGATATCGTCTAAACTGGGTTTTATCCTCTTGTAAGTGAAACGGTCCGTTACATTCATATTTTGCATAAACTCTTTTTACTAACTCCACTTAGCAGTAAAGAAAAAGGTGAAAACATTAACCAATCAAAAGAAGTAGGAGGCATAGTATTCACAGTGATGAGGCTCCTCCCCCTCTTTCTTTACTGCTCCATCAGCAGACAGTTCAGAGTTTTGGCTCTTCCCTTTTACTTCTGTATTTGTTACTATATGTAATTTTTTCTATGTACTGTATTTTTATATATATATATGTAGTTCTGTACATACTGCTTATAGGTGGTTTGCTTTATTATTTTTTTCCTATATTTCCGCTTTTCATCTGCCCCCTTGGGCTTTGCTCCTTTGGGGAGTCTTTTTCCCCCTTTTTTCTTCCCAGGGTCTTTCATCTCTTTTCCCTCTCTCTCAGTCCGCCGGCTTTCTCCGCCGTCGGACCGACTGTCGACCACCTTTGCTGAGGGTAACGCTCACCCTCCTCCACCCTTTTCCTACCTCGCGGCTTCTCAGCCGCATTCACTGTAGCCGCACGGCGGGAAACCGTTTTCCCGTTCCTCCGGCGGCCATCTTGGATCTCGCGTCTCACGAGATCCACGGCCGCCATCTTGGGAGCATTGCGATCTCCTCATTCCGGCGCCCGATCACCCAGTAACCGGACGCAATCAGGCAGGGGTCCCCAGGTCAGTCATTTATAACTGAATAAGGTTATTAACCCTGTGCTTTGGGGTGTGGCCCCATACTTACTGTTATTACTGGCTACCAGTGTGTTTGTGTGCACTTATGCTACATACAGGGTGAGGACCTATATCTATTACCGCTGCTATAAGGTGGATTTCGTGCCACCTATATATACATGCATATATAACTGGGTGAGGCCCAGAGGAAAAATCCCAATATTCCCTGCCGGGGAAACTGGTGCTTTTATTACCAGATTTATCATATTCACCCTGCTGGGGTGCCTATTCCATTTAATTTTATTTTATATATATCTATAATTTACCCTGCTGGGGTTACCTGGGTACTGCAGGTACCTTTTCACTAACTGGGACGGACCCCTAGCCCAACGTTTCCTGTGCTTTATCTATTACAGCGGCCCTACTCCTATCATTATGGATACACCCCAAAACCCTACGGACTTCCAAACCATGATTGCGGAAGCCATCTCCGCCTCTATGGAGAAAGTGTTATCCAGGGTTATGACGGCAACTGCCGATCAGACTAAAAAAGTCACAAAAGCCCATGACTACGATTCTGAGGCTTCAGAATCCCATGCCCAGGCCGACTCACGGCCCAGCAAACACCACTGGAAGGGCAAAGAAAGGAATGACAACCCGGGCAAAGGCAAGGCACCTTCCAAACGCCACAGGCCAGCCCCACCCACTCCCGCCCACTACTCCTCTGACGAGGGGGAAGAACATGCTCCATGGGCGTGTTGGACGAGTGGCAGGCCGCAGATTCCGATCAAGACAATGACTGGGGTTTGGACACGGGATCCCATACGGGTTTCCTGCAAGGCACCTTCTTGGACGACATCCAACTGCCAGACGACCCCACACCGGTCCAAGAAGAAGGAGAAGCCATTTTGGACCACACGGGGCAACGTCTATTCGACCCTCGCAATATACGGCACCCGCGTTCGGGGGACTGGACCCCCCCGACCATCTCTCCAAATTTATGCATCGTTGGCTCCGCAAACCCCTGGACAAAACGGTGTGCAACCGACTACGTTCGGAATGCCCTCGTCCTTTGCTTCCCGACCACGTGGCCCCCGAATTCAACCAGGTCATGAACACATTCATGTCTCGGGGTGGCCGTGACCCCCCAGGAGAGGAGTGGAGAAATGATTCCACGGAGTTCAGGACAAACTCCTAGACTCTATTGGTCCACTTTCCCGCATCATGTTTTTGGCGGACGATGCTTTTACAAGGGCTGACGAATTTGATGCCAGCATGGTTAAAGAGTGGGCACATGATATAAGAGAATGGGCACAGATGTGCTTCTGTTTTGTGGGCAACACCAACGTAGCCCTCTCCTCTGAGAGGCGTAAAGCAGCGCTGCTCCTTATTGATGGAAAGCTGGTGGAATTGGGCACCAAGGAGTTGGGACCGCTTGCACAGGGCAAATTGTTTGAGGAAGCCTTCCTCAAAGAACTGAACAAGCACGTAAACATTTTCACCTCGCTAAATAAGGCTCAAACTTCCATGAAGCGAGTCTTCAGGGGCTACCCAGTCGGGGTGTTTTTGGACGGGCTGGCCGCTACAGGGGCCGAGCAGCCAGCCATTTTTGGCCTTCTGGCCCCCGCTCACACAGACCCCAAACCTTCACCCAGAAGTGGGTTTCAGGCAGCCCTTCTCCTACACCTGAGGAGCCGAAAGAGGCAGAGAACCTCGTAGCCGTGGCAGAGTACGCTTCCCCACAGGTACGCAACATAGTGTCTCAATGTCCACTTACCCCGTATACTGCAGGTCGTATCGCTCTGTCTTTTCAGAACTGGACAGCCATCTCCACGGACGCATGGATCTTCCAGACGGTTCGGGGCTATGTCATAGATTTTGTGGAAACCCCGTCCCAGACCGCCCCTCCGCACCCCATTCAGTGCTCCAAGGAGTATCGCCACCTAATCGATGGCGAACTACGGGAACTCAGGGCCAAAGGAGCGATAGAACCCGCTCACGACCCAAACGGCTTCTTCAGCAACATTTTCCTAGTGAAGAAGAAATCCGGAGACTTCTGGACGGTTATAAACCTAAAGAGGCTCAACGCTTTCGTAATGTACAGACATTTCAAGATGTAAGGCATCCATCTTCTAAGAGATCTGCTCCAAGATGGGGACTGGTTCACAAGACTGGCCCTTTAAGGACGCCTACCTATCGGTACCCGTCCATACATCCTGCCGACAATTCCTCAGATTCCGATGGCAAGGTCGCCCCTGGCAGTTCACATGCCTCCCCTTCGGCCTCAGCTCAGCACCGTGGTGCTTCACCAAACTACTGAAGCCAGTAGTGTCTCGACCACGAACTCAAGGAATTCGGTGCATTATCTACCTGGACGACCTGCTACTGTTTTCCTCAGACAGGTACAGTCTAACGCAACACACACAATAAACCACCCGACTCCTCACGTCCCTAGGTTTCGTGGTGAATTTTCAAAAGTCGGAAGTATCCCCAGCCCAGAAGATACAATTTCTGGGCTTCGAGATAGATTCCAAGACCAGCACACTACGGCTCCCGACCTCAAAGATCACAGCCATCAAGAAGGAACTACGCAGAGCCATTTGCTGCCACACCATTCCACTCCGCAACCTGGCTCGGATCGTGGGCTTGCTATCCACATCTATCCAGGCGATATTCCCGGGCCCACTCCACTACAGAGCGATGCAGCGCTTGAAGGCTTCCTTTCTCCGCCAGAACCCTTCGTACGACCAAACTATTCCGGTGACGGAGGAAGTCAAAGAAGAACTCTGATGGTGGTTGGACAGCATGGAAGCGTGGAACGGCCGAGCCATCTTCGGGAACACGCCCAACATAGTCCTGGAATCAGACGCCAGCCTCTGGGGATGGGGTGCCACCTGCGAAGGCAGTTTGACGGGAGGCACTTGGACTTCCCAGGAACTCAACCTCCACATCAACTGCCTAGAACTCCTAGCGGGGTTGTTTGCAATCTGCAGCCTAGCGAGACACCGGACGAACTGCTGCATCCTCCTCCGGATGGACAACGTCTCAGCGGTCCGTTACATCAACAGACTGGGAGGGGCCCGGTCCAGACTCCTCTCAGAGATTACGAAATAAATATTCGAGTTTTGCCTACCCCGGAAAATCTCCCTCATGGCAGAATATCTCCCGGGCGAAACGAACCTGACAGCGGACTGGTTCTCTCGCCACTGGCGGGACAGCAGCGACTGGAGACTGGACCCAACGATTTTCCATCGGCTCTCGGTCAGGAGGGGCCCCCTCCACCTAGACCTCTTCGCATCTCGCAACAACAGGCAGACGGACGAGTACTTCAGCTGGCTACCAGATCCAGAGAGCAAAGCAGTAGATGCGTTTCTCCAACCATGGCCGCCCAGGGGCGCTTACGCCTTTCCCCCATTCGCCATGGTGGCAAGGACGATACAATACCTGAAGACGCAACGCGGGTCTCTGCTCCTCATCACCCCCCTATGGCAGGGCCAACCATGGTTTCCGGACCTTCTAGCGTCATCCTACAGGGACCCTCTCCTCATACCGTCCTACCCGACACTCCTCACAGACCCGAGAGGGAACCCCCATCCCCTCATTCTGGAAGACCGCCTCACTCTAGTAGCTTGGACTCTTTCAGGGGCGCCTGGCAGACCGAGGACCTATCGCAGACAGCTCGAGACCTCTTATGGGATTCATGGGCGCCAGGAACCAGATGATGCTATCTTGCAGCATGGAATTCCTGGTCCGCTTGGTGCAGTGAGCGGAACTTTGATCCCTTTACGGCACCTGTAACAGCCATCTTGAATTTTCTCTCCCATCTATACTCCGCGGGCCGGTCTTACCGATCCCTCAACATCGTGCGCTCCGCGATTTCGGCGGCTCACGTTCCGGCCCTGCGGGTACCCGTCGGGAAAGACCCTCTGGTATGCCGCCTCCTCAGGGGCATCAGACTCCAAAGGCCCCCCAAGCCCAAATACACCCGGTTATGCGACGTGGAAGTCGTCCTAAAGTTTCTGCGAGACTGGCCAGATAACGACAGACTCTCACTTCGACAACTGTCGGCCAAATTAACACTTCTACTTTGTCTGGTCTCGTTCCACAGAGTTTCGGACGTGCGGGCTTTCGACATTGACGCCTTTTCGGTCTCCCCCGAGGGAGTTACCTTCCAAGTGTCACGTCGTACGAAATCGGATTCCTCGTCGGTCTTCTACCCCTTTTTCCCTATGGAACCGCTGCTTTGCGTGGTTTCTACTCTGCGTCGATACGTACAGGTCACCTCCCTACTTCGGGTCTCATCTTCGGGACAACTATTGGTGTCTTACGTTAGACCTCATGTACCCGTCTCTACTACCACCCTTGCCAGATGGGTACGATGGATCCTGCCTCTATCAGGAGTGGAAGACACCTTCGGTGCCCACTCCGTACGCGGAGCGGCGGCCTCGTCGTCTTTCTCCGCGGGCGCATCGCTGGCAGACATCCTACAAGCCGCGTATTGGTCACGCGAAGCGACCTTTCGGACCTTCTATTTCCGCCCGAACTCGGGGGCAGCCGCGTCTCTCCTTCATCAGCGTTAAAAATGCAAAATATGAAGCCTCCTGTCATGTTGTAAAATTGAAGATTATGCTAGCGTTAGTGTACTTATAATCTTAATTTTAGTAATGACAGGAGGCGAGTATTTTCCCACCCTCCGCACCCATGAGGGATGAGATCTCACGTAAGTATACCTATACTCTGAGTATTCCTTCCTTTCTCTATCTCCCTACTCACCTTGTATATATCAGACTTGTACCTTGTTTAGCTACAGCTTTGTTACTGTTCACTGTCATACTTAGACTAGTTTTACATTTCGGTAGAGTTTGTGCTGGGTTTATTACATCACTGCAAACATTTGCCAGACCGGTTCCTAACCTTTTCCATGCTCTTTTTCAGCATAACTTCAAGACATTACAGCTTACGCTCAGGATGGACATGTTTGGACCTTCCTTCAGCCACCAGGACTTCGTACTTGGGAAAGTCATCTGTTGGTGCAGGTTTGGATCACCCTCCAACCTCTAGGACTTTGTACTTTGGAAAGTCACCCGTTGGTGCATGTTTCAAGACTTTATCCATTTTTTGAAAAATTTCTTTGTATTTGATGTCGCTTTCGAAAGAGGGGGAGGAGCCTCATCACTGTGAATACTATGCCTCCTACTTCTTTTGATTGGTTAATGTTTTCACCTTTTTCTTTACTGCTATGTGGAGTTAGTAAAGAGAGTTTATGCAAAATACTCGCCTCCTGTCATTACTAAAATTAAGATTATAAGTACACTAACGCTAGCATAATCTTCAATTAGCGGGACCTGCCTGACAACCCATGCCGAAAGTATAGGGAATTTACTTTGCTAGCACTATATTTAACCCTATAACTTTCCAAGACACCATAAAACCTGTACATGGGGGGTACTGTTTTACTCGGGAGACTTCGCTGAACACAAATAGTAGTGTTTCAAAACAGTAAAATATATTACAACGATGATATCGCCAGTAAAAGTGAAGTTTTTTGCATTTTTCACGCACAAACAGCACTTACACGGACGATATTATTGCTGTGATACTTTTTACGGTTTTGAAACACAAATTCAGCGAAGTCTCCCGAGTACAACAGTACCCCTCATGTACAGGTTTTATGGTGTTTTCAAAAGTTACAGCGTCAAATATAAGGCTTGTGTTTCATTTTTTCACATTAAAATTCGCCAGATTGCTTACGTTGCCTTTGTGACCCTATGGTAGCCCAAGAATGAAAATTACCCCTATGATGGCATACCATTTGCAATAGTAGACAACCCAAGGTATTGCAAATGGGGTATGTCCAGTATTTTTTTAGTAGCCACTTAGTCACAAACACTGGCCAAAATTGGCGTTTTTTGCATTTTTCACACACAAACAAATACTAACGCTAACTTTGGCCAGTGTTTGTGACCAAATGGCTACTAAAAAAGACTTGACATACCCCATTTGCAATACCTTGGGTTGTCTACTATTGCAAATGGTATGCCATTATTGGTGTAAATCTATTTCCTGGGCTACTATACAGTCTCAAAGGCAACGTAACCATTCTGGCGAATTTCAATATCAAATGTAACACGCTATATTTGACCCTGTAACTTCCCACCATAAAACCTGTACATAGGGGGTACTGTTTTACACGTGAGACTTTGCTGAATACAAATATGTGTATTTTATTGCAGTAAAAGAAAACAGTATTATGACATTGGCAGTTAAAATGTCATGTAGAACTAAAAAAATAACAACATTTTTTATTTTCTCCCATTTTTTTCATATTAAATTATGTTTCATAGCTAAATATTTGATATTAAATGAAAGCCCTATTTCCCCTGAATAAAATTATATATAATAAGGGGGGTGCATTTAATATGAAAGAGGTGAATTACGATTGGACAGAAATATAGTGCAAGTGCCAGGTTTTGTTTACGTGTTGTTCTGTTCACAACCATTTGGCTCAGTCCTTAAGGGGTTAATCATTGGAATAAATACAGTGCTGAGAAGCACCTTGTTCTATATAGAGGTTCATTATTATTATTATTATTATTATTATTATTATTATTATTTTTGCACAGTGCAGACAAATAATCTTTCTATTCTATTCTATCTAATCAATCTCACACACACAGGAAACTCTTACTCCTCTGACAATAAGCAAGACCCATGGGTGTTAGTTTTCAAGTGACAAAATAAAGCCTTTAATTAGAGCCATGCCTTTATAAATAAAACAGAGTATGGTTCATGTTAATAGTTAAATCAACACATATGAAGAAATCTCTGTGTGCTACTGTCATAGTACTGAGATATCTTGTAAGTTATTTTTTACTTTTTTGCCATGGGTTGGCCCTTTGTTAAATTATCTACAAGTAGACAATCGTCTTTATTCTGTGTAGTAACAATGTCAAATACCCTGTGTTTCAAATGTGGTTTTAATTTCCCTTTTCAGCCTGGACAAGAGTGTCATTCCTGCTTTAGGCACAAGCTATTGCAGTTTGGCTCTTCTTGACTCTTCTGAAATGTGTGAACTAGTTTTTGCATCATGGTTAGATAAATATATAGCTGGTTGTTCAGATGCAAAAGTTGTAATTTTGCTACAAATTGACTCATCATTTGTTCATATCTGTAGCCTAGGCATTGACATTTACTAAACTCTGAATTTCTGGAGAATACTCTAGGAAATTTCAAATTTAAGTCCAAGACATGTGAGCTGGAAACATGGCTGATTTGGAGACTTTTTCTGATTCAGCGATTTTAACCTAAGCTTAACGCTTCCCTGATGAATTTACAACAATTTATTGCCAAATGAATAACCCTTAATCAATCTGTAATTTTCTCTCTTTAGTCAAGGGACTAAAAGTACAGGCTATAATCAGGCCGTTGTTCTGAAATTGATTGCATATTACACGCAGCAACGTTTCAACCTCATACTGAGGTCTTCATCAAGCAGGCCCTGGGCTTGATTTGAACGTTGTGGTTAAAGAAAGTGTGAGTATCATTGTCTGGATAAAGCATTTAATCAAGGGACTGTTCAGATTGCTATATTAATATGAGTGTTAGATTGTAGCATATTCCTAAGTCAATGTTAGAGAATTTCTTTCAATTTACGTTGACCAAATTTGAACTAAATTTAAAACTAGATGAATTATCCAATTCTCTGATTTGGAATGTTAGATTCCAGTTATTTAAAATATATTTAAATATTTTAATAGACTCAGTGCTCTCTGATAAGTGTGTCAAAACTACATTAGACATTATTGAGATGCTTAGTCATATTCTTATTGGACTATAGTTGATCGTTTTTTACTTTTAAAACAGAAACTAGATTAGATTAATTTCAGAAATGTCTTAAATGCATTTAAGAGTTAAAAAAATGACATCTCTTTGATTATTACATGATTGATATGTATATTTCTACAGGTTATATTATTAGTCAGCAGCAGAGTGTCTGCAAAGTGTCTGGAAAGTATTGGGTTATTGACTGTTTTGTCTGTAAGCTGTATTGTAGAGTTGAGTGTAAAGAAACACATTTTAAAATGTACATGAAATAGATATGAATTAATTTAACAACAATACGAGCTGCTTTAGGACAAATCACTGCCATATACAAGCTGCTGATGTTTATTTGCCCTCACAGCAAAACCAAAGACTGTCAGGCAGATTGTGTGAAGAAAAAGGTTGGAGGCTGAATGAAGTCTCAGACTAGGTTTGAATTTAGTTTGACAATTTAAATTGGCCCATGTCCCTAAAATTACTCTATAGTCACTAAAACAACTTTAGCTTAATTAAGTCATTTTTGGTGTAGAGATCATGCTCCTACAGTCACACTATTAAGCCCAAGTCGCACCTCCCTGGATATAACATTCAGAGCCTTCATAAACACTTCCTGGAAAGAGTCATCTAATGTTAACACTTCCTTTATTGCTAATTATGTTTAATTTAGAATGTCTTGTCCCCTGCTCTTTTTATAGCTTGCTAGACCAAAGCCTCTGTGTGTGAATAAAGTTCAATTTACAGAGCAGGAGATACAAACGTTTAAAGTAAGTTACCACTGATTGAAATAAAAAACATTTTGTTTTCATGCAGACTATGTCAGTCACAGTTAGGGGGTATAAAAAAGCAAAACATTTTGTTTTAATGCAGGCTGTGTCAGTCACACTTAGGGGAGGTGTGCCTAAGGCTGTATGGACAGAAACAAATGTGATTTAACTCCTAAATGGCAAAGAATTGAGCAGTGAAAGAATCTATTCTATACAACAACTGTTTTGTTAAGCTAAAGCTTAACCCCTTAAGGACACATGACATGTGTGACATGTCATGATGCCCATTTATTCCAGAAGTTTGGTCCTTAAGGGGTTAAACAAGCTAAGCTTGTGTTTATAAATTGGGAGTCCAGACAAACGCCCTAGCTTTGCACCCCACCCTGTCACAGGTGCTTCATTCAAAGGCCCTATTTAAACCTGGCCTGCAGAGAGTCCCACGAGGAAGCAGTTCTAAAGTAAATGTTTTTATCTCATAAGAGCAGGCACATTAGGTTGCTAGAGTCGGAGGCAAGAATGGGGTACATTACTTATTATTATTTCCTTCTTTATTATTTGTTTAATTTGACTCAAAAACAACATAATGTAAAAACCTATTAAAAAATCCCAATAATGACTATTCTTGAAAATCTAAATATTAACTATCACTATCTTACAGTATTTAGTCAGTGCACTCTGTGCACTCAGTGTACTTGCACCCATTATTTGTACCCACAGCACCATTATAATATATACAAAGTGGATAGTTTAAGGATTCTGCTAATATACCTAAAATAAAGGAGAAAACATTGCAATATTGTCTGAAAATAATCAACAATCTGGTGTTATATTGCACTCAAAAACTTCAGATGGTCAGAGCGTTTTATAGGTGTCACCCTCGATGTTGTTAGGGGGCTTTGGTTTGCTCCTTTAGTGATAGCCGGACACGTTTGGGGACTTGATGGTTCACAAATCTCTAGCCGAAAGGATAATACAAATGGGTATTTATTCACATATGAGGTAAAAAGTAATACATGAACAACAAATATGTAAAAAAAAAATCCATAGGTCCTACGCGTATCGGTGTTACAAAGAACTTCCTCAGGGAACAAACCATATAAAACAATGATATTAAACAAGTAAAACCCAAAAGGAAATCTAAAACACCCTTCTCTTAGTCCTCTTTAAGTAGGGCTAGTTGTATATATATTGTTATATAAGTTTTGTTGTTATTAAGGATGTATAGACAAGCATGTCTTTCTAAGAAAAAAAATTTGTAGGAAAGCACAATATGGGTATGTGATAGGGGGATTGTCACTATCATATTTGTATCTTGCACTAAAAATCATAAATCATCACTATTGATTTGTATAAAAAGTTATGAAAGCACAAATGTTTATTTAATATGCAATCACATTGTTGAAAATAATATTTTTTGAATATCTGGAGTTTAAACACATTGTGGTGCTATTGAAAGATGCCATTTTTTTATTTTTGTTTGTCTTAATTATTGTTCATTGAAACTCAGGATAAACAGATGATACAAATTGTGTTTAACAGTCCTCTTGTTTAGAAGGTTTTGGGGTTGTTCCCTCTGGCGACCACTAAGGGGAGACTAGGACGTTTTGTACACCTTCCCCCATGGTGGAACGCATGGCCATTATGGATCTGTGCAAAATGAAACGCAAGAGAAATACATCACAGAAAGCGGAAGTAATTACGGTATACTACGAAAGAACCTTTTCACAGGCGGTAAGGATGAACACCTGTGGATAATATCCATCATCGAATGGAGAGCCAAGTGAGGGAAGACAACTACTGTTCCACCAATGAACTTTGAGGGACTAGCCCTACTGAAAGAGGACTGAAGGAAGGGTGTTTTAGATTGCCTTTTGGGTTTTACTTGTTTAATAATATCATTGTTTTATGCGGTTTGGTCCCTGAGGAAGTTCTTTGTAAGAACGAAATGCGTAGGACCTGTGGACCTTTTTTTTATATATTTGTTGTTCATGTATAACTTTCTACCTCATATGTGAATAAATACCCATTTGGAATATCCTTTTGGCTAGATATTTGTGAACCATCATACCGGCCAAGGTGTCCAATGGCTATCACTAAAGGAGCAAACCCAAGCCCCTTAACAACATCGAGGGTTTGAACTATAAAACGATCTGACCACCAGAAATTTGTGAGTGCAATATGACACCAGATTGTTGATTATTTTCAGACAATATTGCACTGCATTTTATCCTTTATTTTAGGTACATTAGCAGAATCCCTAAACTACCCACTGTGTATATATCTATGCTGTATGGTTATCATCTGGGAGATAACCTTAGGAAGATGAGTACTTATAAGCTAAGTTTTTGTATTTCATTGTATTTGCACAATTCACTTAGAAATCACGGGTGGATTTGCAGTATCTTTGAGAACCATTATAATGTATGTATTTTCAGTAAAGTACACCTTTTATTTTTTTTTTTATAAAAGTCCTAATTGTTTAAAAGCAGGAAATACATTTATATTTCCTGGCTAATCATGGCAGGATATACATCATGGGTTAGCTCTGCCTCTTACAGCCGATAGGACAGGAAAACAGTCTTTTTCCTGTCTCACAGCCCTTAGGAAGGGAGCTGGGAGCTCCCTCGAAGATAAGTACTATTTCTTTCTTTCAGTTTTTAGGTTTGTTAATTTTAGCGTGATATATTTTTAAGTAATGCTTGCATAGAGTACTGGACATGTTACTTTAAAGTTTACTTCAAAGATTGACTTACCTTGGATCTCTGAGACTTCCTCTCCTTCAGAAGATTCCTATACTTATGTGGGGATCATCCCCCATTAGTGCATTCTGTTTCCACGTCCCCTGTGTGTTTACCTGGGTCCCTGGTAGCTTCCCCATGCCTTCTCCTCTCAATCTGAGTGTTTTAATCCCGGCATTCAGGTTGAACAGGATTGCGGCATTATGAGACTTGCTCATGCGCAATAGTGCAAATTTGAGGCAGAAACCGATGACGCGTACTAAGGAAATAGCCATTTGCGGTGGCCATTTTAAGTGTGGGCAAAAATGGAAAATGGCCCTAACTGAATGCAATACATAAAATGAAGGTATTTAAGGGTCTGAAGGGCTTGAGGTAAGTGCCTTGGCGTCTATTCTTGCCTCATTGTGTTCCTGAAAGTAGTTTGGTGTAGTTTGGAAGTTTTTCTTGAAGTGGAAGAGTATCATATCATCTCCTCCCAGAAAAAGAAGGGAGAAAGCTACCCCCTGTTCTGGCAGTGAAGGAAAGGTGGTAGAGGGGAAACAGCTTTGTATGGATTGTTTCCAGAAGATTGCTGCTACTTCCTCCACTATATCGACCCAATCTCAAGACATACTGGTTTGGATAAGACAGGAGGTTGCTCAAGGCATCTCTGAAACTATGGAGCGGGTTGAGAAGAGACCCAGACAAAGATTGCACTCCTCTAGCTCATCTGATTCAGATATATTGGAACCCTCTGGATAATTTGAGATCTTGGTCCAGGTAGATTCCTGTGAGAGTGAAGGTGAAATGCTTTCTGAATCCCTGGACTCCAAATAAGTGGAGAAACTGATTCTAATGGTAAGGAAGACACTATAAATTCCTGATGATACACACACGGTGATAAGCATTTTGCTGATCTGCACAAGCAAAAGCTGTCTTTCCCACTCCATAGAGCCATTAAGGAGATAGTGACGTCCAAATGGAAAAGACCAGAGAAACATCTTCCCTTCCAGGCTAAACTGGCAAATCTCTATCCATTAGGGTAGAGACCTCTAGGATGTGGATAACTTCACCAAACGTAGATGCTCCTATCTCAAGATTGGCAAGAAAAGTGATGTTACCTCTAGACAGTTCTGCTTCATTGAGGGAACCTATGGATTATTGGATATTATTGGATATTAATTTATCCAAGATCTATACTTCTGCAGGAGCTGGCTGTCACCCTGCTGTGGCCCTTACAGCAGTGTCCAGATCCATGAAGAGTTGGTTGAGAGAGCTGGACTCAGATGTGGAGACAAGATCTCTGTGACACAATTTGGGACCTATGTATGGCAACAGAGTACCTGACTGAGGCATCATTAGATATTACAACGATATTCTCATGAACCATGGCCTTATCTGTGGCTGTCAGGAGAGCCTTATGGTTATGTTACTGAGGAGCAGAGGCTGTCTCAAAGTCTAATTTATGCTCTATTACCTATGAAGGTAAGCTTTTATTTGGAAAGGCCTTGGAAGACTCCATAAAGAAGGCAGCTGAAGGTCGCAAGGTATTTTTGCAGCAAGAAAGAAGAGCTAGAAAACCAGGCACTTCATGGTCAGACAGGTGTCCTGCTAAATACCCATATTTCAGAGACTCAGAAAGCTACTAACCTTGTAGAAAATATAGTCTTGGAGGCCATTGGCATGGAGGACACTCTAATAGATCCAATAACCAGTCCTTTCGTCCCTCAGGGAAGGGATTTTGACTATCTGCCATAGGTTGGAACCAGACTGTCCCTCTTCAGAAAGGTCTGGACACAATATATTCAAGACACTTGGGTACTTTCCATAATTCTGGAAGGCTACTGACTGGAGTTCAATCAAACACCTGTGAGGAATTTCTTTCTGGCAACTTGTATTCCTATGGACAAAAACAAAAGATGCTGTTTGAAGGAATATGTGGAGTCTCTCTTGAGAGAAAAAATCATCGTACAAGTACCTCAGGAAGAAAGCTTCAAGGGGCATTATTCTCCCCTGTTTCTAGTCCTAAAAAGAGAAGGCAAATTGAGACCTATTTTGGACCTCAGGTCCATTAACAGAAGGCTCAACATCAGGCCTTTCTGGATGGAGTCTATCCATTCCATTGCACCTACCATTAGAAGGCAGAATTTTTTGGTCACCATAGACCTAAAGGATGCATACTACCACATCCCGATTGCACAAAGTCACCAACACTTCCTGAGATTTTCCACTGGAACAGACCATTTCCAGTTTTGGGCCCTGCCTTTCGGCCTAAGTATAGCTCAGAGAACCTTTTCAAAGGTCTTAGTAGTGGTCATTGCCTGGATGCAGATGCTGGGCATTAGCCTGTTCCATTATTTGGACGACCTTCTATTAGTCGCCTCAGACCCCCAGGAAGCCAGAGATCAAAGGGACCTACTTCTCTTAGAACTATGTCAGTTCGGCTGGCTGATAAATCTAGAGAATAGCAGTCTAATTCCAGCTCAGAAGATAGTCTTCCTGGGAGCCATGTTCGATACAAAAGTGGACAAGATATCACTTTCCAAAGAGATGATAGGAAGGCTTTAGACTTTCCTCAAGCGATTCTTACTGTCCACCCTGGTTACAGCAAGGACATATATGATACTCTCGGGCATTCTGGCCTCTACGATTGGTCTAGTGAGATGGGCCCAATGGCAGCTCAGAATTCCACAAAGAGAATTTCTGATCCAGTTCAACAACAGGAAGTTGCATTGGAATCAACCCATCAAGATTTCCTCGATGTTAAGACTCCATCTTTCCTGGTAAATAATGAGCAGGAATGTGTCCAGAGGTTTCCCCTATCAGATCCACAATGGGTAATATTTACCATGGATTCCAGCTCCCGGGGATGGAGAGCTTATTATCAAGACAGTTTTGCTCAGGGTCTATGGACTGCAACATAGTCAGTTCTTCCAAGCAGTACCTTGGATTTATGGGCCATATTCAGAGCCCTTCTACATTTCCAGATGACCCTAAAAGGATGCTGGATTTGAGTAAGTTCAGACAAGATGGCAGCTGTCACCTACTTAAATCACCAGGGTGGAACACACAGTCTGAGACTCATGAAGGAGTTGAAACCTATAATGAGGTGGGCTATCGTACACTCCCAGGGCATATCAGCAATTCATCTACCGTGGATCTGGAATACAGTGGCAGATTTCCTGAGCCGAGTATCAATGTCAGGGTTCGAATGGCGGCTGTGCCCAGAGATTTTTCAAAGCCTAACCTTGAGATGGTATTACCCGAGAAAGATCTGATTACCTGAGAAAGAAATTTCCCAGAACAAACAGGTGGAAGTGTACTTCTCCAGATACTTTGACCTGAAAGCCCTGGGTCAGGATGCTCTAAATCAGAACTGGGACTTAAAGCGGACTATGTCTTCCCTCCGAACCTCTATTATATACTGTGTTGAGGAAGATACAGAGGGACAAGGTAGAGGCTATTACTATTTTCCCATTCTGGCAACGTCAACCTTGGTTCCCTATAGCGACACAGATGAGTCGGGAGGATGGGAGCTCCCAGTCCTGCCAGAGGTCCTTTGAGACATCCAGAACCTCGTGCTCTACAATTGAGGGCCTGGAGATTGAGCGAGAATCTCTCTTGAAGGAGTGTATAACTGATTCAGTTTTCAAAACCATTTTACAGTCCCATAAGGTGTCAACTTAAACTACCTATTATAGGATTTGGCAGGCCTTTGTCAGTTGGGCCTATGATCAGGAGATTGTAATCATTCCTCCATCCTTGGCCGCGGGGCTAAGCTTCCTACAAGTAGATTTGGATAAGGGGTTTGGCTATAACACCCTAAAAAGTCCATGTTTCGTCTCTCTCTGCACTAACAGGTGGGCTTTACAGCCTTTGGTTATAAGATTCATGAAGGCTGTTATGAAGATTCGACCTCCAAACCTCTAAAAGGTTTTTATGCCGGCCTGGGATTTGCCTTTGGTGTTACGTGCCTTGACTGCGGCACTATTTGAATCATTGGAGAGTATTTCTGAGATACTATTGTCCCAAAAGGCTCTTTTGTTAACAGCTATCTCCTTAGCGAGGAGAATATGTGAACTTCAGGCCTTGTCTTGTGAACCTCCCTTCACTGTCTTTTATCAGGATAAGGTGATTCTATGCCCTGTGCCGGAATTCCTTCCCAAGGTGGTCTCGAAGTTCCATTTGAATGAGGAAGTGGTCTTACCCTCCTTTTATCCTTGCCCTAACTCTCCTGAGGAAGAGATGTGGCATAACTTGGATGTTGTTAGAGCACTCTCCCTCTACATTGAGAGAAAAAAGCTCTTTTTGCAAATCTTTCAGACTGTTTGTTTTACCTTGGGGCCATAGAAAGGTTGAAGCTGCTTCTACTTCTACTCTGAGACAGTGGATAATAACAACTATTTCCATGGCTTATCATTGCCAGAATACGCCTCTACCTATGGGTATCAATGCTCATTCCACCCAAGCAGTATCTTCCTCTTGCGCTTCTGTGGCAAAGGTCTCTGCAGACAGTATTTGCAAAGCTGGCACATGGTCTTCTGTGAACACCTTCATCAAGCATTATCAGTTGGGCGTTAGATCCGTTAATGATACACACTTTAAACGTCAAGTACTCAATTCAGTTCATAGTGCTGGTCACGGTTAATGTATTTGTTTATTTGAATAGATTTGTTTGCAGCTATTTTGGCTTGGTCCCTCCCTTTTGTTAGCTTGGGTATTCCCATGATGTATATTCTGCCATGATTAGCCAGGAAAGTAGAAAATGTATTCATACTTACAATAATGTTGTTTTCCTGTCTATTATTCATGGCAGCACCCTTTTAATCTGTGTTTGTACTTTTCTGAAGAGCTTGTTACTGACTGGGGATCCTAGGAAGGGGTCCTCCTTTAGAGGTTGTAGAGGTGTTTTCCTGTCCTATCAGCAGAGGAGGCTCTCTAATTAGGCGGTTTAGGCGGCCGCCTAAGGCCTCGCGCTGGCTGGGGCCTCGCGGCCGCCTAAACCGCCTGTTGGCAGAGTGTGTCAGGTCCTCGGTCAGTGACCGAGGACCTGACACCAGGAGTTGGCCCGGCGGCTTGCCCTGTATACCGCCGGGTCCGAGGCCCCTCCTGGCTGCCCGGCCACCATCGCAGACACTGGTCTGCAGCTCCGCAGTGTGCAGAGCTGCAGACCATGTGACTCGCGAGAATTGGCCAATCAGAGCGTTGCCGCGGCAACGCTCTGAAATCTCGCGAGATTACACGGTCTGCAGCTCTGCGGAGCTGCAGACCGGAAGTAATGGCCACCGGACCACCAGGGAGCCCACTGGACCACCAGGGAAATCAAGGTAGGCTCTCCCTCCCCATCACCCCCCACCACACTCAGCCTCACCCCCCCAGTCACCATCACCACACTCAGCCTCACCCCCAGCCTCACCATCCCCCCACCACCACCTCCCACCACCCTCAGCCTCACCACCCACCACCACCATCACCCCCACCACCCTCAGCCTCACCATCACTCCCCTCAGCCTCACCCCCCACCCCTCTAAGCCTCACCCCCACCACCCTCACCCCCACCACCCTCACCCCCACCACCCCCACCACCTCCCACCATCCCCCACCACCTCCCACCACCCTCAGCCTCACCACCCCCATCACCCCCACCACCCCCACCACCCTCAGCCTCACCACCCCTAGCCCCACCACCCTCACCATCAGGCCCCACCACCCTCACCATCAGGCCCCACCACCCTCACCACCACCACCACCACCACCTCCCACCATCCCCTCACCACCCTCAGCCTCCCCACCCCCCATCACCCCCACCACCCTCAGCCTCACCACCCCTAGCCCTCACCACCCTCACCATCACCCCCCACCACCCCTAGCCCCCACCACCCTCACTACCACCCCCACCACCCTCAGCATCACCCCCCTCAGCCTCACCCCCCACCCCCCTCAGCCTCAGCCTCACCACCCCTAGCCCTCACCACCCTCACCATCACCCCCCACCACCCCTAGCCCCCACCACCCTCACTACCACCCCCACCACCCTCAGCATCACCCCCCTCAGCCTCACCCCCACACCCCATCAGCCTCACCCCCACCACCCCTAGCCCCCACCACCCTCAGCCTCACCCCCCCACCACCCTCAGCCTCACCACCCCCACCACCCTCAGCCTCACCACCCCCACCACCCTCAGCCTCACCTCCCCCCACCACCCTCAGCATCACCTCCCCCCACCACCCTCAGCATCACCCCCCCCCACCACCCTCAGCCTCATCCCCCACCACCCTCACCATCACCCCCTACCACCCTCAGCCTCACCACCCCCCACCATCACCCCCACCACCCTCAGCCTCACCCCCACCACCTTCAGCATCACCTCCCTCACCATCACCCCCACCACCCTCAGCCTCACCCCCACCACCTTCAGCATCACCTCCCTCACCATCACCCCCACCACCCTCAGCCTCACTACCCCTAGCCCCCACCACCCTCAGCCTCACTACCCCTAGCACTCACCACCCCTAGCCCCCACCACCCTCACCACCACCCCACCACCCTCAGCCTCGCCCCCCTCAGCCTCACCCCCCACCCCCTCAGCCTCACCCCCACCCCCTCAGCCTCACTCCCCACCCCTTCAGCCTCACTCCCCACCCCCTCAGCCTCACTCCCAACCCCCCTCAGCCTCACCATCACCCCACCACCCTCACCCCCCTCACCATCACCCCTCCACCCTCACCCCTCACCATCACCCCACCACCCTCACCCCCTCACCATCACCCCACCACCCTCAGCATCACCCCTCACCACCCACCACCCTCAGCATCACCCCCCACCACCCTCAGCATCACCTCCCCCCACCAGCCTCACCCCCCACCACCCTCAGCCTCACCACCCCCCACCACCCTCAGCCTCACCCCACCACCTTCAGCATCACCCCCCTCACCACCCTCAGCATCACCCCTCACCACCCACCACCCTCAGCATCACCCCCCACCACCCTCAGCATCACCCCCACCACCCTCAGCATCACCCCCCACCACCCTCAGCATCACACCCCTCACCACCCTCAGCATCACACCCCTCACCTCCCTCAGCATCACACCCCTCACCACCCTCAGCATCACACCCCTCACCACCCTCAGCCTCACCACCCCCACCACCCTCAGCATCACCTCCCCCCACCACCCTCAGCCTCATCCCCCACCACCCTCACCATCACCCCCTACCACCTTCAGCCTCACCACCCCCCACCATCACCCCCACCACCCTCAGCCTCACCCCCACCACCTTCAGCATCACCCCCACCACCCTCAGCCTCACTACCCCTAGCCCCCACCACCCTCAGCCTCACTACCCCTAGCCCCCACCACCCTCAGCCTCACCACCCCTAGCCCCCACCACCCTCACCACCACCCTCACCCTCACCCCCCTCAGCCTCACCCCCCACCCCACTCAGCCTCACCCCTCACCCCCCTCAGCCTCACCCCCCTCATCCTCACTCCCCACCCCCCTCAGCCTCACCCCCCTCAGCCTCATCCCCCTCAGCCTCACTCCCCACCCCCCTCAGCCTCACTCCCCACCCCCCTCAGCCTCACTCCCCACCCCCTCAGCCTCACTCCCCACCCCCCTCAGCCTCACTCCCCACTCCCCTCAGCCTCACCCCCCTCAGCCTCACTCCCCACCACCCTCAGCCTCACCCCCCTCAGCCTCACCCCCCACCCCTCTCAGCCTCACTCCCCACCCCCCTCAGCCTCACTCCCCACCCCCCTCAGCCTCACTCCCCACCCCCCTCAGTCTCACCATCACCCCACCACCCTCACCCCCTCACCATCACCCCACCACCCTCAGCATCACCCCCCACCACCTTCAGCATCACCACTCACCACCCACCACCCTCAGCATCACCCCCCCACCACCCTCAGCATCACCCCCCCCACCACCTCCCTCAGCATCACCCCCCCACCACCACCAGCATCACCCCCCCCACCACCACCAGCATCACCCTCCCACCACCCTCACATTACCCCCCCTCTCACTCTCACATTACCCCCCTCTCACTCTCACATTATCCCCACTCTCACATTACCATTACCCCCCCGCTCCCTCTCACCATCAACCCCCCGCTCCCTCTCACCATCAACCCCCCGCTCCCTCTCACCATCAACCCCCCGCTCCCTCTCACCATCAACCCCTCTCTCCCTCTCACCATCAACCCCCCTCTCCCTCTCACCATCACCCCCCTCTCCCTCTCACCATCACCCCCCTCTCCCTCTCACCATCACCCCCTCTCCCTCTCACCATCACCCCCCTCTCCCTCTCACCATCACCCCCCCTCCCTCTCACCATCACCCCCCTCTCCCTCTCACCATCACCCCCTCTCCCTCTCACCATCACCCCCCCTCTCACCATCACCCCCCCTCTCACCATCACCCCCACACCATCACCCCTCTCTCACCATCACCCACCTCTCCCCCCCTCCCATACACACAACACAGCTACCCCATACACATAGGGTCTCAGACAAAAACGCAAACATGTTCAGAGACATACATTCAAACACACAAGGATACTCTCTGTCAGACACACTCTCAGGCACATTCACAGGTAGACAGTGCATCAATGTGTATATGTGACCCTTTTTTTTGTTAGTGGGGCCTCATGTTTGCGTTTCGCCTAAGGCCTCATAAAGTCTAGAGCCGCCTCTGCCTATCAGCTGTAAGTGGTGGTGCTAACCCATGATGGATATGCTGCCATACAAAAATTCCGGTAAGTATGAATACATTTTCCACTATATTTCAACTGTACCACAGACGGGTCAGATGTAGAAGGGATCACAAACTCATTTGTTCAGTATGCACCCTTCTTTGCCACATTTTGCCCTTGTGTTCTTAAAGGACCCTATAGGCACCCATACCACTTAAGCTCATTGCAGTGGTCTGGGTGCAGGGTCCCAGGTCACTTAACCCTGAAAAGGTAAGTATTGCAGTTTTTAAGAAACTGCAATAATTATCTACTTGGATTAACTCCACCTCTAGTGCATGTCTACCAGACTTTTGGTCATCTAACTGACACTGAACATCCTCATGCTATGCATGGGGATGTCCAGCGGCACCCAAAACCCCAAAGGCACAAAAGGGGTGCACCAGATAGGGCAGGATTATAGGGAGTTATAGTGACTGTAAAACAGCTTTGTTTTCCTGGCACTATAGTTTACCTTTAAAGGACCACTATAGGCACCCAGACTACTTCAGCTCAATGAATTGGTCTGGGTGCCAGGTCCATCTAGGGTTAACCCTGCAGCTGTAAACATAGCAGTTTCAGAGAAACTGCTATGTTTACATTAGGGTTAATCCAGCCTCTAGTGGCTGTCTCATTGACAGCCGCTAGAGGCGCTTCCGCACTTCTCATGCGGATTCAGCCCTGACGTCGGAAGAGGGAGGAGATTTCCCCAGCGCCGGCACTGGAGAAAGGTAAGTGATTAACTGTTACGACACTCACCGCCAGGTAGACGAAGCCGCCGTTTAGTGAATAATCCCCTTTCTCCAGAAATGCAGTTTTAATCCAGCCGATCGTCAAACTCCCGAACGGAGCATACGAACGTGGTAACTCCCGATCAGCAATTCAGTCGAACTCCTTCCACAGCTAGAAATAACGAAAGCGCTGTCCCAATAATAAATCTCTCCACAAATGAGACCAAGCTCCGTCTTGAAGGTCAAACAGGAATGTGTTTAATGGGGGCTACCTGCCCGGTATTTATGCGGGTCTCCACAAGGTGGACACTCCCCTAGGGGACCTTGTGGAAGACTGTAAGACATATTGGACAGTAGCCAATCGCAGTGGCTTCAACATAAGCCCTTCCCATCTTACCCATAAATCCTTCTTCTCTATCCCGAAGATAATTGGGAAGAAACCTAATAATCTCCCAGGATAGAGACAATCGCCATTTTAAAATACAATGATAAAAATACAATAAAATACATAATTGAAAAAATACCAAGGGTTCGTGCAATGTATCCCCAGATAGCCTGGATCTGAGTGCATATTTCTACCGAATAGCGCTCAGATCCGATGTACCTAGTTCAATCGCCATGGACTCAAAGTCTTTCACAAGTCCTTCGGTATACGAATGACTCCATGGGACGGCTATCTGGGTAAAGTCCACAAATGCTATAAAACTCCTGAACTGACCGGTGTTCATACGCCTCGACGAAATAGAAGGCGGGCGGCAACTTCCAGCGGTGTTCAGTAGATAAAGTGTCCGTTTTTAGTTCCATCGGATTTGCACCGAACACCGCTGACTCTCCTCGTGTCCCAAAATGCCCGCCATTTATAGTATCTCACAAAAGTGAGTACAACCCTCACATTTTTGTAAAGAAATTACACTCTGCTACCAGGGACGTATTAGCCGCGAGGCAAACAAGGCATTTGCCTTGGGCGGCATTTTCCAGGGGGCGACAAAAAAATCCGCCCCCTAATGCCCAGGGCAAATGCCTTGTTAGCCTTGCGGCTAACAGACATGCTGGGCGGTCGGGCGGCACTGGCAGGCGGCTGGCGAGGGAGCACTTCCTCTGAGCTGTCTGCTCAGCTCCCTTGCGCGCCGCAGAGTGAGGCTGGGAGCCGGAATATGACGTCATATTCTGGCTCCGCCTCCCAGCCTCACTCTGCGGCGCGCGAGGGAGCTGAGCAGACAGCTCAGAGGAAGTGTTCCCTCGCCAGCCGCCCGCCCGCCCAGCAACCAGCCCAGCAGCCCGACCGGCAGCCCCACTAGACCCCAGGGAGAGGGAGAACCCCCCCCCCCAGCATTCCCAAAGGTAAGGAGGCTGGGGAGTTGGGTAAATTAAAAAAATGAGTTAATGTGAGTGAGTGTGTATGTGTATGTGTATGTCAGTGTGTGTGTCTGTTAGTGTGTGTGAGTGTGTCTGTTAGTGTGTGTCTGTTAGTGCGTGTGAGTGTGTCTGTTAGTGTGTGTGTCTGTTAGTGTGTGTCTGTTAGTGTGTGTGAGTGTGTCTGTTAGTGTGTGTGTGTCTGTTAGTGAGTGTGAGTGTGTCTGTTAGTGTGTATGTTAGTGAGTGTGAGTGTGTCTGTTAGTGTGTGTCTGTTAGTGTGTGTGAGTGCCTGTTAGTGTGTGTGAGTGTGTCTGTTAGTGAGTGTGTCTGTTATTGTGTGTCTGACTGTGTGTGTCTGTTAGTGTGTGAGTGTGTCTGTTAGTGAGTGTGTGTCTGACTGTGTGTCTGTTAGTGTGTGTGAGTGTGTATGTTAGTGAGTGTGAGTGTGTTTGTTAGTGTGTGTCTGACTGTGTGTGTCTGTTAGTTAGTGTGTGTGTCTGTTAGTGTGTGTGTATGTCTGTGAGTGTGTCTGTTAGTGTGTGTGAGTGTGTCTGTTAGTGTGTGTCTGTTAGTGTGTGTCTGTTAGTGTGTGTGAGTGTGTCTGTTAGTGAGTGTGAGTGTGTCTGTTAGTGTGTGTCTGTTAGTGTGTGTGAGTGTGTCTGTTAGTGAGTGTGAGTGTGTCTGTTAGTGTGTGTCTGTTAGAGTGTGTGAGTGTGTATTTTAGTGAGTGTGAGTGTGTCTGTTAGTGTGTGTCTGTTAGTGTGTGTGAGTGTCTGTTAGTGTGTGGGAGTGTGTCTGTTAGTGAGTGTGTCTGTTAGTGTGTGTCTGACTGTGTGTGTCTGTTAGTGTGTGAGTGTGTCTGTTAGTGAGTGTGTGTCTGACTGTGTGTCGGTTAGTGTGTGTGAGTGTGTCTGTTAGTGAGTGTGAGTGTGTCTGTTAGTGTGTGTCTGACTGTGTGTGTCTGTTAGTGTGTGTGTCTGTTAGTGTGTGTGTGTGTCTGTGAGTGTGTATGTTAGTGAGTGAGTGTGTCTGTTAGTGAGTGTGAGTGTGTCTGTTAGTGAGTGTGAGTGTGTCTGTTAGTGTGTGAGTGTGTCTGTTAGTGTGTCTGTGTGTGTGTGTCTAACTGTGTGTGTCTGTTAGTGTGTGTGTGTGTGTTTCTGTTAGCTAATGGATGCGTATCTGTCAGTGTATGTGTGTGTGTGTGTGTGTGTGTGTATTTAGAAGGCGGGGGAAGGGCTGGGTGGGGGTGGCGGGGGGTAGAGGGGGCGCCTGAGTTTTTTCCTGCCTAGGGCAGCACAAAACCAGGATACACCATTGTCTGCTACAATATAAGTAGTAAGTGTACAGCCGGTGTAACAGTGTAAATATTATTACATATATCATACATATATGATACATATATCATTTCTATGCACTTAGTGCTAGCACATGTCCCATAAATATGTGTTTAAAGGGATACTATATGCATACAAAATGACTTTAGCTTAATGAAGTGATTTTGGTGTATAGATCATGCCCTTTCTGTGTATATGGTCTCCACTTGAGAAAGCCATCATAGGTGAAACGCGTTGTGGATATTTTAATATTGTATTCTGTATTCCAAATAAAGGTATTTTGGCTACTTTTAAATCACTCTGATTGTGCCATTTTACTCTTTTATTTATTATTTTTACTTTTGCTTGGTATCCTGATTTAATTTTTCATGCTGAGTATTACTCCAGAGACATCCGAGGTGGGGATTATACCACTCACGCCTGAGTCATTGAGCAGTCCGTCTGCTCAATCCTATGTGAGTACACATTAAACTTTTTATACTCCTTATATATAATTTTATACAGTGAGCACTATTAGTTGTCTCCCTTCTCCCTTATGATCTACATATCAGTAAAAGACTTAACCCTCTACACATATCCTACAAGCGGGGATTATATCACTGTATGCTATTCACACTAGAGCTGGCTTAAGCTCTACTGTGACGAAGTGCCCTTCGCCACTTTGTCCTGGAGAGGCCTGCTTGCCTGCCTCCTCCCCTGCGACTATGGTCCTGGACTATATTGCACTGTAAACCCTGTATTCAGGCATATGGACTTGTATTAGACTGTCTTTTACCCTTTATCTATGCTGTAGGTTCGGACTACTAATATAACCTAACAGCCAGGGGATTTAGGCGAATATATTGCATGAGAATACCATTACTGGAGAATACAGCCGTTCGTATGATTTCATGCGAATTCTTTGTGCTCTGAATAGGTGGCCGCCATTTCGGGACTTTTCCACGTGTTCGCGGCCATCTTGCGTGCGAACAGCGGTGTTTGCCTGTGAACGCATGGAACTGAAATCGGAAGCACAAACAGGCGAATACCGCTAAGACCTCCAGACATCCAGAACTACGCACGGAAACTACCGAACGACCGGCCGTTCGGTAGTTATACTTAACTTAGTATGGGGATTCTAGCGACCACAAAGATGCGAATGGATGGCAAGAATTTCGTCTATTTTACCGTGCGAACGGAGACCGACCGCAAGGCCAAAACTCCTGGAACTATTTTCGGCTAGTTGGTCTGTGCGGTCGGTCAAAACTTTGGAGCCCTGTATCTCCCGAACCATCCATCCGAATGGGCTGATTTTTGGACAGACTGTTCCCCTGAACAAGGGCTATTTGGGGATACCAGATTTAAAGCTGTACCCCCTGTTTTTGGGGTACATCCAGAACTTGGGTAAAATAATGTATGTTTTAATTGGGTTATGTGTTTATCTGAGGGGAGGAGACGTGGGGGTGTTACCATGCATGTGATTGGTCAATTTCATCCTCCCCCTGGGAGTGTCCTGTATGTACCTGATCCTAATAAAAAGCAGGCTGGGTGTTCCAGTCCTCAGACCTCTTCTGACCCTCAATACGTAGCCGTGTCTCGTTATTGGAGGGAACTGCTATATCACACTGGGGATTGCTATGCGCTGCATATTCCCCTGAGCTCTTAATCACTTAGCTCTTGTAAGAGCTTGTTCCGGATACGCTCTCCTGGAGGAGAGGTCTTCCCCACACGGTCCTGGAGGACAGAAGCCGATCCAGGGTGGAAGGAAGACGGCGCGGCTCCAGTTAAGCTACGGCGGTTGTGGAGCCTGCGGTGGTTGTGGTGTCGTCTGCAGTGCTTGGAGTCCTCTGAGAGCGCTAGGAGCATCCATCAACGGAGGGTACTCGGTCGGGGTACACGGAGCTCCGTTACAGTGGTGGCAGCGGTGGGATGGCGTCCTAGTGCGAGGAGAAGCAGCTCAGAGACACTGGTAACGTTTGGAGTTACAATTGAGGGCAACGCTAGCCATTGGGCAGCGCCCCTGGCTACAACAGGATGGTTTCCCTAGGGCGAGGAACAGCATCCGGGGAACACCCAGCAAAACTGGACTATTGGTATAGTCACGTACAGTTTGACGCTATGCTGAAGCGGCGGTTGGCTGTCTACGGGCCCCTTCTAACCGAGGAAATGGTACCAAGAATAAGGAGAGAACTGGCGGAGTATCTGCAGATGGAAGCAGAATATCGGGCAGTGAGGGCAAAGTATTCCGTCCCTGCGCCCCAACAACAGCGTGAGTTACAGGGGGCCGAAGGGGCCGTCCTTTCCCCCCAGCAGCCGTGTGTCCTACAGAGAGCAGAGACAGTTGGTCCCTCTCTACAGCAACAGGACCATGGTAAGGGAGTGGAGACAGGCGGTCTCCCTCTCCAGCGACAGTGTGTACACCAGGGGGCCGAAGGTGCCGTCCTTCCCCCCCAGCAGCAGTGTGTCCTACAGAGAGCAGAGACAGTTGGTCCCTCTCTACAGCAACAGGACAATGGTAAGGGAGTGGAGACAGGCGGTCTCCCTCTCCAGCGGCAGTGTGTACCCCAGGGGGCCGAAGGTGCCGTCCTTCCCCCCCAGCAGCAGTGTGTCCTACAGAGAGCAGAGACAGTTGGGGTCTCTCTACAGCAACAGGACAATGGTAAGGGAGTGGAGACAGGCGGTCTCCCTCTCCAGCGGCAGCCTGTGTTTCCGGGAAAGGAGCACGGCACCCCCTCTCCCCAGCGGCAGCTTCCCCCAACAAGGGGAGACACCAATCCTCCAGACGGCGCAGATGGGACCGTGGTCTCTGTGCCTGACCTACAGGGATGCTGGACAGCCTTTCCAGATCCCCAACTACCCTCACCGGGACACTCAGAGGAGGGGGTAAGTACAAATTCCCCTCCCCAGCTAACTCCTAGCGTGGCACCAGGGTTAACGGAGGCGATGCTAACCCCTCCTGACGTCCATGTTCCCTTGACTACTGAGCCGGACTATGGTCTCAGTACCCCAGCGGAAGAGCTGGCAGCTGGGCAGATTGCAGTCGGCCTCTGCCCTACCTTTTTCCCTGGTCCAGAGCCTGATGTCCTGCAGGCTACCCCAGCAGAAGAGCTGGCATCTGGGCAGAGTGCAGTTGGCCTCTGCCCTTCAAGTACCCTCGGCATGTGGCCTCAGTACCACAGCCAAATACCCAGGTGCAGTGACTGTGTGTTGTGGGTGGGCTGTTCCTGTACTTTGATGTTGTGGGGGGGCTACTCGGACATCTGTTTATTGTGGGTTGGTGGATCGACTAACGGAGGCACTGACCGACAGAAGGTCAGGTGCCTGGTTAGTCTTCCCCCCAAAGGGGAGATGTGTGAGAAAGTGCCCTTCGCCACTTTGTCCTGGAGAGGCCTGCTTGCCTGCCTCCTCCCCTGCGACTATGGTCCTGGACTATATTGCACTGTAAACCCTGTATTCAGGCATATGGACTTGTATTAGACTGTCTTTTACCCTTTATCTATGCTGTAGGTTCGGACTACTAATATAACCTAACAGCCAGGGGATTTAGGCGAATATATTGCATGAGAATACCATTACTGGAGAATACAGCCGTTCGTATGATTTCATGCGAATTCTTTGTGCTCTGAATAGGTGGCCGCCATTTCGGGACTTTTCCACGTGTTCGCGGCCATCTTGCGTGCGAACAGCGGTGTTTGCCTGTGAACGCATGGAACTGAAATCGGAAGCACAAACAGGCGAATACCGCTAAGACCTCCAGACATCCAGAACTACGCACGGAAACTACCGAACGACCGGCCGTTCGGTAGTTATACTTAACTTAGTATGGGGATTCTAGCGACCACAAAGATGCGAATGGATGGCAAGAATTTCGTCTATTTTACCGTGCGAACGGAGACCGACCGCAAGGCCAAAACTCCTGGAACTATTTTCGGCTAGTTGGTCTGTGCGGTCGGTCAAAACTTTGGAGCCCTGTATCTCCCGAACCATCCATCCGAATGGGCTGATTTTTGGACAGACTGTTCCCCTGAACAAGGGCTATTTGGGGATACCAGATTTAAAGCTGTACCCCCTGTTTTTGGGGTACATCCAGAACTTGGGTAAAATAATGTATGTTTTAATTGGGTTATGTGTTTATCTGAGGGGAGGAGACGTGGGGGTGTTACCATGCATGTGATTGGTCAATTTCATCCTCCCCCTGGGAGTGTCCTGTATGTACCTGATCCTAATAAAAAGCAGGCTGGGTGTTCCAGTCCTCAGACCTCTTCTGACCCTCAATACGTAGCCGTGTCTCGTTATTGGAGGGAACTGCTATATCACACTGGGGATTGCTATGCGATGCATATTCCCCTGAGCTCTTAATCACTTAGCTCTTTTAAGAGCTTGTTCCAGATACGCTCTCCTGGAGGAGAGGTCTTCCCCACACGGTCCTGGAGGACAGAAGCCGATCCAGGGTGGAAGGAAGACGGCGCGGCTCCAGTTAAGCTACGGCGGTTGTGGAGTCTGCGGTGGTTGTGGTGTCGTCTGCAGTGCTTGGAGTCCTCTGAGAGCGCTAGGAGCATCCATCAACGGAGGGTACTCGGTCGGGGTACACGGAGCTCCGTTACATCTACTAAACGTGAGTAGGACTGTATTAGACTCTGTTGTTATACATACCATCTTTACCAGACGTACTGCCCTATCATCTGTCTTTTTCTTCCACATATGGAGTAAAAGGACCAATATTACGTATCCTATAAGCAGGAATTGTACCACTGTATGCCATCCACACTAGAGCTAGTTCAGCTCTACTACACGTGAGTAGGATTACCATAGATCTCTTCTTCCTGCATATCAACCCACTTATTAGACGTATTTGCACTATTATTTGTTTCTCTCTTTACATACGGATCCTGGAAATCCATCTTCACGTGACCCTTATAGAGAGTATTCCTCCACATAGGCCATCGGTGCCCCATCAGGCCCAACTAAAGTCTTTGTTTTGGCACCACTTACACTTTGGACTTTGTTCATTTTTAGCTGCACTTTAGTCAGCTTTGGTGCAACCTTCTTCTGTCTTGTCTTGTGTATTACCTTTGTCCATAGGGCTTAGAGGGAACCCTATTTTTAGGTTGCTGCCTCCTACTTTACCTATTTATAGGATTGGTCTACTTTAACGATGTTTCCTTCTTTTGTATACTCCTTGGTGTGTATACACTGTGTGAGACCCTTCAACTCATCCAGACCACCAGAGAACAAATATTTAATTATATTACACCAATGTTTAACAGAGTTTGGTCATCTAACATATGATACCTTTTTATTATATTAGCCATTGATAAAAAGTAAAATCTTAATTAAATGTAATATGTCCAATATATATGATTATATTAATTGAAGCTTCCCATGAATATATAACAAAGTCTTGTTTTGCTTTTTCCGTTCCAGAACACATTATTTGGATATGCAAAGTACAAATGAAACAGAAGTAACAATGTTCATCCTTCTTCAGCTTTGGGATTCTTCTAATGGACACATTGTTTTCACTACATCTTTCATATTAATTTATATTTTAACATTTTCTGGGAACCTTATCATTATCATCATCTGCCGGGTAGAGAAAACGCTTCATACGCCAATGTACTTCTTCCTAAGTCATCTTGCAGTGCTGGAGATGTGCTACATATCTGTCACTGTCCCCAAAATACTTCATAATTCCATTTCAGGAGACAAAACTATTTCATTTGTAGCCTGCCTTACCCAATTGTATTTTTTTGGCTCCTTGGGGTCAACAGAATGCTTCCTTCTGGCTATAATGGCCTATGATAGGTATCTAGCTGTCTGCAAACCTCTGCATTATCATACAGTTATGACTTCCAGGTTTTCTAATTGTTTGGTTGGGTGCTGTTGGTCATCTGGATTTTTTTCCACCATGTCCTCAATTCTTCTAATCTCTACACTGCACTTTTGCGGCCCAAATCAAATCCAACATTTCTTCTGTGACATCTCACCACTATTGAAGTTATCATGCACAAACGTTCATCACACAGAGACCCTCATTTTTCTTTTGGCTTCTGTAATACTTGTTGGATCATGTGCTGTCACTCTGTTATCATACTTCAGAATTCTATCCACTGTGCTGGCAATAGCTTCAAGTGCAGGACGGGGAAGGGCCAGTTCAACTTTTGCTTCTCATCTCACTGTGGTGACAATTTACTACAGTACTATGATTTTCGTCTATGTGCGTCCCAACACTGGTAATGCCTCCAGTTTTAACAAAATTCTTTCTGTGTTATACACAATTTTGACCCCTCTTCTAAACCCTTTCATATATTCTTTGAGGAACAAAGAAGTTCAAGGGGCTCTTACCAAAACAATAGAAAGAGCCTTTTTATATGCACCAAAATAATTCATTATTAAATAGACTGCTCTGTTAAGGTTCTAGTTATTACCTATAGTCAGACAAGTGCCATACCACCGTACATACCAATCCTTTACATTCTACCAAAACTATTACACATGGTGAGTGTCATAAAGCTTGGGGAAAAGGAAACAAGCAGATACAAAAAATATTCCTTCTAATAATGGTGGATTTTATTTCTCATCTCTGTCCTAATCTTGGTTTTTGCCTGTATTTTTCTTCAACATTTGGACATTAATTTATTATATTTTAAATGTAATCTGCAAATTAAGAAGCATTCTTTGAAATGGATGACTGATAATTCCTTATCCTTAGTGACATGTCAGAATTTGTTCTTAAATTCACCAAAATAAAATAAATATTTAATAATGTAAAATAAATGCACACAAGCTTAAACACAGTGATGACTAAAACACCCCATCCAAAGCGAGAAACAGGATACAATTGGTTGCAACTACTGTAATATTTCAAAACAAATAATATTTTGAATTTTTTTTCCAATGTATTCATTTAAAAAAAATGGAAATAGACATATCTAATTATGTCCAGAAGAGTCAATAAAACAAAAATGTGCTCTTCAATATTTTAGTAGATTTTATTTTCAAAATGTGAAAATGTACAGTAAAAATGCAAAAATTCCCACAAGGAAAAACTAGAGCAAAGGCCCAGAACTACTCGCCAGTACTACTCATCAATTTTGGTATAACATTTGGAAGTGTTTCCCACTTCATCATAATTCACTGATTATTAAACATGTTTCTTTGTTCTAACTGTTTATGCCATAGATCAATGACTTGTAGATGGAACACAAGTACTGCCCTGCTCAGGGACAGTATGACTGGTATCTAGTTATTATTGTACATTAAAAAATAAATCTATATTTTCCATACATAAACATAACATAGCAAGAAATGTCACAAAGGAAAAAAATAAAATAATAATAATAAAA